>NC_133470.1:45784735-46110569 GCF_048565385.1 Saimiri boliviensis
GAGATGGTCTTTAATCAGTTTGAAGAAGTTCTCTTCTATTCCTACTTCATTTAATGATTTTATCACGAAAGGATATTGCACCCTCTGCCCTGGGAGTGAACTGGGACCTAGTGTCCTTGGCCTGCTGTGCCTGCAGTGGAGATTGGGGGGAGGAACTTTCATTTTCTTGGCTACCCATGGAGGAGCCTCTGTAACCAAGAGCTGGGGGAAGTGGTAAGGAAGTAGGTAGATGCTCAGATACCACCTGCTCTATGGTTCGTGCTAAGATTTAGTAGATTTTCTTGAATGTATGTTTGCTGTATGCCCTTAGGATAACTTCCAGAAACTTTAAATGATTGCTTTAAAAAATATTTTTTGACAGTTAAATTGTTGCTTTACCAGGGAGAGAATCTGCCAAGTTCCTTACTCTTCCATTCTGCAACTCTCAGTCAACTATTAGGATTAATTTTTTAAAATGTATTTTGAAATAATTTCAAAATTACAAAAATATTTGCTTAAAAAAGTAAAAAGAACACCATTACACCCTGTACTCAGATTTCAGATTCACCCATTGTTACCATTTCACCCTATTTGCTTTATCATATGCATTCTCTGGGGGGGGGGTGTGTGTGTGTGTGTGTGTGTGTGTACATATTTCTGAGACACTTGGGGATAAAGGTACATACCTCATGGCCCTTTCACCCCAAATAGTTGAGTTTGTATTTATTAGGAACAGAGACATTCTCCTATACAACCAATAGTACAGTTATCAGTTTCAGTAAATTTAACATTGATTATTTATCTCCTCTACCATAGAAATTCTAATCTTCAAATTATTTTAACATCCTTCCTCCCTCTGTTTTTGTATAAGTTTTATATTGTGTATAATATTAGTGCAATGGTGCATACATGGGAGTAAATGCTGAAATGTTTTTCTACTGACAGACATGTGCAATAAAATAATTATGAAGCAACCAATCCAGAAGTTGACAAAATGCTTTCATTGTATCAGCTCAGCTGATTCTGCCACCACCTTGTGACACAGGCAAGATTTATTTTCCCTACTCATATCACATATGAAGAAACACTAAGGAATTTACTAAAGATATAAACTTTTATTAGCAAGTGTTAGATCTGGGCCTCAGCCCCAGGATTTTTGACCCCAGAGTCTGTACACTTTCCATACTAAATTACCTTGGTGAGTAAGCTCTCAGCTGTCTACATGTGACTTTTCTACTTTATGAGTTTTAAGGCAACTTAAGATCATATAATAAAAACTGTGCTGGATGCTTCCAACATACAGCACTGAAGACATCTTGGTTCAGTGAGGTTAAGTGGTCATCATTCTTAAACCCTCCCTTAAACACAGTAGGAAAAAGGACACTTTACTGTTCTCTTCCTTCTCTCAAAATTATACCCCCCATTTATCCTCAGAAATGTTTGACTTCTCTGCTTAACAACCTTTATATGGCACTTTACTGATTAGAGTGCATTGTAATTCATTCTTTCATTTTAGAGTCACAATAACCTGATGAAAACAAGACCCCAAGGTAATGCATATGCACTAAAGTTGGAGAAGCACTTCTCTAGAACACCTACTCTTCACTTCTACAAAAATCTGGCTCACTTTGTCCCCTCACCCATCTCTCTGGCAATGCTCATGAATTCTTGTCATGGCTAGTATCAGAGAGACTTTATCTACAGCCAGATGATTTCTCGGTGGTTAAAATCAGCAGTCTTCGGAGTGGAATATACAAGGTAGTAGAATATAGGAAGAAAATAATTAGAATTTTTTTTGGCCATTTCTCTGTTTTTTATTCTCTATCTTTCTTAAGCACTTTATTGAGATATAATTCGCATGTTATATAACTCAGCCATTTAAAGTGTATAATTCAATGATCATAAGTATACAGATGGTCCCTGACCTATGATGGCTCAACTTACTGTTTTTTGACTTTATGATGGTGTGAAAGCAATAGCAATCAGTAGAAACAGTACTCTTCTTGCAGTGCTGGCCGGTGGCAGCCAGCCGCAGCTCCTAGTTAGCCATGCATTTTCGACTTACAATACTGTCAGCTTACTATGGGTTTATTGGGACGTAACCCCATCATAAATTGAGGAGCATCTGATTCACACTAATTTCCTAACATTTGTGTCTTACCAAAAATAAACTCCCTTCCCATCAGTAGTCACCACCTCCCCCAACCACACACAGCTCTGCCAACCATCAGTTTACTTTCTGTTTCTATAGATTTGACTATTTTAGATATTTCATATAAATGCAGTCATACACCATGTGTTCTTCCGTGTCTCACTTCTTTCACTGAGTGCAGTATCTTCAAGGTTCATCTATGTCATAGCATGTATCAGTATTTCATTCTTTTTTATTGCCTAATAATATCCGATTGTATGGATAGACTGCATTTTGTTTATCCATTCATCAGTTGATGGGCATTTGTGTTGTTTCTACTCTTTTGCTATTATTTTGTATGAACATTTGTGTATGAGTCTTTTGGTGTACATATGCTTTCATTTATCTTGGGTAGAACTATGTTCCTAGATTAGCATAAATGCCATGTGTTAAATTTTGAGAGAAAAACAATAGAAAAGTAAGCGTGGCTCTTGGAGGGGATGGAGTTAGCCACCTTCCATGTTATTCCTCTCACTCTGTTCCATTTTATTGACTTTCCTATTTAACTCTTTACTGGTCTTTTTGCCTTTTTTCCTGCCCACTTCTTTCTCCTACCAGGGATGCTCTGGAGAAAGGAAACATTTATTGAGTAATATCGAAGTGCATATTTAACTCTGTAACAACCTTATGAGGTTGGTGTTATTAAACCCATTTAAAGATGAGGAAAATAAGGCTCTGAGAGTGTAACTGACTTATTCAAAGTCACCCAGCAATTAAGAGGCAGAAGTGAGAGAAGCCCATCTCTACCTGATTCCAAAGCTCTTTCCATAGGCTGTCTCATAGATGAAGTGCTTATTGAAGTTCAGAGGACATATCTTGCTTCTCATTTGAGACATCAAAGATGGATGTGTGAAGTAAGAAAACCAAGTGAAAAATAATGCCAAGATTTTGATGACCCTATGGGAATGGGTTATTCAAGAGGTGGAAGGATGGTAGATTACCATAACCGAGATATTGAATACAAAGGTAGAACCTGGTTTGGGGAAGAACAGGGTTGGTGAGTGTTCAGTTTTGGACAAATGGAATTTGAGGACATAATTAATTCAGCTTGGCTTCTCTATGTGAGGCACAGTAGAGGATGTTGGAGATACACTGAAGAACTAGATAGCCATGGTCACCACCCTAATGGAACTTGTGGTCTTAGTAGGGCAGAGAGACAAAAACAATGATAATTAAGCATGATGGGTGCTATGATAGGAGAGGAGGAGGGTTTAACCCATTGTGCCAGTTTGCAATTTTTTGAATTTTTTGCATGAGTGAAAAATCAGATCTTGGCAATGACCTTGAGCAGTAGGATATAAATAACTCTCACATGCTTAGTGTTCCAATAATGGAACACTAGGCATAAGTGGGTTAATTCAAGCATCTGGTGAAAGTGTTTCTTCAAGGCTCTGAGGCTAGTAGAAAGAATTCAAAGTAGCCATAGCTTACCGTACAAATGAGGGCATAGAATTACCAGAGATGGATATAGGAGATAAAAAGATTTAAAAGTGATTCATAGAGAAGTAAAGAGTTGATAATATTTTCCTCCACTTACCCTCTTCCCACAAGGGAAGAAAATAGGATTGCCTGCAGCCATATGGAACAGCTGGCAGTTTTCTGACTCTCAGTTTCTGCTCATCATCTTTGCATACGCCCTGCCCTCTTCCTGGAGTTCTCATCTCCCATTCCTTTTGTCTAGCCAACTCTTTCCTATCTTTATTATCATTTTTCAGAAAACTTACCATGACCCTCTGTTCCATGTCCCCATAGTCTCTTGGGCCTACTTGATCACACTGTCTCATCTATTAATTGTGAATACGCTAAGAGTTGGGACATGTTCATCAATCCAAGTATCCCCACAGTGACTGACACATAGTAAGATGGATGCATGAATGATTAAACAAAAAGGACCAAATCATGAGAAAGATCTACATCCTTTGAACAAGCAGAAGAGGCTTCATCACTTCGTGGAAAGAGAGCTTGGTTGTTAGTCTAACTTGGTGGTTCTTAACCAGGAGTGATTTTGCTTTTCCAGAGAACATTTGGATAATGTCTGGAGATGTTTTTCATTGTCAAAATTGGCTGGGGATATTTACTGGCATCTGGTGGGTGCAGCCCAAGGATGACACTAATCATCCTACAGTGCACAGGACAGCCCCCGACAACAAAGTTAGCAGTATTGAGGTGGAGAAATCCTGGTCTAATCTTGTTCAGCTCTCTCTTACCTAAAGCAGTTATTCTCAAAGTGTGGCCCACAGCTGTGGCAGCCTTACCTGGGAATTGTTAGGAAAATTCTAGGGTCCTGCCCCAAAATCCCTGAAGGGGAAACTCGGGGAATGGGCCCAATACTTTATTTTAACAAACCCTCCAGGGGATTATGACCCAGGCTGAGGTTTGAGAACCACTCCTAAAGTGAAAAATCTGGTTGGTAACAAGGCCAGCATCAGAAAGAATCCTGAGAGAAGCCAGCATAGAAATGGTTGAGGGATAATGTCAGAAAAATCCACAGGGGGTGATGATTTCCAGGGTGAAGTGATCATTGGTATCAGATATTGCTAGATATGCAAACAGGCAAGGGGAGAAGAGACGGCCACTAATAGTTAAGACTTCTGAAGTGGAAGGAGGTAAGGGTGATGTTACAAAGTTAGGCGTCCCCAAACTACAGCCGGCGGGCCGCATACGGCCCCAAGGCCATTTATCCGCCCCCCCCCCCCGCCCCCGCCCCGCCACACTTCAGGAAGGGACACCTCTTTCATTGGTGGTCAGTGAGAGGAGCACAGTATGTGGCGGCCCTCCAATGGTCTGAGGGACAGTGAACTGGCCCCCTGTGTAAAAAGTTTGGGGACGCCTGTACAAAGTGATGGGTTTGTGCAAGGAGAGGGTGCTGAAAACTTTTAATTTGTAGTCGTCTATGCAAAAGAACTATCTTTAAAATTTCTATTTAATGTCAGGCATGTGGGAATAGCATGCCAGGACTAACATCCTTCTAAAACAGCAGCTCTCATTATTTTTGTGTTTTCTTTCAGGCTTTGTCTGTGTACATAACTATTTTTACAGTGGAGTGTTCTGCTGTCACAGTAAATACCAAGGCGTTTTCAAAGGTTACGACAGCAGGAGACAGCATTTTGATATGGCAGCAAAGATAAACTTGAGCTCATTGTCAGTTTGTTCTGTTTCAGGGAGGCTTGTTTGGTGGAATTTGAGGTTCTAGGAAAAGCAAGGCAGATGCCCGTAGGCTAATTTTGCTTACTTGAGAAGAAAACAATAAAAATCCCTCCAGGAAAGAAATGTTTCTTAAGCCTCATTAAGGAAGCCAGGACACAGATAAGACATTGTGGAAGGAAAGGTCTCTTATCAGAATAAGCTTGCATTACAAATAGTAGATATCCAAAGTGGTATCTCAGAACCCTGTGGTTCCCTGGATTTTATTTGGATTGTTCCTTTGGATTAGATTATTTCCTAAAGAAGCTGTTTGTTGAGTGGAGTTGAAGAGCAGGGAGGGATTTTAGAGTATATCTATTTTGAGGGAGGGGGAATTGAAACAGGCACTGAGGTTAGGTGTGTTTCCCTTATAAAATGAATATATTAGGGCAGTGCTCCCTAACATTGAATATACCCTTGAAAAAAGTTACTGTGCATACAGGACTTTTTCACAGTCTTTTAAATATTGCATGAATATATATGTGTCAAGCAGAGTGCAGTGAATTTAGTGCACACTTCACAAGCCAGGGAAATAGATGTTGTAAATGCAATTTATAAATGAGGAAATTGAGGCTCAAAGAAGTGAAACAATGTGGCCAAAGTCTGACATCAAGTAAGTGTCAGGGTGGGAATTCTAAACCCTGGTATGTTTCCCTCCAAATCTAGTGTAACTTCTACAGTGACACAGTTGCCATATGCTGTCATATTTTTAGAGGTATCTGAGACTCCTTAATTTCTCCTCTTATTAGACTAAATCAGTAGTCATTACCCAAGGTTGTATATGAGGACCATAAGGGGACTTTCAAAGTATCTGTGTCCAGATTCCCCCAATAGAGGACCTCTGGAGGGAGAAAAAAATAATAAAAGAACACTCGGCCGGGCGCGGTGGCTCAAGCCTGTAATCCCAGCACTTTGGGAGGCCGAGGCGGGCGGATCACGAGGTCGAGAGATCGAGACCATCCTGGTCAACATGGTGAAACCCCGTCTCTACTAAAAATACAAAAAATTAGCTGGGCATGGTGGCGCGTGCCTGTAATCCCAGCTACTCAGGAGGCTGAGGCAGGAGAATTGCCTGAGCCCAGGAGGCGGAGGTTGCGGTGAGCCGAGATCGCGCCATTGCACTCCAGCCTGGGTAACAAGAGCGAAACTCCGTCTCAAAAAAAAAAAAAAAAAAAAAAAAAGAACACTCCCCCTCTCATCTCCTAGTGTCTTTTCTTTTTCCCTCTAGAAGCCCAGGCTGTACACAGGCTGATTTTAGAGTTGTAGAGCAGGTGGCGGGCAGGGCTGGGCCGGGCCAGCCAGCAGCAGCAAGCCGATTCAGCTGTGATGGTGACAGCTGCTCCTCCCCAGTTGCCCATAACTAGCTGATCTCAATCACCTGGGAGAAGGAGAGGGCGCAAAAGGTCTTTTGTGGCCACAGGCAAACTGGAGTCTAGCTGCCTGCGTTCAGATTTTCTCTCTGTTGGTATGACCTTGGGTAAGCCGATCCCTTAAATTCCCCAGGAGGCAGAATAAAGTAGTGAGTACAGGTAAGGACTCTGAGATCTGAGGGAAATAGGTTTAAGCTCCAGCTCTACCACATTTACTAATGGTATACCCAGGGTGGACTTCATGGGCATGCAATGTGTGCAGTCTCACAGGGCCAGGCACTTGGAAGGGCCTGCATGTGCAGGGTTTAATCCTCTGCTATCACCATCTTGAAATTCTTAATAGTTTTTGAGTAAGGGACCTTCCAGTTTCATTTTGCACTGGGCCCCGCAGATTATATAGCTTGTCCCATACTGCTTTTGGGAAATAAGTGCTCTGAGTCAGTTTCCTGAACTATTGAATGGGGATTGTCCTGAGACTTACACGAGAGGATGCATGTAAAGCACTGGCTTGGCATAGGCATGGGCTCAGCTGAAGGTAGCCAGCATTAACACAGCCCTCGGCATCAGTGTCTTCATCTGTAAAATGAAAGTGTTATATTAGAGCATGTCTAAGATTCCTTCTACAAATACAATGTACCTAAAAGGTTTCCTTGACCCTAACCAATAGGAAAACACTTTGGATATAAACATAATGTAAGGCTTCATTTCCTTTCTTTATAGTCTTGATTTAAAAAAAAAAGTCCACATTAATTGTCTCTGCTTGTAGCTGCTGCCTGCTAATCTTAAAATCTCTTTTTGAAAATCCTTACAGAATGATTTTAACCTCTATTTAACCTGTTTTAAGTGTGCCTTTTATTTAATGAGTGTAATGTTGAGAGAGGGTAGGTAGACTCTCCCAAGAGGGTGGACTTTTTAAAAACCAATGTGGAAGACAAAGGTAGGAGCAAAGTATGTGTGGAAGGGTGGGGGATTGCTGGAGGGAAAAGCATGATTAAAGGGGTATTGTCTTATTTTAAATTCATCACTGGAGGTGTAGAGGTCTGGTGGGGACAGTTGAAGCACAACCTCCTCAAAGGTGAGGAGGAAGATAATCAAAACACAGGACAGGGGGCCAGCTTTAGAGAGGATAAGGGGAATTTCCTCTTCTGAAACAAGCAAAAATAGTTTGAAGATACCTTTCAAGGTATGCTGAAATACCTTGAAAGAAAGAAGGCAGTATCTTCCCTACAAAGAACCTACTATTTATACAACTCTGTAATCTCTTTGTATCCTTGTCATCTTTACTGAAAAATATGTTTCTTTTCTCCCTTTGTTTTAGTAAAGTCTTGCATACAGCCCACTTCTCCCACACTCCCCACGATATGCCACACATTGGTCATTTTTCACTTTTGATGATGAGAGTTTAGTCCTTCACAAATATGCCATTACTGATCAATTAGAAAACATTTGAGAAGCAGATGATTTGTTTGAACAAATGAACTTGTCTATAATTCTCATGTATTGCTCATTTCTGTGTATCACAGGGTAGTTCTGAAGCTTTTTACCTGCTTTGAATCATTTCTGTTCATTCTTCCTACTTAACAAAATATAATTTATTTTCTGACAGCCAACTCAATGTGTTTGTCAGTGTCTTCCTAAAATTTAAAATTTTCCTCCAATATTAGGTAAACTTTCAGGTGATTCATTTTAATTGATAAATAAAAATTGTATATATTTATCATGTACTATGATGCTTTGGAACGTGTACATTGTGGAATAGCTAACTCAAGCTAATTAACATATGTATCACTTCACATATACTTTTTTGTGATGAGAACATTTAAAATGCAGTCTCTTAGCTATTTTCAAGAATACAGACTATATGGTTATTAACTGTACTCACCATTATTGTACAATAGATTCATGAACCTATTTCCCCTATCTAACTGAAATTTTGTATCCTTTGACCAACATGATTCAAAAAAAAAAAAAAATTCTGCTGCCTTGCGGCTTTACCTCTTTAGCTCTGCTTTCTCTACTTTATTTTTTCTATAAATCTTTTATATTGAAGCAACTTTACTTTTATAAATACTAACTAGTCATATTAACGTTCTAGTACTGTCTAATGTATTTAGGGTTAAATATATAAATATTCCTATGATTATTGAAAGCTGAATTAATTATATGTCTGTATATGTCTCCCTTAATTTTACATTACAGTGTTAACATAGTATTTACAATCTAATGCTACTTTTAGGAATACCTAACAAAAACTTCAGCCATTCCCTCAACCCTGGTGAAAGCTGTTCCTCTTTAGAATACAGGCTTTAGTGAAGCAAAATAATTTAAAAGAGCCCAAAATGCTTTTTAAAAAGTATGTTTTAGATACTGTAAAATAACAAAATATATAAAGACTATTTATGGATAAATGGACTTGTAATTGGAAACATTAATGTCAGCCAAATTTCCAAAAGCAGTTTCACTTAATGGCTGAAATAAAATGGAAAAAAATGTATGAAAGATTGCCTAAAAAATAGATTGCTAAAAATGAATGTGAAATTTAAAAAAAATCTGAAAGAATCAGAACTGCTGAAAATACGCATTGAAAGTTACAAAACTGTCATAGTCGTGCATGGAAATGACCAGTATATAAAATACCAAAGACTGAAAATATGGATTTTTCTCCAGTATTTGTTTCTTTATTCTTACAGCTAATAGGGTACTGTATCCTTAATAACTGGTATTGCTTTTCAGGAGAATAAAATATGATATGCCATTTAGTTTTAGGAAGCTAATAGGTATGCAGGGCTTTCATTGCTGATAAGGCTGACCATTTTCTATTGTTACTTTCTTGTTGGTGTAATATTTTTATATATTTAACCACTTATCTAGGGGAAAGTAATATTAACCATAAGGGTGTATCAGAAATTTATTATTTTCTATGTTAAGTTATTTCTCCATCAAAATTACGGCTACTTCTATCTATATTGCTTTTCTTTTAAACTTTTAAATTTTAAAATGAAATTATTTTTTACTGCCTCTGTAATGGCAAAATGTACTTATGTAGTCATATTCATCACGCATAGGTGACCGTTTCATTTTTTTGCTTTCGTGTTAATAAAATTCTCTTGCCTGTTGAGTGTAGTGCACCATTGCATTTTCTTATAGTTTTTCATAATTACAAAAAGCTTGAATCCTTGACTCATCTGGAATGAATTTTAATTGTTTCCCCAATAACATTTGTTAAAAGTTTTTTCCCCAATGAGCCATCATTTCTCTACACTGTAATCCAAAAAGTTTCTGTGAATTCTTTTTCCGGCATCCATTCTCCCACACAGCTGAAGTTGCTTGAATCCTATTCTAATTTCTGATTTCATGGTTAATGCATTCCTCTGTCTCTGAGCCTTATGCGTGTCTTTCTCTACTTTTTAAACTGGAAACTCAACTCTTATACTACAACCCAACCACAGAATGATGATCAAACAAACAAACAAAACTACATGTTAAAATTGCATCAGAAAATACCATGGATATTTTCTTTTATTTTTCCATGCCTCAGCTTTAGCATCTCAGCCTTAGCAGGTTTTTAATTCCTATTTACTTATTTTTTCAATGAAGTTTTAAAGTACAAAAGTCAAGCCTTTTAAGATTCAGGGTTTAAATCCAAATATTGCTAATTTATTCCTTTCTGTTACTAGCAGCCAGACAGCAGCAGCTGTTGAACATTTTTTGAGAGAGAAAAGCAAAAGAACTCAGAGAATAATGTATTTGGACTACAATTAATTGTGTATAAGCTAAATATGAAGCTGAAACCAATGTAATAAGTGTTCTCAAGATTCAATTCACCGAACTCCTAGTGCATCATTAAGGAAATCAGTTTAAGCCTTCGGATCCACTGTACTTTTGCCTCTGAGTCTTAGAACTTTGTAATGTCTCCAACTAGAGCCAGTCAGCCTGTATTGGAGGGGATCTGGGGGTGATTATCCTGGCTTTAGTGGCAGTTTCTCTTTTCTCTTTTCCTGCCACTTCTGTCTCTGTTTTGCCCTGCTAATTTTGTTCTGTTTTGCAAAGCAGCAACAGAGACAAAACATTGCTTTTAATACAGGTGGCATTTAGGGGGGAAAAAAGACAGTTGGAAGTTTTGAGAATAAATATTATAAAATGTCTTTGAATGACTTGAAGGGCCCAGGGTAGCACAAATGTAGAGAAGCCTCCTGCCCCTGATGGGAGACTTGTAATGTCTGCTTTCAGGATTTCTTTTTATATTCCAACAAACAGCATCATATAAAACCAGATTGAAGAACTTTTTTTTTTTTTCTTAAAATTCAATCAAGGGCCGCTGAAAGAATTCAATTAAGGGTGGTGAGAGGGAGAAAAGCAACTGTTACAAAGTAAAGAAATAGAACGTGTTCAATTCATCAGGTTTTAAAATTAGGAAAAGAGAACATAAAACCCCTTTTTCAGTAAGTGCAGCAAGTAATTTACAAGAAGTACTTCAGTTTTGTGTTATTGGCATTTACAAGAGAAACACGGGAGAGAGAAAAAGAGGAATATACTGCGTTACATATACATAAAGGCTGGCCCCCTCTAAGAGGTAGGGCTTTAGAATAGAAGCAGCTAAATAATGCCAAACACTGCTATTGAAAGCATTCTAAAAGATGCAGTGAAAGCTTGTGTGCATGTATTGAAAACTATTCTATACATTTAAAATGACAACTATTTATATTATTGTCTATCTCTTACAAATTCTTGTCTTTCTCCTTTGTTTCTATTGGTGTGTGTGTAGAGAGAAAATCTCTTCACATTGTTTTTATCAGTGGGTATGCAGTTTTTTTGTTATAGGTTTTTCTAACTAATGTTATTTTGTACATTAATTGCCATGTATTAATGTGCTATAAATACTTATTTTAATAGCTAAATTAAATAATATCACATAGATTCCTTGAAATCAGAGACTGTATGTTTTCCCCCCAGCTATATTGTGGTATAAACTGGTATACAAAAAACTGCATGTAATTAACATTACAATTTGGTGCAGAGACTGCATGTTTTGTTCATGTGCAAATCACTTAAAATGAATGATCAGTGAGTGAGGGGAATAAATGCTATACCAGAGTTCTTTCAGTCACATCTCTGGGATTTTAAAAATAAATCATGAATACAGCTATGAGGAACATCTTTTGAACAAAGCACTCTTTTAGATGGAATATGAGAGGTCTATTTTGGGGGACACCTGTTCTCTGAACTAGGAGTACTGGCCCAGAACAGTACAGTTGATACTTGCCATAGTGTAAACAGTTTCTTGAGTGTCTTCATTATCCATGTAGCCCCACAGTTATTTGGTTTAATCTTTTTTTAATAACGTAATGGGTGAATATGGTACTTCATACTCATTTACTTGTGCTTCGTTTCATTCATTTCTTTTATACAAACCATCTGCTTCTAACCTCTTGTTCTGGAGAACTGGCATTAACTTTGTATTTAGATGGCAAGCTTTTTGTGTGTCATATTGTCATATTACAGAGGTAACATTGACAGGATTCGGCAAGTGTCCAGGTGGAAAGGAAGGCCTAAACTATTGTCGTCTTTGCCATGCTTAATCTCCACAATGTATATGTATACAGGTAAAATATAAGATATGTTAAAGTGTATATTAATATTATATTTTATATATAATGGATATAAAAATTTTAAATAATGCATTAATATAATAAAAACATATTAATATATTTATAGACATTATATATATTTAATATAAATTGAAAATGTAAAATGTTGATGGTTATTGCTGTGGTAAAAGGGATTTTTGTCCTTCTAATTGTATTCGGTAGATATCTATTATTGGAGTGGGAATGCAGTAGATTTTTGTGGTTTTCTCTTATAATTTTCACCTTTGTTGAACTCATTATTTTTAATTTTGTTTCTCAAACATCTTGGTCCTTTAGGTTATGTAATTATATTGTGAAAATATTGTTGCTTTTGTTGTTACCTTCTTATAGCACTCATTTGTCTTTCTTACTGGATTACAATGATCAACATTTTCTAACATAGTTAATTAGGAATGATGACTGGATATCTTTGTGAGGTTTTCCTTCTTTATTTTAGGTGACTACTTCTAATGTGTCTCCCTTGAGAATAACGTTGACTTCTCTGAGACATATCATATTTGTGATAATAAAAGAAAATCCTTCTACTTTTAAAATTAGAAACGTTGAATTTTTAGATTTTTTACCTGATTTATTCACTTAATTGTATTTTTACTATTTTTCTTATGAATTGTTGTCTTTATTTAAAATCAGCCTTGCAACCTCAGACTAAAATCCAACTGATCATGACAAACAGTTCTTTTGAAGTGTTGATGTATAGCTTGCTAATATTGTGTTTAGAATTTTGCATCGGTGTCCAGAAATAGGAACAATCTATAATTTTCCTTGTGAGATTTTAGCTACAGGTCAGGTTTAGTAATCAAGCTGCCCTTAGTCTCATGAAAATAAGTTTGATAGAGCACTTTTAGGAACCATTTGTATTAGAAGATTATTATTTATTTAATATTTGAACCACTTGTGTCTTTTTTGTTTCTTTCGAAGTGTGTTGATTATATTGCTTATTCCTTTTCTTTTCTCTCTTTCTCTCTCTCTTTTCTCTTCTCTCCTTTTTCTTTTTCTTTTTCTTTCTACAGGGTCTCACTGTGTTGCCCAGACTGGAGTGCAGTAGGCAGTGATGCAATCATAACTCGCTGTTGTCTCAAATATTGGGGCTCAAGCGATCCTCCCACCTCAGCCTCCTGAGTAGCTAGGACAATAGGTGTGCACCACCATACTCAACTATTGTTAGAATTTTTTTTGTAGAGACAGGATCTCACTATGTTGCCCAGGCTGGTCTCGAACTCCTGGCCTCAAAATACCCTCACACCTTGGCTTCTCAAAGTGCTGGGATTACACGTGTGAGCCACTGTGCCTCGCAATATCACTTATTTCTTAGGTCTATTTAGATTCTTTCTCTCATTTTGGGTACTTGGGCTGTTTTTTTGTTTGTTTGTTTGAGAAACTTATTCCTTTTTGTGATTTGTAGCATATTTACATATGGAATTCCCTAATAATTTTAAAAGTTTTTTTATTAAGTAGAACTAAAATATATCTTTAAAGACAATAATTTGTCTACTTTTCTCCTTTGTTTAACTGTAGTAGCAGTTTATCAATTTTGTTAGTTTTTTTTCAAACTTCCCCTTAAGACAGGGTTGTAGAGCTATGGATACATTTTAATTCCTTGTTTGTATTTTAATTAGTTCTTTATTCAGTTGCCATTTAGGAAAGATACATATATATATATATATATATATATATTTTTTTTTTTTTTTTAAGATGAAGTTTCGCTCTTGTTACCCAGGCTGGAGTGCAATGGCGCGATCTCGGCTCACCGCAACCTCCGCCTCCTGGGTTCAGGCAATTCTCCTGCCTCAGCCTCCTGAGTAGCTGGGATTACAGGCACGCGCCACCATGCCCAGCTAATGTTTTGTATTTTTGGTAGAGATGGGGTTTCACCATGTTGACCAGGATGGTCTCGATCTCTTGACCTCGTGATCCACCCGCCTCGGCCTCCCAAAGTGCTGGGATTACAGGCGTGAGCCACTGCGCCCTGCTCCAAGAAAGATATTTTTATGATTTCTATGTGGTTGGATTGTGTTCTTATGTCCCATTTCCTATCTTACTGCCTTGTGCTGTGTAGAAATTCTGCCATTTCATATTGAGAATGTCTTTGTGTTTGAGTAAATGACAAATTATTGTGAAAAAGAACATTTTCCCAAAAATTTTTACGTGACTTATATAAGCCTGATGATTGTATTGTCTTGTTTAGATATACTGAATTCTTTCATTGTTGTTTTTGTTGCTAATTTGATTCCTCATTCAGATAATGGAATAATTCTCTAACTAGGATTATGTTTGTCATGTTGAATTGATCAGTTATTTTGTTTTAAAAAAATCATTAGATTTTACAAAATTTACTGAGTATTTAAAAAATCATTTCCTGTTTCCTTTGTTTATCATTTTATAGTGTCCTTGTGTTTTGATTTAAGATGTGCTTTTTTTTTCAGAGTCTGTGACTAATGTCTTGCTCTTTTTATTTGCATTAGGAAACTTGAAGGGAGTAACCATTTAATTAATTCATTTATTTATTTACTTTTCAAATACCTAGAGTTCAAGGAGAGAGTAACCATTTTAAACATATATTTTTATAACTAGAGTCAGATTTTATTAATCCAATTTTTAATTATTTTAATATTTAATGCTTAAAATTTAGTATTATATTTATCTTATATTTTTAATTTAGCAGTGAACGTTTCTTTTTAAATTTACACTCGAGTAGATTTGAGGGATGATTTAATGTTATGAAAAGATAGCCTTAATTACTTAATTTGTCTTGTTGCTTTAATTTCTTTTATTGCTGAGTGCAACAGTTCTTTTATTTGCATGGGTTATTTGCCATAGAACTGTAGTCTTTCTTATATACTTGTGAGGCCGTCCATCTTATTCTGTTTGTTTTTCTTGTGATCTTTCTTATGTTATCTTAATTGATGCTCTCTTCAATCTATCATGGTGACTTTGCTTATCTACTTCTAGTGTTGTAAAGCTTTTAAAATTGGACCTGGCTTACTTCTTAAACAATTATAGTAACTGAGTCCTATCTTGATTATTTTTATTAATAAACCTTGTTATTCTTCCAGATTTAAAAAAAATGGTGTATATTTAATTGCAGAGGTGTTGTTGGTTTGCCATATGCTCAGATGTCTGGCTTCTTGTACTACTTTATTTAATCATTTTCTTTATTTGTTAACAATTAACATGTTTTTAGAACACCTACATGGAATTTTCTTTTCGTGACATGAAAATAAATTGTTTCTTCCTTAGCTAAATATACATAAAGATTTGTCTGTTTAAGTTTTAAAAATATTTTAAGTCTTTTAATCTTTATGTTAGCATATATGATGTTTAGCACATTCATATGTGGTAAAACTTTCAGATGATTAAGAGTTTCCCCTTGTATTTATGGTTTAATTTTCCATCCTTTCTCATTTTTAATTTACAAAAAAGTTACTGAAGAAAATGCTTAGGAATCTACCTTCCTCTTTCCACTAGCAGATTATTTCCAAAATGATGAGTTAAATGAAAAATTTAATGTTTCTTTACTGTGGGACTTTTCATAGCTTTTAATCTGTTTGTATGTTTCCCTAGTTTTTTCTTGACCATGGGACAATCATAGTTCATTTTTTTTTAAGGAACACATAGAAACCTCTCATAGAACCAAGTGTTACATAATTCACAGTTTAGAAGATGCTGGTGTAAGGAATATATACTTGCTTTTATTTAGAAGAGGCTGCTAAGCTTGATAATCTTCAAAAACAGAAGATTATATAATAAGGAAAAATGCATGGCATGTTCAGGAACAGTTAACACAGGTGTAGAATAAACCAAAAGCCCAAAGCATCAGAATGCTGATGAGGGAATTAGCTTATATTGCCCAACACATTTTTTTAAATGACATATTCTTATTCTCATAGGTACTCCCAGCCCACCTTATATTGCTAAAATATTTCACTGGCCAAAGTCCATTGATATCACCTGTTTATTGAAATTTCTAGAAGTATGACCACTTTTTAGGAGACTGCAGCCACATAGTTTTTTGCTTATCGCCTACACTTGTCCAAGGTTGTTAGTAGTCCCCCCACCTTTAGGTCAAGATAAACCCTTTGGAGAGTAAACAGTGCATTTCTCATATAAGGTGGATGGTATCTTTTCCAGTAAGACCTTCTCTCAATCAGATTTGGGGAGAAGTTTGTCTGTATGTTCTTTTAGAAAATTACTAACAGCAACATACTTGTATAACAAGTCTATTAAATACCGCTTATTAAATTCCTAAGCATCAACCTCTGACAGGTACAAGTATAGCAAGGGGGAAAACCATTGTCCTTCATGTAAGATGCCCTTGGAAGTGCCACAAACTGAATGTTCACAGATGACTGGTATTATAATTGTCAACTTTATATTGATGGTGTTTTCAAGGAGTAATAAAACATTCTTCCTGGAAGTCCCCTGAACAGAGGGGGCGTCTTAATTAGACTCTATTAAAACTTGGATAACATTTCTGTTGCTGGCACCTGTGAAAGGGAGGCCCAGGGAAGCATTGCTATTTAGATCTTTACAGAAAGGCCCTCCTGCAACCATGGTACTGTGCAAGTGGCCATTTTAATATACTCATTACGGTGCAAAGGAATCCCAGGGTAGAAATGTGATAGATTCATTTGCAGATTATACAGACTTGAGTTTCAGTTTTTAAAGTGATACTGTTAAGCCCTTTCCTGCTTTCTATGGCTATACCCCTAGGCCTCCCACTGCTGCAGAAAAGCTCCTCCATCCTCCAAGTAATTCAGTGTTTTGAGTCCCCTGCATTCCTCATTAGTCTGTCTTTACTTGTCATTCTCTGTCAAGGCTTAACTTTTTCTTTTAGAGAAGCAAGGTCTTTTTATGTCTGGCCTCCAGCAAGAAACCTTGGAGTCCTGTTTTTCCTTTTTTACTCCTGGAAAGTCAGCGTATCTAAGCTTCGCCTCTTGTTCTCCAATGCTATATTGTCTATCACCCAGGCCAGGGGTGATTCAGGTTCAGCCTCCTCACTACTATTTTCAAGTTACTCTAATCCCTTTGGTTCCTGAGAGATTGTTCTCCCTTCCAATCAAACCCAGAAAGCTGCTGCCAGACTCTGCCCTATAAAATAACTGCATTCTTTATGTCCCTTGCTTATTTATGAATGTAGGGTGACTTTCCAGTGCTTATTGGCTCCAGTATAAATTCTTCTGTGTGCTTGAATTTCAAGGCCTTGGTAATCTTGCCTCACCTCATTTATCCATCCTTACCTCCCCCGGCTCTCTATACACAGCCTAGCCCCTCGAATGACACATATCACCACCACTGCTTCTCAAGGCAGCTGTGCTGAAAGACCTGCTGTTTTAAATTTTTTTAACTTGTAAACCATCATAGATTGATACTTCTGCAAAATACAATAAAAGTCATTGGAAGAGGGCCGGATGTGGTGGCTCAAGCCTGTAATCCCAGCACTTTGGGAGGCCCGAGGCGGGTGGATCACGAGGTCAAGAGATCAAGACCATCCTGGTCAACATGGTGAAACCCCGTCTCTACTAAAAATACAAAAAACTAGCTGGGCATGGTGGCGCGTGCCTGTAATCCCAGCTACTCAGGAGGCTGAGGCAGGAGAATTGCCTGAACCCAGGAGGCGGAGGTTGCGGTGAGCCGAGATCGCGCCATTGCGCTCCAGCCTGGGTAACAAGAGTGAAACTCCGCCTCAAAAAAAAAAAAAAAAAAAAAAAAGTCATTGGAAGAATAAAATTATAAAGCCATATAAAATGTAAGCTTCATTTTTATTAGATTCATGAACATAAAATTACTCTGTCAAATTGCTATAATATAAATGCTTATTAATTTCTGTCCTTATCTCTGTAAACACTGATAATAAGGAGTGTGTGGGCTGGCACCTGTCCTTGAGCTGTACCAGGAGTGGCACTGCTCTGCCTCCTGTCCGTTCACACTGCCTTGCCATTTGTTTGGACTCTCCCTGTCCTAGCCTGGAATGTCCTGTCTTTTTCAGCAACCTCACCTGCCCATGCTAGAGAGTCTCAGGCAAGTTCACCCTGCAACTATACAAACTTATACTTAATAGACCCCTTCCTTGAACTCCTGCTGCTCTACTTGCACTTAATATCATACCTCTTAGTGCCTGATTATACACCATATATGCCACTGCATGCATATATATATATGTATATGCAGTGGCATGATCGTGGCTCACTGCAACCTGGTACTCCTGGGCTCTTTGCCTAAGCCATTGTCTAGAAGAGTTTTTCTGACAAGGTGTTTAATAATGCTGCAAGTTTAGCCAAAGGATGTCAGGAAGTTTTTAAACTTTCCTACTAACATATAACATACCTACAAAATAGTATACAAATCCAGAGTTGCAGCTCAATGATTTACCACAAAATGAAGACACCCGTGTAACCAAGGATGGTGAGAATTTCACTGGGAACTTTCTTTTCCTTTCTTTCACAGCCCCAATGATGGCTTCTTAAACATATGGCATTAGTGGGAGTGTATGTTATGAAGTATAAATAGTAATCCATGTGCAGAGGTGCTGCTCAGTTGAATGAATTAAGCCTTTGACTTGTATCATTGTCCTGAGAGCATTGACGCCATCTGTCTGGCAGCACAAATTCTGACAACTGCCCAAATCTATAGGGTCTTTCAGTTCATTTATTTTTTTTTTAAAGTTTTCCAGGTGTTTTGAATTATATTTAGTTGTGGTTAGTAGTAAATTTATGAGCTGGCTGGCTACATCTTCTTGACTTGTGCCATAGAATCTGCAAAAGGGTCCCAGGTCTCTCTCTTGGGGTCGGTCTCTCTCTCTATCTCTCTCTCTCTTTTTCTTGCCTTCCAAATTTCAGCTTGGAAAAATAGCAAAAATGTTTCCAGCTCCCCATTTCCCCACCATTACTGCTTTCTTTGAGCTTTCGAAGGATGAATTCTGACATGCAATTTCATGTCCTACCCTAGGATTTAAACACAACTCTTAGAAAGTACCTGTGGCTAGAAAACCTGCCGGTTTTCTCCTTAAAGCCCCTATGTGGTTTGTAGGGTTGACATTTTAATCATTACCCCTGTTAAAATTCCCAATGACTGTCCAGATGCATCACTTGCAGAATCTCCAAACCAAAGTTTAGGAATAAAAAAGGAAGAAGAGAAGAAATACTTAAATATTGTTCTTACGGTTTATGTCAAGGAGAAAAATGATTACACTGCTAAAGTCTATTGCAGCTTAACTAACACTTCGTTAGGACGATATGCTGAGTGTTCTGCATGCTGTTTTCTTCGTTTTTCCCCCCTAGCAATAATTTCTTAATGCTCCATTAACCTTAAGGCAAGCCAAGAACTTTTTTAGGTTGCTTTTAATGCAAGTAATTTGCTTACCCATATGATTAATTAAGGGATATACTTGCAATGATAAAGGTTTGCATATATGTAGAGCTGTAATTTTTCCTTGGTTTATAAAGTAGTTTATAAAGTTCTGCTGACTCACAAAAATCTAACTGTTGTAGTTACTGTTAGGCAGAGTACAGTAGGGTGTGTGACTGGTGTGCTGTCGTTTCCTTGAGGTAACTAGGGAGGACTTGTTATTTGGTGGCTGGGTGATGGGTTAAGGAATACAAGAGTTGAAACAGATTTAAGAATCCAGCAGGACAAGTTAGGAAATGAGGTTCCTGTGAACTTCTGGCTTTAGACAAGAGATGTGCTGGCCCCAGTGGATTTGGGTCTCTTTTTTTTCCCTTGGCTTGAGCTGTGGATTCTAGGCATTTCAGGTTTCCTCCCCACACCCACCTTCTCCGCCACCAAGGTCAGCCTCAGAGCAGCATCTCCCAAGAGACCTGGAGAGGAAGGGTTTCCGGTTGTCCTGGCTTTTTAATTGAAGGGCTTTGTTGAAATCTGAATGCAAGGGGAAAGAAACCGTTTTTCCACATATAAGGGAAGTATCTATCTGGATTTTGTGGTCCTTTGTTACTAGAGTTCTAAAATTGTGGACTTTTAGTGTTCTGTGATATGTGTTTTTCATGTGCTAAATTCCAAAGCTAGGACAGGAGTGGGGAGTGGGGGTCCAGAGTGTCCTGACTCTAGTGGGCTCCGATTCAGCATGTAATCACCAGGGAGAGAAATAAGAGCAGAGGTTTTAAAATAAAGAATATAGTTTGAATGGTAATGGTCATGTAATCCAAAAGCATTTCTTGAGCAACTATTGTGTATCTAGCACTGTGAAGGAGGATCTGAGTAAATTTGCCTGAATCCTGCTTCCCTCGTGCTTATTATTCAGTAAGCAATGGGGAGAGGTAGAGAATGAGAATACAATAAAGCAGTGAGTGGCATTGTCCTAAGGGAGTTTAGGAAAGGGAAAATATGAAAGAGGTGAGACTTGAGCTAGCCTTTAAAGACAGTTAATATTTGGGCATGTAGAAAGGAAGGATGGCAGTAACACAAGTCTGGTTAGAGGTGGGTGCAGAGGCTGACCGTGAGGAAATTGGCTTGACTTGAGAAGAGATCTGTGGGGCAGCTGGTAGGCAGGTCAGGGGAGTTAGAGATGGAATGTGGCCAACAGCAGGGAATGGCCTTAGAGAACAGTAACCTAAGGAAAAGGCCAGGACATCAGTGAGAAAAGTGGGGATAGAAAGTAAAGGAATAAATACAAAATATTGCAAGCAAAGTTTGGACCTGGTAACAAATTAAATACAGGGGTTAAAAGAGGAGAGAGCAAAAGAGAATCAACATTCTAAGTAGGTGATATCAAAATAGCAATTGTAACTGCAGAAAATTTGCGGGGAAAGAAATCTGCTTTGGGGAGCAGTAAAGAGTTTAGCTTTAGGTATGTTTTTCAAGTGTCGAACTTTTTATTTGGTGGTAATTATTTAAAATATGCTATGGCTTGAATGGGAGAGCAGGAATAGATTTTTAGAATTTGAAAGTTTGTGAATAATGATGTCTGTAACCCATAATAGAAATCAGAGAAAGGTGATTAAACAGATGTATGGTGGGGCAAGGTAGAGTGGTGGTTGGGGGCTAGACACAGTAGGAACCTTGAAGAAGGAAGAGGTGGCAACAAATACTGAAAAGAAGGAAGGATCAGAGAGGTAGTAGGAGAACCACAATATTGTACCATATAATATAAGCTAAAATGCGAGCATTTCAGGAATTAGGGGGTCATCTTATATGTCAGATGCCAAAAGAAGAAATTGAGAATAGGAATTTAAAAATCCTTTTAGCTGTATTAGAGTCTAGTGTATATTAAGCCCCTTTGCCATGCAAAGTTAGAATCTTATTATAACACAACCTACAATAGTACAGAATTTGAAACACTCCTGTTCAGTCTTGTGCTCCATTCCAAGAGGGTAGATAATCCTGGAAGTATCTTATCCATGACTGTTCTGCTGTATAAACCCTAGGGACGGCATAAGATAGAAGTTTATGCATGTTTTCTTAAAAGATACACAGCAGGTCACAGCAGTTAAACATGGTTAGGTGAATTCTTCCACTAAGTTTCAGCATGCTTTTTACCCCTCCACACAAATATTTGTTGATATCAACTTTGGTATGATGCAACTAAGATGCAGAAGTGTTAGCATCTCGCTCTGAAGGCTCAACTCAAGTCAGTGAAATGGTGTTGGAACTAGAATCCGGTTCCCCAGATTGTCTAATTTGTTTTTTTTTTTTCCTTCTCTAGCCTATTGAGAGAATAAAGATTAACCTTCGATTTAATATATCTTGTCTCCTGGACCTAATTTCAGATCAAGACTTATTCCTAAGCTTACAGTTTACAATTACAGAGTAAGGTGTAGGTGGCATTTGCCATTCTAGTAGTCACCACACCTTGGGTGGGTAGTTGGGCAGAACAGTGACTGAAGGATGGAGTGTGTGTCCCTAAACCTGACACACCCTGAAATGTTCCTGAATTAGTAAGTCATTTTATCCATATATTCTTGCACAATAATGGCAGAGGGGAAGTAATTTGAATAGCTGCTGATAAGACATTTTTGGGCCTGTGAAATGGTAATACTTCAAAGAGAAAGGGAGCAGCTGTACTCAACCAAGCAAACAGAATTCTTTCACGAATAGTTACGGAGTTTCTACCTTGTATCTGAGGCCTCAGAGCGAGGGTGAAGTCAGTCTCTTCCCTCGGGGAGAGATAAAGCACAGTGCAAGTAACTGGAATGCAAGGCAGGATGTGTCTAAGTGCTATGTGAGCAAGTCATAGCA
Source organism: Saimiri boliviensis (assembly GCF_048565385.1). Lineage (NCBI taxonomy): Eukaryota > Metazoa > Chordata > Mammalia > Primates > Cebidae > Saimiri > Saimiri boliviensis. The sequence goes on from NC_133470.1 coordinate 45,807,295, forward strand.
GAGACATTCTTCGAGTGGGTTCTGGGAGGAAATGTAGAGTGGAAGGGCTTGACAGCGCCTAAGAAAAGCATCAATGAAGAGATAATGAATCTATTCATTCTGCCAATCCACCAAGTGGTAAGACGTAATAAGTTTATGTACCAGATGAATAGTGTAACTGTGTCTATTTTTACAGAAGACCTGAGCTCATGAGTAAAGTCCTTCCAAGTTGTCATTTTTGTTTAAATTTCCCTTGAGCAATAAAAGAAAATTCACTCAGCTGCCAGTTTTACCATGTGTTATATACTGGCTTTAGAGCTGGAGGGGTTGGGAAATGAGGGAAATATGAGTGCTTCATATTAGGAGCACGGGCACAGGATAGGTAGCTTGCCCAGGATGAAGAGTAGCAAAATAAATGCCTTGTTATCCATGTGGCATATGGCATTCTGTTGTTTAGTGCTTTGCAATACAGTGTGACCATTTCAGTGAAGGGTGCTAAGACTCCAGATACCTAAATCTTGGCCTAAGTCATTATCTGTCTCTGTGTTAATGCTGGAATCCTTGGCATTTTCTGACATAATCATGCCCAAGCTTGATTGCTCAAGTTCTGTAGATTGTTCAAAGTGTCCCTTGTGTTTATCTCATCTGTTGGCTCAGCTGTCATCCTCATTCAACCCTTGTGCTAAGATTGCGTAAGATTCATCTTCATAAAACACCACATAGGATGAGTTGCCAGTTTCTGCTCTTGAAATCTATTGAATCACTCCTCACTCCACACCCCATCACTTCCTTTCTGCTCTCACCTCTACTCAGCCTGGTTCAGGCCCTCCTGAACTCTCTGATCTGTTGGTTGTGAGAGTTGAGCTTTTAAATTGATCTCCCTGGTGCAAATCCATATTTCCACTTGCTGGTAGACTAAACTTCCTGAAGAAGCGTTTTAACTCTCCAACTTATAAAACTCTGGTAACTGCCCATTGCCTGTAGCTCTGTTTCGCAGCAGTGAGCCCCATCATTTGCATTTGCATACTGTCTTCACAGTCTTCATGTCCATCTGGACTTGTTATCTTCTTTTAAATCAGCTCATTTTAAATATTAAAACATGTAGCCTCATTGCAAGCAATATGCAAACATGAGTCAGGTTTAGTTTTAGTTTATTCCTCTTCACAGTCAAATGGACACATTAAAAGGAACAATATTGGTGAGCCACCTAAAGTTGGCTCACTACACTGATAGTCCATCTCATTATTATTATTGCAGCATTTAAGGACCACAGCATCGTCCTGACCTTATTCACTCTCTTCTCTCTGGCAGAACTCTCCACTCCAGCCAAACTGGTTTCTTTGTGTCCTCCTTAGGTAGTAACTTTACATGTTCTCCTCCTTAGCTTCTGAAATACCTTTCTCTACCTCCTCTTCCTCCTGATCTGTGTTTGTGTTTCCCATTCCCTTCAGTCACTCTTCAGTCAAACCCGTCTGATCTTTAGCAGTGCCTCCCCCTCTCTAAATTCTTGCATTTTGCAGCTACTGCCTTGTATCAGTAGTTCAGCATTTCATTTTATCTGGCCTAATTCTGTCCTTATTGTATCATAAAGTGTCAGAGTTAAGATGTATCTCAGAGAACTTTTCATAGGACTCTTACTTGATGTAGACCCTTTAAGCTCCTTGAGGACAGCAATGACATTATTCCTATCAAGCCCCAAATGCGTGTCTCCCTTTTAAGGTTTTTCTGACTCCAGAAGTCATTGAGTATGCCATTATCTCAGGATTTTACAGGAGTTATTTATTTATCTAGCTCATTCTGCTGATCAACAGTGTTTCCACCAGAGATTTCAGTCTTACCTTTATTATCTTGCCTCCCACTTGTCCCTCTTGTAAGTCCCCACCCTCCACACCTTACCTCAATACCTCCTCACCTCCTGAACGCATACATACAGTCTTCCCAGTTTTCAATCCATTTTGTTATCTTCTCCTTTACTTCCCAATAATAATAATAAACTTTTTTTGAGACGGAGTCTCACACTGTTGCCCAGGCTGGAGTGCAGTGGTGCAATCATAGCTCACTGTAGCCTTGAACTCCTGGGCCCAGGTGATCCTCCTACTTCAGCCTCCTGAGTACCGGACACTACAGACATGTGCTACCATGCCCAGCTATTTTTTTTTTTTTTTTTTTTTTTTTTTTTTTTTTTTTTTGGTAGAGACAGGGGTCTCACTATGTTACCCAGGCCGGACTCGAACTCCTAGCTCAAGTGATCATTTTGCCTCAGCCTCCCAAAGTGCTGGGGTTACAGGCATTAGACACCATGCCTGGCCAATAATAAACATTTTTTTTTTGTCGAAGATCCCATCTGTGTCTGTCTCCCTAGTTCTCTCTTTATTTTGCCCTTAGCCCCAAGTTGTTGAACATAAATTCTGGAACTCACTACTCTTTATCAGTTCCTTTCTGGCCCCAGATAAGGGAGAAGCTAAACAGCTGGAGTCAGGGACACTCATGGGGATCTTTGAGTGACATTTCCCAAGAGAGGCCCATTTTGCTGTTGCTGATACTAACAATGATAGTTAACATTTGGCACTCGCAGCGTCCAGACACTGAGCTCAGCACTGGTCATAGCGTCCTGGTTAATCCTTGCAACAACCCTAAGAATCAGGGACTCCCCGCCCTCCCCAGTTTATAGATGATGAAATGCAGTAGGGAGATTAGGCACAGCTGTTAATGGCAGAACCAGGCATTCCAAAACTGAGAATACACTGTATTGCTCAAATGACACAAGTGTAGGAGGTATGTAGGGGCCTGAGCCACATTTGCTGCTTGTGTATTCCTGCTCATACATATGCAGGAATATATACTTATGGGGTATAGTCACTGGACCCTTCTCACTTACTCTCTCACAACCCCCTCTGCTCCTGCCGTTTCGTGGGCACCCACATAGATGTAGTGCTGTAGAGTGAGCCTCCTTTTGAGCAGATTCACACAAAATGTGCAGATAAGCAAGCCTTCTACCTCAGACCTGCAGCACACCTGCTTTCTGACCTGCTTGGTACTTCTCGGACCCAAAGTGTCAGAGGGTGGATTTTTACAATCCTCCTCCCACACTTTAAGTTTACAGGCAAGTGAACCTTAATGTGCCTTCTCCACTTCCCTCCCTTCCTCTCTCCTTCCCTCCCTCTCACACTCAGAGTGTTGGAAAGAACCTGCTGATCCCATTGTCCGTCTATATGCCTTGACTGTAGGAGAGAGAGCTTTCCTGATTCCATTCCTACCTGTTGGATCTGTGGGAAAGCGAGCTGTCTTGCTTTCTTATTATTTCCCTCCTTCATACATGCACATCACTGCACAGGGTTTGCTGGCTTGAGCCTTACACAGACACACACAGACACAGTCTGAGACATCTGATTTGTTCATCATCCCATTTACCTTGAATGGTGGCACGTGAGCTTTTTCAATTCCGCGCTCATATACACAGCTTACAGGAGAGTGAACTTTCTAGCGCCACCCCGCATAGGCTGTGTGCCCCTTTTTTTTTCACCCAGCATCCAGGGCCAAGATTGCTTAGTGCCTTTCTTACAGGCCTTGTGGTCAAAAGTGAGCTTTATTATGGTGACACCCTCCCCATCCCCAACACAGATGATGCACACAGGAGTACAAGATGAGGCTCCTGATCACCCCATGCCTTCTTAGGCCTCTATCTGTGTACATCCTCTGTGAGGGAGAGAGGAGGTCATTCCTTACCTGTTTGTCTCACATGCCTCACACATTGGGGTGTAAGCTGTCTCAGTTCCCTCCCACTCATGAGGTTTACAGATGTACAAGCTTTGTGAGCTGTGCTCTGCCTCTTAAACCCAGCAGGCCTCCTTAGTGCCCTTCCCACAAGCATGTATTATTAGAGAGTGGACTTTGCTTTTTGTTTTGTTGTTTTGTTTTTTTAACTTTCTGAGTTGAAGGATTTGAAGGATAGTGGACTTAAAAAAAACTGGCTCTGACTACAGGCACATGTGCCTTCACATGTGTACACACACATGTACACCATGAGGGAGGAGAATCCTTCAGCCCGTTAGTGTTTGCTTTGTATGGTAGTTATGTTGAGGAATAAAAAAGATAATCTGCCTCTTTTAGCTTAGGGGAAAAATAAGATCAGAAATGGCAGTTGATCCGTTAAGGATGGTAGGCACCTTCTAAGCCAGGCGTCCCCAAACTTTTTACACAGGGAGCCAGTTCACTGTCCCTCAGACCGTTGGAGGGCCACCGCATACTCTGCTCCTCTCACTGACCACCAATGAAAGAGGTGCCCCTTCCTGAAGTGCGGCGGGGGGGCCGGATAAATGGCCTCAGGGGGCCGCATGCGGCCCACGGGCCGCGCCGTAGTTTGGGGATGCCTGTTCTAAGCTATACTCTATTGGCCAGCAAGTTTAAAGATGAAAGAAAAAGTGTCAAGGTGAACACGTATTTGGCTCTTTTCACTGTAGTTAATGTTGTCACGCAGCTGATACCTGAGGAATAGAATATGAGAATTATGCTACAATGACTACATTTGCTTTCTCAGTCTATACACCAAAAGCTCCTTGTTTGTTTTTAGTTGTTTTAAAGGTTGTGGAGCATTGTTTAAATGATAATTATTTACATCACTAAAATGGTATGAAATTTATGATATTTTAAAAGTTTGCAAGGATTCATCGGTAAACATTCTTCCTGTATCTACCCTGTCTCTGTCTCTGCTCTCCACTACCCCAGCTCTCCTGCCCCATGCAGGGGTACAAGCTTCTCAAGCTGTCCCATCCCACCTTGACCATGCAGGACTACAGTGAGCTTTTTATTTTAAATATGCTTCCCCAAACCTGTTGGACTGTGGGTTTCCCCATCCGCTTCCTGCTTGCTTGCAGCCTCTCTCTCTAATCCTGCGTTTATATTTCTCTCATGTGCACACATACGTGGTATGCATGTAAGGGAGACACATGAACTGCCCCATTGCATCCAGCATCACAGGACTGTGAGCCTTCTATTGCTGCCACTCTCTTACCCCACACATGGCTTAACTTAAAACTGACCTCCCAATTGGGAGGTTATTACAACCTCCCAATGCACACACTGGCTGGGTCACAGTGTCAGCTGTCTTATTACTCCTTTTCTGTGCATGCCCCTACACACATTTATGATGGGAGCTTGAGCCTCTTTATTCTCCATCCTCACTCTTTCTTTCTTCCTTTTCCTTCCTCTTCCCACGTGTTTGTGCCCAGGATGTGCCAGAAAGTGGGTCCTTATCATCTTCAGCTCTCATACACATGTGGGTACACACAACTTTAGGGTTCACTGGTTAGGCCCACTGTCTTGACAGTCAGATTACCTGTGGTAGAATTCCTGGCTTGATCTGTGACTAGCTTTGCAATCCTAGACAAGTTACTTATCTTGTGTCTCAATTTTCACAATATGTAAATGGGGTAACTAATTGTGCCAACCATATAGGTTTATAATAAGCACTGAAGGAGGTGATGCATGTATTGAGAGTAACACATAATAAACTTCCTTAATCCACATGCTTTGCCTGGAGCAACTGATCCTCAATAGAAGAAAACTCACACCTAAGCTGCGTGGTCCCACTATTTGAAAATTTTTGGACACTACCGCCTTGGATGACTGTTTCCTAATCTTTTCCTGTCCTCAGATCTGCAGCGTCACCTCGCTTCCTTCCTCCTCACTCTCAGTTGCTGACTTTGCTTTCTCCTTCCCGGAGAAAATGGAAGCCATCCGAAGGGACCCTCCAAAGTTCCCCTGACCTCTCCTCCATTACCTGCACATGTCCCTAAATTGAGCTCCTCCCCATTATGGTAGATAAATTACTGGCACGTGTAGCCAGGACCAGTTCCTCCATTTGTGTACTAGATTCCAACCCCTGTCACCTATTCAGTGACACTGCCCCTGCAATTGATCCGCCTCTCCTTACTGCATCATCAACTGTTTTCTGTATACTGGAGTGTTTGTACCCATATTTAAATGTGCTGCCACATTTCCCATCTAAAAATAATTTTAAAAATTAAAAAGCACTACCTTCTCTATCCAAAAAGTTCCTCTGGTTTCTACTCATTTCTCTGTTCCTCTTTACAGGGAAAAAAACAAACAAACAAACAAACAAACAACCCAACTCTTTGAAGGAGCTGACTCTATTTCATCTCCACTTCTAGTTCTCCCATTCACTCTTAAACACCCTCCATGTAAAACTGTAACCTAAACAAATGACCCTGGTCAAGGTCCCCAGTGTCCTTCACATCTCCCAGTTTACTAGGCAATGTTGTCATCTTACTTGACAGATCAGCACACAGTTAATCACTTCCTCTGCCTTGAAGACTCTACCTGATTTCCAGGATTCCACACTCATGAGGTTGTCTTCTTACCTCACAAGGCTCTGTTTCTCAGTCTCCTGATGGTTTCTCCTCCTTTTCCTGAATTCTAAGTATTAAAGAGATACAGGGCTTAGTCTTTGGGCTTTTTTTTTTTTCTTCTTCTCCTTCTCGTTAGTCCTCAGCTGTTCTCATCTTGTCTTACATTTCTAAGTACCATTTAATGTGGATGATTTCTGTGTTTATATTTCCAGTCTGGACTTCTCTTCTGAATTCTAGATGCCTGTGTCCAACTGGCATCTGCCCTTGGATGTCTAATAAGTATCTCAAAACTTTAGCCCATCCAAAGCTGAGGTCCTGGTTTTCCTCCTCCTCTCTCAAAAAGCCCTACTTCTCCTTCCGTGTTCTCCAGCTCAGCAAACAGCATTACCCAATTGCATAGGCCAGGAATATGGAGAATTTTAATACACTAAAGGTTTTGGATTCATCTTTGACACTTTTTCCCCTCCATTCTCCAAATACAAACCTTAATCAAGTCTTGTTGGCTCTACAAAATACATGCCTAATCTGACCACACAGCCACTTCTTATACTTCTCACTTCCTCTATTATTTCCACCCTAACCCAGCTTTTTTCCCTGGGCTGATAAGTACAACACTCTCTCTCACCTCTCTCTCTGTCTCTCTTTCTATCTCTTTCTCTGTCTCTGTCTCTGTCTCTGTCTCTGTCTCTCTCTCTCTCTCTCTCTCGTGTGTGTGTGTGGGGTGTGTGTGTGTGAACACAAAGTGGTTGGTGGCTAAGGACTTGAGCCTTCTTTGTTGAGTCCTCTTTCTAATGACCTGCATGCCAGATTCTAAGCTTTCTTACCATCTGTTCTTGGATGTGTGGTCTGGTGTTATTCCATCTGTAAAATAGGGATAATGATTACCACCTCATGGATATTTTATGAGAATAAATGAGCTATGTGTGAAAAGCACTTAAAACAGTACTCTGCAAATGTAAATCCTATACTGGTGTTAGGAATAAAAATAAAGGAAAAGAAAGAAGGAAGGAAAACAAATATGTTGTAGATAGTGAACATTTCTGAAGGTACATATGTGAATGTGTGCAAACACACCTTCTCATTACAGCATGTCTGGGGCACAGTCATAGAAGTCCAAGGCATCTGGGACACACGTGCACACAGCGTACCGGAGAGCAAACCTCCCGACTTGCTTTCTCTCCTCCATGCCTTGAGTGTAGGACCGTTGGCATCTTAATTACCCTCCCACACCCAAGGCTTGCAGGAGAGCGAGCCTTCTCTTCCCTCTCCAGTGCATAGGCATGAGCACATGAACAGGTACACTAAAGGGATGTAGCCCTTTCTTATGTGCCCTGTGTGTTGGGTACACTGTTACCAACCATCCCATCTGGATGACTGGCCTGCTTCTGTGGCCAGCCCTCCTGGTTCACTGATCAGCACTCCTCCTGTGGCTATCTTGCTGCCCACTTTCACCCCCAGGATGGTGCCTCTTGTTTCCTAGAGCATACTCATACATCATGCCAAGAGAGTGAGCCCTTCTCTGCTCCCTCTCTCACATCCCTTGCATGGTGGAGGGTGAGTTTCTGAAAACCCCTCCCACATGCAGGGTTTGCAGGATGGTGAGCCTCAGCTTTCCTTGCTCTCTTGCGCATGTGCACATACACATACACATCCCTTCACCCAAAGAGAAACAGGCACCCAGGTGGTGGGAAGGAGAATGACTCTCAGCCATGTCATTTCTCCCATCTCAGTCTTACACAGATCCTGCAGGAGAGGGAGACTTCTCTTAGCTTTCTCCTGTACATGGTCCAGCCCCTCATACTCAGGGATAGCCTGCAAGGAAGGGACAGCCCACAAGGAAGGGGAGTCTTTTTGACCTGGTTCTGTCTTGCCAGCACCTAGAGATGGAGAGAGAACCTTCTCAGGACTCCTATACATGGGGCATGGTGAAAAGGGAGCCTTCTAGCTAATGCTCACAAACTCAGTTTGCAAGGAAAATTGTGTCTATAACATAACCATATGCAAGGGTGCAATATACACACATATTTAAGGTTCAGGAAGTAGAATCCACTCGCTATGCCATGCCTTTCCATATGCACACTTATTTGCACAAGACAGTGTATGTGAAGATCTCCCTTCTTAGACACTTATGTAGCTATGATTCAGAGTGTGAGTTTTCCCTGTTATCTCCCCAGGCCCAGGATTTGCAGCTTATTCATCTGGTTATCTACTCATTAATTCAGCAAATATTTATTGATCACCTACTATGTGTTGGGTACTCCCCTATGCACCAGGGATATAACAGTGATCACAAGAGAAGAATCTCTGCCCTACTTGGGGGAGGCAGGCAGTGAACAAAATAAGTAAGAAAAATATATAGTGTGTCAATTGGTGATAAGTGCTTTGGAGAATAATAAGGCAGGAAAAGGGGACAAGGGGTGGGTGGGGACAGTTACTGCAGAGATGGTGGTGGAAGAGTTTCAGTATCAAATAGGGTAGTCAGGAAAGGGCTGCTGTGTTCTAGGAACAAAAAAGAGCCATTGTGGCAGAAGCATAGGGCTGGGAAGTAGTAAGATACAATGGAAAAAAGAGAAAGCTGATAATTAGTATGTGTCTCTAAAATGTAAGGCCTCTTTAAAAAAAAAAAAAATCATACCGTTTTCACAGCTAAAAATAATTACCGGCCGAGCATGGTGGTTCACACCTGTAATCCCAGCACTTTGGGAGGCTGAGGCAGATGGATCACTTGAGGTAAGGAGTTCGAGACCAGTCTGGCCAACATAATGAAACCCCGTCTCTACTAAAAATACAAAAATTAGTTGAGTGTGGTGGCAGGGTACTAGAGAAGGAGAGAGAACCTTCTCAGGACTCCTATACATGGGACGTGATGTATAGTCTGTAATCCCAGCTACTCAGGAGGCTGAGGTAGGAGAATCGCTTGAACCTGGGAGGCAGAGGTTGCAGTGAGCTGAGATGGTGCCATTGTACTCCAGCCTGGGCAACAAGAGCAAGACTTCGTTTCAAAAAAAAAAAAAAAAATGACCAATAATTTCTTAATATCATCACATATCTGTTGTTCACACTTCTGCTTGTCTCAGAAATATCATAAATTAGGATCTAGATAAGGTCCATGCATTGCATTTGGTTGATATGTATCTTAAGTCCCTCTCTTTGAATTTTATCTTTCCCTTCCATCTACATTTTTTTTTTCTTTTCTTATAATTTATTTGTTGGAAGAAAGTGTGCCATTCATCCTACACAGTTTTCCATAGTCTGGATTTTTGTGATCACATCCCTGTGATATAGTTTACATTTTCCTTTTCCTTGTTTGTATTTCCTGTAAATTGATAGTTGCATCTGGAAGCCTGATCAAATTCAGCCTTAATTTTGAGGAAGGAGGAGCAGAACTACTTCCATTAAGAGGCACGCAATGACTGATGGTCATATCTCTGTGATGTTGGTTGCCACAGATGCCTCAATTCATAGAGCCATTATTTCATTAGGGGTTCCAAAATGATGGTACTCTAATCCCATTATTCTCTCTTGATTTATTAGCTGGAATACTTCTATAAAGAAAAACTTCCCTTCATCTGCTATTTGATCACCCAGTGTTGCAGTCTTTATAGGAAAGATAGGATAAATGTTTGATTCTCTTTATTTAACAGTACTCAGAATAATGAGTTGGTTCACTAACTTACTCTAAAGAGGACTTTAAAAAACTATTATAATAAACTCATAGATTTAAATATATTTGGACTTTTAATTCATTGCAGTTCTTCACTGAAGCTCCAATGCCCCATCTTTAGCCAGTAGGAGCTTCTTTTAATTGATTCCTCAGGCCTTTTGACATGGCTTTAATGGTTATCTGATAGCTTTTCTGCTGTCAGATATGAAAAATTGTACAAAGCTCATTGCAGATACCTTCCCCAGGCCTGGAATCTGCCATGTCTTCAAGAAGCCCTGGATTCTTTTAGTTAGACATGATATTCAAAGACTATATTTGCCTCTGGATTGGTCATTGTATTTAGGCTTCTCCAATGATAAGAACAGAAAGAAGTTTTGTTGTTGTGTTTTCTTGTTTCTAGATAAGTACATCATGATTCAATTATACTCTCAATTCAAAATCAGGATTATAGTTTTCTGGGTCTTTGCTTCACAAGTATTGTTCTGACTATTGTATGGCAAATAAAAGGAGAAAGTGCAGAAACTGGGAGACCAATTAGGAGGCCATTGAAATAATTCAGTTGAGAGATGGATGGAGGCCTGCATCTGGGTGGTCATGGTGAAGGTAGTAAAAAGTGGTCAGATGTGGATATATTTTATAGTTACAGCCAGTTGAGTTTACTGATACATTACATGTGAAGTGTGAGAGAAAGAGGAGTGGAAGACTGAGCCCTTTCTTCCCTCTTTGTTACAAATGAGTTGGGTACATAGGCTGACGCTGCCTCTTTCATCTGTAGCATCTGAATGCAAATGCTGTCCCAATGCAGTACACCTGGGCAAGGACTCACAGATGGTATGTTATGCAGAGAGCAGAGAGTGCTTGTCACCTCTCCTAGTTCCTTTCAGAGAGCTTTTTGAATGCCTCTTGGATTTGGGGATCCAACAGTGGGAAGAGCATCAGGGACCCTGGGTTTACTGTGGAGTGAGCTTGTACCAGAGAACACAGTTCTTCATTCACATTCAGCCTGCCTTCATGTGTTCAAGGGGCTGGAAAAGGGGAGCTTTTTTTTTTTCCTTCCTGACATGCTATCCTTGGGGTGCAAGTGCCTGAGCCTTCTCATTTTCTCCTTCTTTTTAATCCTTGATACTGGTGCTAGTGGCTATCTACATGCAGTGCACCTTGGCAAGGATTCAGATGCGGTGAGCCTTATCTACAGATGGAAGGACAGAGCTCCTGTACATCGTCTTCCTCTCCTGCTGCCTGCTAGTATTGCTTACTTCCTGTAAGGAGCCAGAAGAGAACAGGACAGCCATGGTCCACTGAGTGTACTGCCTAGCTAGCACATATAGGAAGATAAAGCTCATTTGTACCCACTGTGTAGGTGTGCACACATGCTGGGGATAATGGAGAATGAATTTACTTTAGTTTCCACTCCCCAAGCATCCCACCTTGTCCCCCAGGATGGATAGACATCTAGGGATGTAGACCTATATACACACAATCCCACTGATCAGGTAAGTGGTCAGTGGGTCCTTCCTGCCCTAACTCTGCTCTCTTTGTCCTCCCAGAAAGGGCAATGAGCTGTCTCGGCATTCTTCCCTTAAGCAGCATTGAATGAAGATGCACTTGCTTGTTAATGCTTTCTCCCACATTCACAGATACACAAATACTCATATATGCACATGTGCACAAGCAAGGCAAACGAGAATGAGCAGGCAAGGGTGGGTGCCTGGCATATACAGACATGTGAGCATACAGGGAGAGGAGAGACAGGAGCATTTTTGTTTTATACTCACAGGGCCGGATGGTCTTATCTCTCTCTCTCTCTCTTTTTGTTTTATACTCACAGGGCCAGATGCCCCCATCTTTACTCATATTTTCTCTCTCTCTCTCACACACGCGTGCGCGCGTACACACACACACACACACACACACACACACAGTCAAAGAGTGAAACTTCTGATGTTTTCCATCATATCCCTTATGTGAAGGGGCATGAACTTTATTGACCTAGGGCAGGTGTCCCCAAACTACGGCCCACGGGCCGCATGCAGCCCCCTGAGGCCATTTATCCAGCCCCCGCCGCACTTCAGGAAGGGGCACCTCTTTCATTGGTGGTCAGTGACAGGAGCACAGTATGTGGCGGCCCTCCAGCAGTCTGAGGGACAGTGAACTGGCCCCCTGTGTAAAAAGTATGGGGACGCCTGCCCTAGGGGGATTGAAGGAGAACCTCATCAACCCACACATGAGGAATTCAAGAGGATGAATCTGTTTATCCCCCGTGGCGGGTACTCACAGTCACAGATACTCAGACCTCTTAGTCTCTCACATGTCCCTTGCATGCAGGAGTTTCACCACCCCCCTTAAAAATGCACATTCATTCAAACACATATGTACATTAAAACAGAGAGTAAGAAGTAAACGTAGTAAGAGCTGTGTTCCAGGTACTATACTTTATTTCATTTTCTTGACACCATTTAAGAGGTAGACTTTAAATTGCCCTCATTATTCAAAAGTGTTTAACTTTACCTTGGGAAAATCTGGTTGATTCTCTAAGCTAATATGTGGTAGAACGTGCCAAGGTTCGTAGATACCACAGTGCATGGTTTTCCCACTACATTAGTGATTCTCCCAGTGTAGTCCCTGGACCAGTAGCATCAGCATCATCTGAGACAAGAAATGCAATTTCTTGGGTCTCACCCCAAGCCTACCAAGTCAGAAACTTCTGTAACCTGTATATTACCCAGGTCCTCAGGTGATTCTGGTGCATGTTGAACAACTGTGCTAAACTGTACTGCCCTCTTGTTGCATAGCCACACAAAGCATTTGCAGGGTCATGAGCTTTGGTGTTATATTCATTCTCTCTTTCCTCCCTCTCACACTTCTCTCTCCTCCCAGTCTCTTTGTCTGTAAGTTTATACTCTTTTGTTGTTATCTGAGAGAACAGACAAAATATGTGTTCAACTAGACATCTTTAATGCAAAGCTCAAGAAACGTTCTCTTTACTTCTATATCATCACAAGTAAGTACCTTGTGTGAAGAAGAACGAGCCCTCTCGCTGAACCCTCGCGGGGCTTTGTGCTCTGCTCCCCCTCTCTAATCCTTGCTACCTGGGTGAGAGTGCTGTCTGAATGCAATGCACCTGGGCAAGGATTCTGAGAGCGAGAGCTTCATCTTCATGCAGGACGGAGTGCCTTTCTATCCTCCTACCATCCACTCCACAAGTATTTATCGACTGCCTTTTCTGTACAGACTTGGCCCCTGCCTTCCTGAATACTAAGTTGGACAATGAGCATACAGTTGCTAACAAGACATGCCTGGTCCCTACCCTCATGGAGCTACAGTTGAGGAAGAAGAATGGAATTCCTCATAAGGCATTACACCTACATGCCCTGAGGGTGGGTGGGCCACAAAGTGGACTTCTCATTACCACTGTCACCATAAACACCCACAAAATCTCCTCTGATCTCACATGGAACTCTGTAGGAGAAAAGATTCTCTGCCTTTCTGTACAGTCCCTAGTAAATAACACTGTATATACATGAGAGCAAGACTTGGTTGTACCTACACATGCACACATACAAACACACATGAAGGGCAGGTGCCAGAGCCTTCTTGTCTGCTTCCCCTCTCGAATCCTTGGAACCTAGGTGTGAGTGCTATTTCAATGCAACACACCTATTCAAGGATTCAAAGAGGTTGAGCCTTGTCTGCATGTAGAAGGACCAACAACCTGTCCCCTTCTTTCACATGTTTGTGTTTGTGGTGAGGTGCCAGATCCTGCACTGGGTGGTGGAGATACAATGGTAAATAAGACAGCTAAGGTGCCTGGGCTCTGTAGAGGGCACCTGTGGGAGAATGAACTTCATCATTGCCCTGGACAAGCTTGCACCTCTTTCTGTTTACTCCGAGCTTACTAAGTGTCAGATACTGTAATGGGGAAACACACATTGGGTGATAAGACTTGCACAGCCAGTCTTTGCTCTCAACAAGCTTATAGTTTACCAGAGGAACAGAAGGAAATAAAGTATCCCCATTTTCTGTACCATCTTCCAACATGTGCATGTACACATGTGCCCACATACACAGTTTGTCCCAGCCTCCTGTCTAGGCCCCAAATACATCCAGCACATGCAGACCCTCAAGTGTGATCTGAAAAAGATGCCACTCGCATCATTTATTCTAGTCCAAGGTGTTGTCTGAGAGAGCATGTCCATGTGGCCTTGTGCGTGGGGATGAATACATATGCTCTCCCTGGGGAAAGGCATCTGTCTCAGCTAATGCACACAGAGATACTTTGCAGGGATCGGACCATGAAAGTCAAGTATACACAGAGATATTCATGCAGGGTACAAGTGCCTGAGCCTTCTGCCCTGCTCTTCCTCTCTAATCCTTTGTCCCTGGGTAAGAGTGCTTTCTGAATGCAATGCACCCAGGGAAGGATTCTGCAAGGGGGAATGTTATCTTCCCATAGGACAGAGCACTTCTACCTCCTCCTTCCATCCTTTCTATGACTATCTGTTGAGTACCTACCTACCCTGTTGCAGGTGCTGTCTTGGGCAGTTGGCCCACGAACAAGAGAATGAGCCACATCTGGTTCCCTACCTTCATGGAGTGTACAGTCCAGGGAGGAGAATGGACCCCTTCTCATTCATTATGCCTGCATGTCCTGAGGGTGGGTGGGGTGCAGATTGGGACTTGTTGAGCACCCCCGAACACACACACACACACACACACACACACACACACACACAGCCTGGTGTCACCCAGTTACTTGTTGGAGAATCTGCTAAACCTCAGTACAATCACACATAAATGCACTGCGTGCAAGAGAAGGTGGCCGACTTGGTTATGCACACAGAGACATACAGAGACATGTCCTCACAGAGTGGGCCCTCTGACCTGGTGCATCACCCACATTCTTTCAGCCTGTGTGCCAGCCTTGACTCACCGTCCCTGTTCAAGAACTCCAAGGGAAGAAACCTTGTCTACATTTAAAAGGAGAGCTTTTGCACATCAACTCTCCTTCTTCCTTTCCCTTCCTTCCACAGATACTCAAGTGTCTACTAGGCAGCAGGTATTATGTTCATCACTGAAGATATAACAAAGATCAAAATGAACAGGTTGCTACCCTACATTCTGGTAGGGACTCATAAACACACTATACATGAATGTTGTGGACAAATAGGCCACTGTTCAAAAGAATGAAATCGATCTGTATGTTCTTTGTTACCCAGTCTGCATGCACAAGCATGTTCAAGTTCTGCTTGTGTGACATTCTCAAATGTCCCCCTCCTTGTACACCTAGAGACACTCAGACACACGGCCCTGCATGCAGACAACCCCACCTACTGAAACGGCAGGAGATGGAGCCTGTCGTGCTCTCCTCTCTCCCATTCCCAGCATGCAAACCAGTGAGCTTCCTTAGCTCTCCCATAAATAGAGATTAAATGAGGGAAGTCGTCTTATTGCTACTTTCCTTCTTGCTGCTGCCATGTATGGGAGAGATCCTTTTCATTACTTTTTTGTACAGTCACATATGAGCACACTATATGCAGTGAGCCTTCCCTGTAAACTCATGTGAACACGTGTGCGCACACAGGCACGTGCACATGCACAGTCTGTGTGACTACTTGGGCCTTCAGCCCTGCTCCCCCTCTTGAATCCTGGTACCTGGATGCAAGCGCTGTGTCAATGCAGTGCACCCGGGCAAGCATTCCAAGGCTAAGCCTTTTCTGCATAAAGCAAAGAACACCTGTTCATAATCCCCATCCTTCATTCATGCCTTTAACAAGCAGAGGGGGAGCTCCTGTCATGCACCAGACATGGAAAGACAGGGTGTCCAAGAAAGACACAGAACTCATCCTCACATGCCTAGTGAGTATGTTTAAGAGAAGGAACTTCTGTCACCCACGTTGTTCACATATACACATGTGCCAGAGAATGAGTCTTCCCATCATCCCCTCCCCAACCCCCTAATAGTGCTCAGGTAGAGAACCACAAAAGGTGCGTCCCCTCTGTACACAGAACTGCAGCCACAGTGTGCATAGGATAGAGTGTCATTAACAGCATCTTCTCACTCATGTCCGGTATGCAAGGCAGTAGGCTACTTGCTCCTTACGCAGCCAGAGCTTGAAGGAAAGTGGCCCTACTTGTCACTCATGTCACACATGCATATGAAGAAAAGACACTTTACCTTTGTATGGTCATAGGCAAATCACCCATGAGCCAGAGTGTGCTGTTTCTTTTGTACACACACACACACAAACACAATAGATCTGAAGATGCTTGAGTCTTCTGTTCAGGTTGTCCCTCTCTTTCATTCTTGGTAATCGGGTACAAATGTTATTCCAGTCCATTGCCTTGTACAAAAATTCAGAGGGAATTTCATCCATGTTTAAAAGCATAGAGTCTTTATATCACCCCTCTATATCCCATTCTTCATTTTTCTTTCTTTCTTTCTTTCCTTTTTTTTTTTTTTTTTTTTTTGAGACGGAGTTTTGCTCTTGTTACCCAGGCTGGAGTGCAATGGTGCGATCTCGGCTCACCGCAACCTCCGCCTCCTGGGTTCAGGCAATTCTCCTGCCTCAGCCTCCTGAGTAGCTGGGATTACAGGCACACGCCACCATGACCAGCTAATTTTTTGTATTTTTAGCAGAGACGGGGTTTCACTATGTTGACCAGGATGGTCTTGATTTCTGGACCTCATGATCCACCCGCCTCGTCCTCCCAAAGTGCTGGGATTACAGGCTTGAGGCACCGCGCCCGGCTTTTCATTTCTTTAAGGTACATTTAGAGCAGTGGTTGTGGTTCTCAGTGTGGTCCCTGGAGCAGCAACATCTGTATCACCTGGGAACTTGTTCAAAATGCCAATTCTTGGGCCCCGTCCCTGACCTACTACATCATAAACCATGGAAATCTGTACTTTACCAAGACTTCCAGTTGATTATGATGTTCACTTAAGTTTGAGAATGACGGATTTAGTGTAAATGCTACGGACAGTGATAAGCTTGTCAGGTGAAGGGTGGAAGAGAATGAGCTCCTGCATTGCTCATGTATGTTCCCAATGTTGAATCTGTGCAGATTGTGGCAAGGAGGTCCTCATTTCATTACTCTCCACCTCCTCCGTAACCACACATTCATTGAGCACATGAGGCTAAGTGAACACACAACAAATACTTTATTAGGGAATAGCCTCAGCACTGCTGCTCCACTTCTCCAGACGTGCACTTGACACTTTAATCAATCAATCAATCAATCAATCAATCTCTCTCTCTTTCCCCCTTACCGCCCGCCCCCCCCACCACCCGCCCCGCTGTGTGCAGAAGAATGAACTGCTCCTTCTCCCATACCCATTGCATATCGGAGTTGTGAATTCTCAAAACACCTCCTGTGTGCATGGATTACAGGAGGGTGAGCCCTGTCATCGTGAATCTTCTGCCAAACAATTCAAGCAGCCTGTGTTTATTGATCACTTTTGATGTGTCATGAGCTGTGCTGGGGGTACCCTGCTGAATAATGGACAGTGTCTCTCTCCAAGACTTCCTATCTAATGGAGGTGTTAGGTGCCTAGACTTTCCTAGGCCTAGACAACAGACACACTGGTGTGTCAGGAATTGAGCATTCTCATTCTCTTATGAATACACATGCATGCACTGTGAATGCATGTGTACACACGTGTAAGTGTAGAAACATTTCTGTACAAAGCTGAAAGGAAGGAGCCTTCTTATTATCTATACTTGGCTGCAGGAGTGTGAAATTCCTTGCCACACACACTCAGATGCATGCCTGGTGTGCAGCTGCCTGGATTTTGATTTTTGCTTGCCCTCTCCTAGTGTTGCAGCCTAGGCACAAGTGCTGTCTTAGCAGTGCGATGGGCTTGTGCAAGGATACCAGCTTGTGAGCCTTGCCTATGTGTAGGACACAGCCTGTCCATCCCTTCTCTTTCCTTTCCTCATTATTTCAGTCAGTCATTTGCGTGTGCATGTTTTTGGTCCATTCATTTATTCATCCCTTTAAGAAATTTACTGAGTTCCTGCTGTTTGGGAATGCCACAGTAAACTAACCTATTAGAGGTGCCGACCTTACTATCTAGCAGGCTAGGCTCATGGAGAATAAACATCCTCATGTCATCCAACTTCCTGTGGATACATGGGCTCAGGGTGCCAGAAATCAGGCTACTGCTCTTTATCCCCTCACACAGACATGGGTATCCCGTGCAAATGCATGTTGTGTGCACATCCTCAACCTGCTGCTCTGCTTGCCCTTGTATCCTTGCCGCCTAGATGTGCATGCTGTCTCAGTGCAGCACTTATTCCAGGACTCTCAGAGGGGTCCTTTTCTACCTGTAGGCAGACAAAGTGCCTGTGAGTCACCACTTCCTCCTCCCTCTCTTTCCCCTCTATCTCCCTTTCACAAGTATTGAGCACTTAGTACATGCTGACACTGTGCTGCCAGGGTAGTGGGCATATGGTAGCACACAAAATGGACTTGGTTCTTGCCTCAAAGAATATGTGTAGGAGAATTGACTTTTTGTCACCTAGTATTCCTGCATGTGCTGAGTTTGTGTGGGCCACAAAATGGGATTTCTTATTGACACCCTCTCCCAACACATACACAATGCAAGACTCTCATTCCTGTTCCCACACAGACCTGTGTAACAGGGAACCTTCTCTGCTTCGAGCATAGCAGGTGCCCAAGCCTTCTTCCCTGCTCCCCCCCTCTAATCCTTGCTGTCTGGGTGCTAGTGCTGTCTCAATGCAATGCACCTGGGCAAGGATTCAGAGAGGGAGAGCTCGACTGTACCAAGGACAGAGAGCCTAGACATTACCCTTTCCTCCCTCCCCTGTCATAGTTTTTGAGTGATGGGTGTGCGTTGGGGAAGCACAGAACAGAATAGTTAGGGACTTCTGGTGCTCTGGTGGGCTTGTCTGTGTGTTAGAATAAATGTCCTTATTAAATAATGTCCATGTGTGCAGATATCTCTGTGTTCCCCATCTGCTTTCTACACACAGGGTGGTAGGCAAGAACCAGAGTCTTCAGATTTGCTCCCTAACTTCCTTCCAACCTAGATGTGAGTACTGTCTCAAGTATTAAGTCAAAGATTCAATGAGAGGGAGCCTTGCCTACCTATATGTATATATATAGACCGAGTGCATATATATCTCTTTTCTTGCCTTCCTGAGTATGTCTTGAGTTTCTAGAGTATAACAGGTACACTTTTTAGTGTTAAGGATGCAGTGATGAAGAAGAGAGACAAAATCACTGGATGTCGATGGTCAGCTTTAGGAGAATGAACTTCAGACAGGTGGCCCCAAAGATGGGGGGCCAAAGAGAGAGTCTTTCTATTTCCCCAACTCCATCCCCTCTGAGGACAGGGAGATACCCACATTCATGAAGCTGTACACTTACAGATGTATAGGAGTTTGAGCTTATAGGCTGCCCCTCATCTTCCAGGACATGCAGGCAGAACTATAATCTGCCTTTAGATGCCTACTACAGACTCCTCTTGAATTAGAGAGGGGGTGAAGAGCAACAGACCCTTCTTATTGCTGATCTTGTATGCACATCACACAATATGGAAATAAGAAAAGCCTATATCTTTATATTACCTTACTCTTCTCACATAGAAATGGACTATGTATGTCTCTTTCAGTCTATCCCTCTGTCAGTTTTTCTCTCTCTCACCGAGGGAGTACAGGTGTCCATGATCTGATTCACTCCCCTCCTCTCATCCTTAGTGCCTGAGCCTGAGTGCTTTCTACTGTGACCTCAGCAGTATTCTTCAGTTGTTACTCTCTACTTAGTGAAGCTAATCTATTCATTCCTACCCTTCTTAGCACTTTTGCCCATTGCCCATTGCAAATTTGTGATGTTCAGATCAATGTAGCAATATGGTATTATAAATAGTGGTGACAGAGACAGAAAGAGACAGACACTCCATTTCAGTCCTTCTCAAGTTGTTAAACAGTTGGGACTTGTAGATTCTGATCCTTGGTTCTTCTTTTCTCCCAGATTCTCCCAATCTCATCTGCAGTAAAGATTCAGGTTATTTAATATGTGCTCCTTATCTTTCACATACTCTAAAATCTCATTTTGGTTACTGCTCAGCCTTAGACTTATTTTCTCAGACTTTACATCTCTCTTGATGCCTTCCAGGAACTTATTAGAAATAAACTCTCAGGCCTCACCTCAGACCTAGGTAATCAGAAAGTCAGGGGTGGGGCCCAGCAATCTGTTTTAACATAACCCAGGTGATTATGATGCATACCAAATTATGTATCATACTAAATTATGTTTTAACATAATCCAGGTGATTATGATGCATACTAAAGTTTGAGAACCATTGGTTTAAAAGACTTAAAATTTCTGTTTTGTAGTTACTAGGGAGATGCCTGTGTTACACAGGATGATTTTTAGCATCAAAACTTTCTTATGTGTAAATTGTTCTTTCAGTTTCCTTTGATTTTTAAAACTTAATAGACTTTTCTTTAAAGCAGTTTTAGGTTTACATAAAGATTAAATGGAAAGTACAGAGTTGTCATATATTCTCCACTCCAGTTTCCGCTATCAACATCTTGTACACTTGTTAAAATTGATCACCAGTGTTGAAACATTATTATTAACTAAAGTCCATAGTTTACATTTGAGTTTCCTCTTTGTGTTATACATGCTATGGGTTTTGACAAGTGTATAATACCGTGTGTGACCATTATAGTATTATGCAGAATAGTTTCACTGCCCTAAAATTCCTCTGAGTTCTGCCTATTTATCCCTCCTCCTCCACCCTAAACCCCTGGCAACCACTGATGATTTTACTGTCTCCATAATTTTGCCTTTTCCAGAATGTCATGTAGTTAAGAATCATACATTATACAGCCTTTTCAAAATGGCTTATTTTTACTTAGCACTATGCGTTTAAGGCTCCTCATATCTTTTCATGGCTTGATAGCTCATTTCTTGTCTTTCATTTTTTCCCCCATTTATCCCATATAGTAACCAGATTATTTCTTTGTATCACTGCATAACATTCCATTGTCCGGAGGTACCAAAGTTTATCTATCTATTCGCCCACTGAAGGGCAGCTTGGTTGCTTCTATATTTTGGCAATTATGAGTAAAGCTGCTATAAGTGTTTGTGTGCAGGATTTTGTATGGACATAAGTTCTCAACTCACTTGGGTAAATATCAGGAAGTGTTGCTGGATCATATGGTAAGACTGTGTTTAGTTTTGTAAGAAACCACCAAACTGTCCTCCAGAGTGGCTGTACCATTTTGCATTTCCATCAGCAGTGAACGAAAGTTCCTGTTACTCCATATCCTCATCAGCATTTGGTTTTCTTAGTGTTTCAGATTTTAGGCATCTAGTGGGTATGCCTTTTATTCTTGAGCTTAAACAGTTTCTTACGTATTTTGGATACAATCCCTTTCTCAGATACGTATTTTGCAAATATTTTTTTCCATGTGTGATTTGCTTTTTCATTCAATTAACAGTGGCTTTTGCAGATCAGAAGTTTTTAGTTATAATGAAGTGCAGTCTATCAATTTTTTCTTTTCATGGATCATACTTTTGGTGTTGTATCTGAAAAGTCATCATCAAACCTAAGGTCACTTAGATTTTAGCCTATATTATTTTTCTAGGAGTTTTATAGTTCTGTGTTTTACATTTAGGTCTATAATCTGTTTTGAGTTAATTTTTGTGAAAGTTGAAGACCCATCTCTAGATTCATTTTTTTTGCATGTGCATATCCAGTTGTTTCAGTACTATTTATTGAAAAGAATATATTTGTGTCATTGTATTGCCTTTGCTCGTTTGTCAAAGATCCATTGACTATATTTTTGTGGGTGTATTTCTGGACTTGTTCTGTTCCATCCATTTATATTCTTATGCCATTATCATACTGTCTTGATTATTGTTGCTGTATAGCAAGCCTTGAAGTTGGATAGTGTCAGTCCTCTAACTTTGTTCTTCTCTTTCAAAATTGTGTTGGCTATTCTGGGTCATTTGTCTTTCTGGATAAACTTTAGAATCAATTTGTTGATACCCACAAAATAACTTGCTGGAATTGTGATTGGAATTGCACTGAACCTGTAGCTCAAGTTGAGAAAAACTTACTTCTTGACAATACTGAGTTTTCCTATCCATGTTTATGGAGTGTCTATTTGTTTAGATCTTTGATTTGTTTCATCTGAGTTTTGTAGTTTTCCTCATGTAGGTGTTGTACATATTTTGGTTAGTTTTATACTTAATTATTTATTTTTGGAACTAATGTAAATAACATTGTGTTCTAATTTTCACATTCTAGTTTATCATGGCTAGTGTATGAGAAAGCAGTTGATTTTTGTATATTAACCTTATATTCTGCAACCTTGCTATAGTTGCTCATTTGTTTCAGGAGTTTTTTTGTGGACTCTTTAGATTTTCTACATAGACAATCATGTCATCAATGAACAAAAAGTTCTTTCTTTCTTCCCACTCTATATCTTTTACTTCCCTTGCTTGTCTTTTTGCGTTAGCTGGGTCTTTCAATAGGATGTTGAAATGGGTTGGTGAGAAGGTATATCCTTGCTTTGTTCCTAATGTTACTGGAAACACCTTGAGTCTTGTACAATTAAATGTTAGCTGTAGGTTTTTGTAGATGTTCTTTATCAAATTGGAGAAGTTCCCCTCTATTCCTAGTTTAAGTAGAGTTTTTATCACAAATGGGTGTTGGGTATTGTCAGATGTGTTTTCTATGTCAATTTGTATGATCATGTGATTTTTCTTCTTAAGTCTGTTAATATGCTAGATTATGCTAATTTATTTTTGAATGTTGAACTAGCCTTCCATAACTGAAATAAATCTCACTTGGTCATGATGTGTATGTAATTCTTTTTATATATTGTTGTGTTCAATTTGCTAATATGTTCAGGACTTTTGCATTTATGTTCATGGGAAATATTGGTCTGTAGTTTAGTTTTCTTGTAATTTCTTCATTCAGTTTTGGCATTAGGGTAATGCTGGTCTTGTAGACTGAATTAAGAAATGTTCCCTTTGCTTCTGTCTTCTGAAAGAGATTGTAGAGGACTGGTACAATTTCTTCTTTAAATGTTTGGTAGAATACGCTAGTGAATCCATCTGGGTCTAGGGCTTTCTGTCTTGGAAGTTTATTTATTAGTAGTTCAGTTTCTTTAATAGATACATGCCTTTTCACATGATCTGTTTCTCCTTGCATGAGTTTTGGTAGATTGTGTATTTCAAGGAGAATTGATCCATTTCATCTTAATTACCAAATTTGTGGGCATCAAATTGTTAATATTCCTTTATTACCTTTTTTGTGTCCATGTGATCGATAGTGATGGTCTCTATTTTATTTTTTCCATGTTTTTAAAGTGACATATAATTATACATATTCATGGGATACACTGTGACATTTTAATACATACAATGTATAGCAATCAGATCAGGGTATTATTTTATTTTTGATATAAGTAATTTGTACCTTCCCTCTTTAATGCTTAGTTAACCTGGCTAGAGGTTTATCAATTTTGTTGATCTTTTCAAAGAAACAGCTTTTGGTTTTGTTGACTTTATTGATGTCCTCTTTTTAGTTTCATTGATTTCTGCTCTCTGCTTTAATTTTTATTATTTCTTCTCATCTGCTTACTTTGGATTCAATTCTTTTATTTTTTTTTAATTACCTTAGGTGGAGGCTTAGATTATTGATTATAGATCTTTCTTCTTTACTAATATGTGCATTCAATAGTATAAATATCTCTCTAAGCACTGTTTTCACAGCATCCCACAAATTTTGATACGTGTTTTTTTTTCATTTTCACTTAGTTCAAAATGTTTTTCTAAATGTGATATTTAGAAGTGTGTTTAATCTCCAAGTATTTGAGTTTTTCAGCTTCATCTTAATGGTTTCATGTCTAATTCCATTGTTGTCTGAAAGCATATTTTGCATGATTTTTGTTCTTTTAAATTTGTTAAGTTATATTTTATGGCCCAAATATTGTCTGTCTTAGTAAATGTTCTGTGTGATCTTGAGAAGAATATTTATTCTGCTGTTGTTAAGTGAAGTATTTTATAGACATCAACTCGATCTAGTTGGTTGATGGTGCTACTCAGTTTAACTATGTCTTTACTGATCTTCTGTCTGCTGTATCTGTCAATTACTAATACAAGTGTGGTGAAGTCTCCAACTATAATAGTACATTCATCTGTTTCTCCTTGTATCTGTATCAGTTTTTGCTTCATATGTTGACACTGTTGTTAGGTGCATATTTATTAGAGATTATTATGTGTTTTTAGAGTATTGACCCCTTTATCATTATGCGGTGCTCCTCTTAATTTCTGATAATTTTTCTTGCTGTGAAGTCTGCACTGTCTGAAATTAATATACCTACTCCACATTTTTTTTGACTAGTAGTAGCATGTTATATCTTTCTGTCTCCTTGAAGAGAAAATTTCTGAAGATGTCTGTTGTAATTCTGTTCTTGCTCCTGTGTAGGTAAAAGATAAGGTATTTGTTTTACCCCAGCAGCTTTCAAGATTTTTTTTCCTTTGAGTTTCTGCAGTTTGGATATAATATGCCTAGGTGTAGATTTTTTTTTTTTTTTATTCATCCTCCTTAGTTTTCTCTGAGCTTCCTGGGCCTGTGGTTTGGTATCTATTATTAATTTGGAGAAATCTTTAGTCATTATTAGTTTATGTATGTATTCTATTTCTTTTTTTTTTTTTCCTTTTGGTATTCTCGTTAGATGTCTTTTGTAATTGTTCCACAGTCCTTGGACATTCTGATCCTTTTTCATTTTTTTCTCTTAAAATTTCAGTTTTGGAAGTTTTTGTTGCTATTTCTTCAAGCTTGCTCATTCTTTCTCTGCTGTGTCCAATTTATTGATGAGCCTATCAAAGACATTCTTTATTTCTGTTATGGTGTTTTTGATTTTTAGCATTTTCTTTTGGTTCTTTCTTAGGATTTCCATCTCTCTGCTTACATTGCTCATCTACTCTTGCATGTTGTCCACTTTTTCCATTAGGGCCTTTAGCATATTAAACATAGATATTTTAAATTGCTGTTATAATTATTCCAGCATTACTTCCATATCTGACTCTTTATTTTCATGCAGTGTTTTTTTTTTTCTTTTTTTGTCCTCTAGTATACTTTGTATTTTTTTGTTAAAAGCTAGACACGATTTACTGAATAAAAGTGACTGAGGTAAATAGGCCTTTAGTGTAAGGTTTACGTTTATCTGGATAGGAGTTAGGCTGTGTTTACTATTTGCTGTAACTTCATGTGTCAGAGGCTAAGATTCCCACTAGTGTCTGTTTTTGTCTCTTGTGTATTTGGGTTTCCATTTCCCTAGAGACTTCTTAACTAAGGTTTAAAATGTACAATTCTTTCAGTCATATTCCCCTGTTATAATACAGGATCTCTATAGAAGTAGTGATAAAATATTAGTGGAAGTTGTCTATAATCATGTGATTAGGTTTCAGTTTTTTGGTGAGCCTGTGCCCTCAGTTATGACTTTGACAAATGCTTCTCCATTTTGTTTTGTTTGATTTGTTTTTTCCCCGCTTAGGTGAGATAGGAATGCTGGTGAGAGATAGAGTTAGATATTGGCTTTCTCCCAAGTTGGTTAGGCTCTGGTAAAATAGTTGCTCATGAAGATATATGCCTTATGAACCAAATGCTCTGGTTGTAATTGCAAAATGACTGTTTCCCCTCCCCCTGCTAGAAGCAGGAAGAGATTTTTCTCTGATCTTCACTGTAAGAACAAGAATGTTTTAGGGCTCTTGGAGGTAAAACTCTTGAAAGTGTGATGTCCCCCTAAGACTGCCCCCACTGGGGTTTTTAAACTCTTGAACTTATCCACACTCAGCCTCTAGCTATTTGTTCTTCAATTAAAGTTTAAGTTTTTCTATCCCAGAGAACATAACTGTAAGTTTCTGTTCGTAGCTATGGTTTTCTGTATCTTTCTGTCTGTTTCTCTAATTTGGGGGCAGCAGTTTGCCCTGTAATCTCAGTTCTCTGATGGAGCTAAGAAGAGTTGTTGATTTTCAGTTTGTTCAACTTTTTTCTGTCTTCCTTTTTTTTTTTTTTTTATTGTGGGGATGGAAATGATAACTTCCAAGCTCCTTATATGCTGGACTGGAAACTGCAGGTCTTCCTTTGATTTTTACTTGGATATTTGCATCCACCTTTTCTTTAGCCTATATCAGTGTTGATGCAGATATGTCCTTTTTCTGTTCGTTTCACTTCATTTTATTGCATATATTCTCTGATGCAAGAAGTTATTTCTTTATTTTAGTATATATGAATTATTTTTCAGAACTAATTTTGTCTGTTCTTCACCTCTGGGACAAATATACTATGCTGTGTGTGTGTGTGTGTGTGTGTGTGTGTGTGTTTTAAATCAACTTTTAAAAAACCCATCTGGAATGTTTGTACTGTGGTATATGTTGTAATTCTGCATTCTCCATTTTGAAACCAAGTGGTTTCTCAACTATTTACTAAAAAGTGATTCATTCCTTATGTTTGTGTTGCTTCTGGTTTATCAACTATTAAGTTCAAATAGTTTGCATCCATTGCCAAACTTCCTGTTCTTAACCCCATGCCATACGGTTTTGATGATTGCTTCTTTGTAGAAGACCAAAATCTACAGGATAAATTTGCCATATTTATATTTAAGAAAATACATATACTAATATCTATGACTACTTATTCTTCTAGATGAATATCACTACCAATCTGTCAAGTTATATAAAGGATGCCATGGGGACTTTAGATTAATATACAGATGTAACATAATTCATATTAGAGTCTGTTTCATTCTTGGTATATTTAGACTTTCCAACCAAGAGCATACTATATCTCTGTTGATTTATATCTTCCTTTTTATTTGGCTTTTTAGAAATTTTAAAGTAATATTGTGTTTCAGGTTTATGTCTCTATGACATATGAATTCTTTTATCATTATATTTTCTAGTTCTATGGTAATATGTAGGAATGCAGTTTTTTGTAGATTTACCTTATAATTCTGAGTTCATGTATTACTTTTTGCTATTTTTAGTTGGTATTTTTAGAGTTGTATAGGTATGCATTCATACAATCCAAACTGGAATACCATATATCTTCCTTTTCTATGTGCATTCCTCATTTTTGTCCTTTTAAAGCTTTTCTTGTACCATGTTAAATATAATTGGCAACAAGAGGTATCATTGCCTTCCTGTATTAAGGGCAATGGCATTTTGCTTCTTGGTTTTTTAATTTAGATGTTCTATATCATGTCAAAAAAGAAATCCTTTACATGGAACATTTTAAATTTTAAATACAGAATGACTGTAGATTTGAAAATCAATTCTTGACATCTGTTGAGGTAATTATGGATTTTAAAGTTTTATCTGTTAATCTGATAACTTATGTTGGTAGTTTCCCATGTGATACTGGTCTTGCATTCCTGGAATAATTCCTTTTTATGTATAGCAGGCAAATCTTTCAAGTTGATGCTATATTTAGTTTGTTAAAGTTTTTTTTAGGAGTTTTACATGTATGTTCCAAAGTGAAAGTGATCTGTACATTTCTAATGTCTTCGTTAGGCCTGGTAGACCCTTGTCCTTGATCCTCCAGGGTGCTTCTCTACACTTCCCATTTATCACACTCTTGAAAGCCTGTATAGCAGGATATTTGTTATCATATCTGAAGAATCTCTGAGATAACACCAAAGGAAAGCTGATTTGCTAAGGGAAGATAGCATATTATTGTTTTAATTTTAATTTACCTGAATGTTTAAAGCCATTAAAAAACAAATTATCTACCAATGTCTTTTGCCTATTCATCTGTTAGAATCCAATTTTAATGATTTAAACAATCTCTTTCTATAGGCTGTTACTCCTTTGGGAGAATTTACAGGAAATATGACTTTGCCATTTGCTTCATTTTCCCAGCTGTCCACATAGTCTCTTCTGATTGGTTTGTCCTCTTCCTCATCAGCTGTGGGTGTTACCCGAGTACAATTTGTCCATGCTGAGTTCTTTCTCTACTTCAGACATTCTCACGGTATAGTCTGTGAGTTCTTGAGACCCTTTTAGGGGATCTTTAATGTAAAAACTATTTTCATACTAATATATTATTT
Source organism: Saimiri boliviensis (assembly GCF_048565385.1). NCBI lineage: Eukaryota > Metazoa > Chordata > Mammalia > Primates > Cebidae > Saimiri > Saimiri boliviensis. The sequence goes on from NC_133470.1 coordinate 45,835,401, forward strand.
GCCTTTTTACTCATTTTCTCATGAATATACAGTGGGATTTCTCTGGAGACTGTAGTATAGGTGAAGATGTCGTTGCTCTGAGATCTGATAGAGTATGTTAAGCAGAATCCAGCAATCCTCTATTAACCCACACATTGAGTGTTGTGACATTTAAATAAATCATCATATATTTTAAACGTTTTTCTGTGTTAATTTCATATGCAATAAATATCTATAGTTTAATCCATATAAATAAAACCTCTTTAAGGGTCCTTAGTAATTGTGATGTCTAAAAGGATCCTGAGAACAAAAAGTTTGAGAACCGCTGCTCTGATATTGCCTGTTCAGAGTCCTTATCTTTTTCTCATAACCCCTACTCATCTGTAAGGATGGCTCCCAGATGAAGACTACCTGTAAGAAGCAGCACTATTATTTCTTCCTGGAATTCTAGCCAGAAATATCTGAAATTCTAACAGGTAGAGAAAGTGTTGTGGGTTAAGAATTAATCCAAGCCTCTGAAATAAGCACGTTCTGTGGCACGCAGAGATTAACATGCAAGATTTGTATTTCATTTCCATTTCTCAAAATAAAGTAACTAAAACTGGAAATGTATAAGCTAGATTACTTTCTGAGCCCTCTCTTTGTGTCAGGCACTTGGGAGCACAGATTTAAGTAACTCTGTCCTCGAGTAGCTCAAAGTATAGTGGGTAGACAGAAGGTGATTTTATGTGTGTGCCAGTTCCTATTGCTTTCACTGTTATACTTCAGATTGTCTTAATGTTTTATTTTTTTAAAATTTTAAATTATATGACAATACTTGTATCTTGGTTAATTGTATAATGCATCTCTTATTCCCTTCTTCGTCTTGCATTCTTGCTTTTCTGTGTTTGCAGTATCTGGCATATATTACTTATCCAGAATGCCATGTATAGGTCAACAGATACTTTTGTGGAGCAAAAAAAAAAAAGAGAAAGAAATAGAAAAGTTTATTGATTCTCTGTGCTTGCTACCATTGGAATATGTGACATGCTTTATATTTTCATTTGCGGGGTCATGTGTGTCAGCTCACCTGTTGCTTTATATATTTGTTTTTGCCAAATGGGTTAGTTGAGATGGTACTAATTTATTTGAACCAATACATGTCAATGTCACTAGTAAAACAGGATGCTATACCACAAGCTAGCACCATCCCATCCACTCCCATCAAGGGCTCTTCTCTTGATCTTAGTATGATTATTGGGAATGTGTACTTTTCCTTTCCTTTCCCATCTTTCTCTTCCAACCTAAATCACCTACGTTGAAATTGGAAATAGCAAACTGCCTTATCAGCCCTTTCCTCCTCTTCTCTTCCAGCCTATTGCTGCCACACTTATGTTGCTCCTCAAAAATCTCAGTCACTCCATTGATTTCCCAGGTCCTTCATGACCTGTCTCTATCCATTTGTTCATAGACAGCTTCTTTGTCTTCTAGCCAAGCACAAATGCTGCCTTCATTCTTTTTTCTTCATTTTTCATTTCTTCAAGTCTTTGGCCATTTTGTTTCCTGGGCCTGGAATACCCTCTCTCCTCTATGAAGTCTCTAGCTTGCAATCTCCCATTCCATTTTCTGAATGCCAGTTGTCTTTTTATTCTAACAATTTAACACCTGGTTGCTGTGTAATTGCATGGTGTAAAGGTTTTCTCCCTATCGAGATCATAAATTCCTTGAGACTAATGATGAAGTAATAAACTCTTTTTATATCCCTAATTCCCTTCCCTCATAGGGCAAGGTAAAGATTTACTGAGTGTCAGCCATATAAATATGTTAATTACCTGTTAACCCTTCTTCTCCAAATGGAATACTCCTCAGTAAGCATTTATTGAACACCTACTCTGAGACAAAACTGGTGTTGCTAGAACAACAGAAGTGAGAAGGACATGGTGTAGTCCCAAGACTCAAGTAGAAGAGTTTATGCAGTCAACATAGATATGTGAACAAAAGGAATGTTGAGAGGAAAGCCTATTTGAGCTGGCCCTAGGTATGTTGAATAGGGTTTTACTATACTGAAAAACGAATGGAGGTGGAGGTGGGTGTGATTCCACATAGAGCAGCCTGCCTGAGCACAGGCATGGAGGCCTAAAATTACGTGGCCTAGGTAGGGTATAGCAAATTTGTGGCAGGAGATAAGTGTTGGTGTAGATGGGATCCAGATTTGACAGGGTGCTGAACGCCATGCAAAGAAGTTTAAACTTAACTCTATAGGAAATGGGAAACCAGCTTATAATTTTAAGCAAGAAAGTGACAAAGGGCATGTCAGCTTTGTACCACAAATATAAAACAAACAACAATTTCCCCTGATTGTTCTCCTCCCTAGTACTCAATTACATGACAAGTCCTATCTGTAATCCTCCAGTTGGGAAAATAAATCAAATCCCATTACATTTGTTCTTGGCCTGCCCCAAATTCTGGCTGACCTCAGTCTTGTGGACATCTAGAAGTTTAATTTCTTCCAGATGTGCATTCTCTGGACTGACATGTCATAGCAAAACCCCAGTGTGTTACGGAAAGAGCACTGGGCTTGGAGTTCAACTAGATAGGGGTTCAAATCTCAAGTCTAAGGAACATTGAATTGGTTTCTCATTGTTCTGCAGCTTTAATTTTTTCTCTCGAACATTCTAAAGACTGTATCAAAATGGGCAATATCACTGTCACCGTGAGCAAATACCACTTTCACTTTTACTGATTATATTCATAACATCTGTTTTGTTTGATTTACTTGCTTCTTCTAATTTTCTTTTGTTGACCCTTTCTTTCTATGCATTTATTAAGAGGACACTTTATAACACAAACAGTGAACCAGATAGCTGCTCCAGGAAATGTTTGAAGCGAGGCAGCTTAATTTAGCTGGATTGTTCTGTGTCAGTGGGTTACAAGAAGAAGTTCATAAGGTCTCTATGAGGAAACAAAAGTTTTCCAGCTTGTCCTTTGTTGAGACTTCATCTTATAGCATCATTATTTCATTTTAATGAATTCCCAGAACAATAGATATATCCATCTGAAACTATGACTACAGGACACATTCCAAAGCCAGAGATAAATTATTTTTGGACTCCCTGTACTTTTATTTCCTATGATTTGTTTGGCTAATATAGAGTTGCTGGAACCATGTATTTTAAATCACTTCCTGAGTGAAACACATAACCAGCGGGGGGAGAGAGGGAAGGGAATTCTGCATTACTTTGCAAATTTTCTTGCTTTTTCTTTCTGTGCTAGTCACCATATGGGACTCATGTGCATTTAATAAATTTACACTAAAAGAAAACTTCTTGAGTTGTGCTACTCTCTTAGCTTCAGTTCTCTCATCAGCTAAAATAGTTACTGTTTTTAGCTAAGATTTCTGGAAACCTTGAGTGCCTACTTACGAGGTTGAGTGCTTTTTGTAGGTTTATCAAATGTAAATCTCGGAGTTAGACAAACATTAACCATAAATATTGACTCTGATGCTGCCTACATTTATAAAGGAAAGTTGATTTGGGGGTGAGAGGAAGGAACATGTCTTGTTTGGATTTTATTATTTGTGTTTAGGTTAATATTATTTTCACTATTTTTTCCCTTTTCCTTCTATTAAGGTTAAAGTAACAATAAAAGTGTCAAATGGAGTTCCTGGTAATTCAGGACTGTAGCTTGAGGGAGAAATGAGAGCTAGAAGTAGTAGGTTTCCTTAATAAAATAAATCTGATTAAATCTGGGAAATATCTGTTATCTGAGTCATGTAGGAGCTAAGATCCAGAGCAAAGTGGAGGGACTATTTGTTTTCTTTTTTCTTTTGTCTGTTTAAAGAGAACATCTGTGCATGTAGGTGGCCTTGCTTATGGAGTGAGAGCCCAAGTGATATGTGAAGGGCGCCCACTCAGATGGTTGGCTTGAACACTAGAACTTAAATACATTGAAGATGACCTCTGGACTGCCACATGGATATATGGCCTGCTGTGGTGTCAGAGGCTGAGCAGGGTGAAGAACGAATCTACATGGAGTAGTAGTCAGTTGTGTGAGTCAACCTGACAGGTATGAGGAGAGCAACTATGCAGAGAAGAGCTGAAGAAAAGATGGGAGACTGGTTATATGCAGGGGGATTGTTCAAGAAAGTAAAAACATTAAAAGATTTTTCATTGTTAATGAATGGAAAGGTACATATAGAGGAAAAAAAAAGGCTAAATTGAGCCTTGTCATGTTGGATTGGAATCAGAGATTTAAGTGAAAACTTATGTTTTTTATATGTATAAATATTCATATATGTAACACATATATGTTGTCAGTATACATAGGTAGATATGAAAATATATGTGAAAGCGTGTGTGTGTTCCCTACCTATGTCCACTGGAGAGCAGCAACCTGAGTAACAGTGAGCACCCAGATCATGTCTTTTAAATACCACCCCCAACTAAAAGGACTCAGAGTTCCTGGAAGCAGTGGCTCATTTTGGAGATGGAGCATGAAAATACAAGATGAGTCTGGAATGTCTTTTGTGACAGAAATTAAGGAAATTCTCAAAGCATGATGGGGATATGTCAAAAGAACATAGAAACTAGCTTGAAGAGGCTCCCATTGGACAAGTTTTGGAAATTTGAATATGAAAACAATAGCAATGGATTATAACCCATTGAAAAAATTAGGATTTATTTATACATAGATGAATGATTGAATGAATGAAATGTTTTATAAGAAATGGCTTATTGACTTAGTGTCAAAGTACCTCATCATAAAATAATCACTGTTACAGAGAGACAAATGATATATTAACAATGTAAAGACCTGAAAGATATCACTTTTATCAAGTGATCAAGTAAGTATCATCATTAGTGGGCCAAATAAAAAGCATGTGTCCTCTAACAGGATGCAAATAGAAGAACGCAGCATCACTTTTCTGATATTATTGCCAAAGATGTATAACCTGAGTCTATTTGTGAGGAAACATCAAACAAACCAAAATTGAGATATCGTCTACAAAATAATTGGCCTGTAGTCCTCAAAAGTGTCAAGATCATGAACCTCATAATCCTGGAACAGGATCTGTTTCAAGTAGCAATTTCATGAGGATATTCCTTCTAGCGCTTTTCAGGAAGTTGATGTTTTTACAAATTCTGATTTTCCCCAAAAGTCAGTTGACAAGTTGGGAAAGTGGGAGCAAATTAGCAATCAACATAGAAATGTTACTGGTTTGAAGGAATCTGCTGATGTTACGTTCAAAGCAGAAAGCATCAATGCATAGAGTCGAAGGTTGAGGTCAACATTTCCAGGAAGAGGTCCAGGGGCTTATAAGAGAGAAAGTCGTGATTTAAAGTTAGCCAGGCACCATCACGCCCAGCTAATTTTTGTATTTTTAGTAGAGACAAGGTTTTACCAGGTTGGTCAGGCTGGTCTCGAACTCCTGACCTCATGATCACTTAACCTTTAATCAGTTAACCTTGGTTATAGGTGTTACCTGTTGTATGTGTATGTCCATCGTCCTGTCTGCTGCTAACAGTGAGTCATTCTTGACAATGAGATAAATAGTAGGCAGGGTGAAGTGTCTCATGCCTGTAATCTCAACACTTTGGGAGGTTGAGATGGGAGGATAGCTTGAGCCCAGGAGTTCAAGACCAACCTGGCCAACATAGTGAGATCCTATCTCTACAAAGAAATAAAAAACATTAACTGGGTACAATGATGCATGCCTGTAGTCCCAGCTACGTAAGAGACTGAGGTGGCAGGATTGCTGGAGCCTGGAAGGCCAAGGCTGCAGTGAGCAGTAGTGGCACCACCACACTCCAGCCTGGGTGACAGAGCAAGACCCTGTCTCAAAAACAAACCAAAAAACCCCCGAAAAGATCAATAATAATATGTTTATATGCAGAGTATACTTTATATAGATCTTATGAGTGGTGTTCCAAGAAATAACAAGCTTCAGAAGAGAAATAGGCCCTTATATTGGCAGTTTTTTCACATGATTCTGTGTGGTGCTGTTTAACCTTGCTTAGGAGATCCAAATGTTTAAATATTACCCAACAGTGTTTGCTGATCTTATACCTGTTGTGTGTTGCAATATTCACCATAAGGTACAGTTATTTGTAAAGCAGATAAAATATTTTCATCATTAAAAAAGAAAATGAACTTAAATGAGCCGGCATGTGCCCAAAAGCCCAAACTAAAGATGCTTTTGGATGTACTCTTAATCTGACCAACATGAACACAGAATGAAAGATTTTTTTTCTTTTTCTTTTTTTCTTTTTATTTTTTTTGAGACAGAGTCTCGTTCTGTTGCGCAGGCTGGAGTGCAGTGGTGAGATCTCGGCTCACTGCAACCTCTGCCCCCTGGGTTCAAGCGATTCTCCTGCCTCAGCCTCCTTAGTAGCTGGGATTACCAGTGGGGGCCACCATGCCTGGCTAACTTTTGTATTTTTTAGTAGAGATGGGGTTTCACCATGTTGATCAGGCTGGTCTCAAACTCCTGACCTCATAATCTGTCCGTCTCGGCCTCCCAAAGTGCTGGGATTACAGGCGTAATCCACCGTGCCCAGCCGATTTTTTTCTTAAATAAAAAGTAAAGGCACTTCTTCCTGAATGACAGGAGGGAAGAAAGACAGAGTCAATTTCGTTTGTGTTATTGGTAATAGAAAAAAACCTGCTAACAATCCTGTAATAGGCCCGGTTCCCTAGAAGCAGAAGCAGAGACAGGATTTTGTGTGAGTGCTTTACTGAGAGAGTCCTCTCAGGAGAAAGGGATTAAAAAAACCAGATAATGAAAGGCAGAAAAGTCCAGCAAGGTTGGATTGGTAAGCAGCAGGGGAGCTTGGCTGAGGCTCTAAAACATGGCTTTTTCGTATCCCAACACCCATTTGATCCACATATCAAGGTTAGCTTTTGTAGTTGAGGAAATGGTTTTATGGTCAATAATTTTGTACATTATTAACATCTTGGGGTAACTTTGTATCCTTCTCTACCTGACCATATATCATCATATATGCATGGTAGTGTTCCAGTATAACCTATTATTCAGTTCACATTTACACAGATTTCAAGTTATTTGTGCATACTAAAGGAGAAAATTGAGATTGCCTTTTTAAATTTTATTTTTAATTGACATATTGTACATATTCATGGGGTACAGTGTGATGTTTCAATACATGTATACTTTGTGTAATCAGAGTAATCAAATCAGAGTAATTAGCATATCCATCACCTCAAACATTTATACAGGAAATTTCCCTTGGATTATCTGTTCTCTTAGTTTCAATCATTACCTTGATGTTGTTAATGCCGAAGTCTTTGCCTCTCAGTCGTCATCTCATCTGGCCTATTCAGCATCATTTTTCTATCTGGCCCACTATCCCACAATGATTCATAATAGTAGGTGTTCATAAATGTCACTCACACTTCAATCAAGCTGGTCTCTTTATCACAAATGAGGTATTATGAAATTGAATACATGATTTGGACCTTAACTTTAAAAAAAAAAAAGAAAAGAAAACACTAACTGGGCAAGTTAGCCTCTCTAAGCTTTCTGTTTTTTTTTTTTTTGTTTTTTTTTTTTTAAATTAATTTATTTACTTCAGGTGCATACTATATCTGGCATTTCTCCCCATGTTATCCCTCCCCATCCTCCCCTCCCTTCCCATCCCCTGCTGTCTCTCCCTACCCGCCTCAACTACCCCCAGTGTGTGATGCTCCTCTCCCTGAGTCCACATGTTCTCGTTGTTCAACACCCACCTATGAGTGAGAACATACGGTGTTTGGCTTTCTGTTCTTATATTAGTTCGCTGAGAATGATGGTTTCCAGATTCATCCAAGTCCCTACAAAGGACACAAACTTGTTTTTTATGGCTGCGTAGTATTCCATGGTGTACATGTACCACATTTTCTTTGTCCAATCTATCATTTATGGGCGTTTGGGTTGATTCTATGGAAGTCTAGTATTTCTTTTTTTTTAGAGACAGTTTCCAGTTGACACTCAGAAACAGGTTATTCAGTTTCCAAGTGGTTATGCGGGTTTGTGTGTGTTTCTTGATCCTGAGTCCTATTCTGACTGCGCTGTGGTCTGATAGACTGTTTGTTATGATTTCTGTTCTTTTGCGTTTGCTGAGGGGTGATTTGCTTCCAATGATATGGTCAATTTTAGAGTATGTGCAATTTGGTGCGGAGAAAAATGTATATTCTGTGGATTTGGGGTGGAGTGTTCTATATACGTGTATTAGGTCCACTTGGTCCAGCTCTGCATTCAAGTCCTGGATATCCTTGTTAATTTTCTGCTCATTTATCTAATATTGACAGTGGAGTGTTGAAGTCTCCCACTATTATTGTGTGGGAGTCTAAATCTTGTTTTAGGTCATTAAGAACTTGCTTCATGTATCTGGGTGCTCCTGTGTTGGGGACGTATGTATTTAGGGTACTTAACTCTTCCTGTTGGATTGATTCTTTGACCATAATGTAGTGTCCTTCTTTGTCTCTTTTGATCTTTGTTGAAGTCCATTTTATCAGAGACTAGGATTACAACCCCTGCTTTTTTTTTGTTCTCCATTTGCTTCATAAATCTTCTTCTATCCCTTTATTGTGAGTCTATGTGTGTCTTTGTATGTGAGATGGGTTTCCTGAATACAGCACACCGATGGGTTCTGACTTTTTATCCAGTTTGTCAGTCTGTGTCTTTTGATTGGAGCATTTAGGCCATTTACTTTCAATGTTAATATTGCTATATGTGATTTGATGCTGCCATTTTGTTACTGACTGGTTTTCTTTCCCATTAGTTGCCTCATTTTCTTCATTGCATTTTTGGTCTTTGCCAACTGGTTTGCTTTTGCAGTGACTGGTACTTGTTCCTTTCCATGCTTAGTGTTTCTCTCAGGAGCTCTTGTAGGGCAGGTCTGGTGGTGACGAAATCTCTCAATAATTCCTTGTCTGTAAAGGATTTTATTTCTCCTTCACTTACAAAGCTAAGTTTGGCTGGATATGAGATTCTCGGTTGAAAGTTCTTTTCTTTAAGGATGTTGAATATTGGCCTCCACTCTCTTCTGGCTTGTAGGGTTTCTGCAGAGAGATCTGCTGTGAATCTGATGGGCTTCCCTCTGTGGGTGACCTGGCCTTTCTCTCTGGCTGCCGTTAGCATTTTTTCCTTCATTTCAACCCTGGTGAATCTGACGATTATGTGCCTTGGGGTTGCTCTTCTTGAGGAATATCTTTGGGGAGTTCTCTGTAGTTCTTGAATTTGAAATTTGGACTGCCTTGCTAGACTTGGGAAGTTCTCCTGGATAATATCCTGGAACATGTTTTCCAGCTTGGATTCATTCTCACCGTCATATTCAGGTATACCGATCAAGCGTAGATTAGGTCTTTTCACATAATCCCATATTACTTGGAGGCTTTGTTCATTTCTTTTCACTCTTTTTTCTCTTGTCTTGCCTTCTCTTTTTATTTCATTGAGTTGATCTTCAATCTCTGATATCCTTTCTTCTCCTTGATCGATCTGGCTATTAGAACTTGTGTTTACTTCACGTAGTTCTTGTGCTGTGTTTTTCCACTCCATCAAGTCGTCTATGTTCTTCTCTATGCTGGTTATTCTAATTAGCATTTTGTCTAACTTTTTTTCAAGGTTTTTTTTTGCTTTGCTTTCAGTTAGAACATGTTCCTTTAGCTCAGAAATGTTTCTCACTAGCCACCTTCTGAAGCCTTTTTCTGTCAATTCGTCGCACTCCTCGGTCAAGTTGTGATTCTGTGCTGTTGAGGAGTTGTGATGCCTTGAAGGAGAAGAGGTGTTCTGGTCTTTGATGATGGTTTCATCTTTTTTGTGCTGGTTTTTTCCCATCTTTGTGGATTTACCTGGCTGTGGTGTCAGGGAGCTGCTTGATGAGGTTGCTTGTCTGCCCAGGAGGGCCAGGTTTCTGTAGTTCTCTAACATCACATTCCTATATAAATTCCGCTGTGCAGGGTCCAGGCATTGCCACTCCTCCAGAGAGAATTCTATGGCCATATCCCTAAATGTCAATGGTTCCATTTCTAGGCTTCTAGGGGGTCCCGCGTCGTAACTGTAGATCTCCAATACCTGCAGGTCACAGGGCCACACAAGCCAGGCGTCTAGGCGAACAGGACACAGAGCAGTGGAAACGAGACCCGGAGCTGCCGCTACAGGGCAGCTTTCTGTTTTTTTACCTGTACTAGGAGTGATAATGCCATAACATAGGAATGTAGGAAAAATTAAAGGAAATAATTCATTTTAAGCACATAGCCCAGTGCCTAGAAATTGACAGGTACCTGGTAAATGTTGGCTCTTTCTCCTTTGTGCTAAATATTTAAGGCCTCCTACTTAATTTATCCTATTTGTTTTTTACCACATTCATCACACTTAGTTCTGACAACCTAGGACAAGAAGTTTTTTTAAAAGAGTTGGAAACTTTAAAACAAATAATATTTGTATAATTCAATAGAACTTTGCTGGCCATGATTTTTGACTAAGATTTCATTTAAAAAATAGGGAGGATGGGCCTGCATAAAGTTGGCTATAATGCTTTCAAAAAATAAATAAATCAGTACACTAATACTTTTAAGTACTTTTTTTTTTTTTTTTTTTTTTTTTTTTGAGATGGAGTTTTGCTCTTGTTGCCCAGGCTAGAGTGCAATGGCACAATCTCAGCTCACTGCAACCTCCACCTCTTGGGTTCAAGTGATTCTCCTGCCTCCCAAGTAACTGGGACTACAGGCATGTGCCACCACACCTGGCTAATTCATATTTATTTATAGTAGAGATGGGGTTTTACCATGTTGGTCAGGCTGGTCTTGAACTCCTGACCTCAAATGATCCACCCGCCTCAGCCTCCCAAAGTGCTGGGATTACAGGTATGAGCTGCTGCACCGGGCCATTAAAATTTATAATCTGAAGGATTACGCTTGGGATAAAGAAAATTTTTTACCTTTAATATTAAATTCTTAAGAACAGTATTGAATGGCACACTATGTTTCTTTTCCCCATGTTGGTCAGCTAGTATTTCTGTGTACGTACACTGCATTAAGAGATCTGGGAGAGTCAGAGGAATAGGACCTAGAAATAGAAATTCCATTTGACCCAGCAGTCCCAGTACTGGGTATATATCCAAAGGATTATAAATCGTTCTATTATAAGGACACATGCACATGAATGTTCATTGCAGCACTGTTTACAATAGCAAAGACTTGAAACCAACCCAAATGCCCATTGATGATAGACTGGACAGGGACAATGTGGCACATACACACCATGGAATACTATGTAGCCATAAAAAACGATGAGTTTGTATCCTTTGTAGGGACATGGATGAACCTGGAAACCATCATTCTCAGCAAACTGACACAAGAGCAGAAAGTCAAACACCACATGTTCTCACTCATAGGTGGATATTGAACAATGAGAACACATGGACAAAGGGAGGGGAGCATCACACACTGGGGTCTGTGGGGGGGAAATAGGGGAGGGACAGCAGGGGTTGGGGAGTTGGGGAGAGATAACATGGGGAGAAATGACAGATATAGGCGATGGGGAGGAAGGCAGCAAACCACACTGCCATGTGTGTCCCTATGCAACTATCTTACATGTTCTTCACATGTACCCCCAAACCTAAAATGCGATAAGAAAAGATAATGTTTTTTCCATTCCCAAATGGCCAGCACATTTCTCAATAGTGATGTCCAGTTTTTATTTCAGTTGATTACTTGTGAACTACTGTTATATTTGTACACATGTCTTCATTTGGTTTTATGCTCATTTGAATGGTTCTCAAAAAATTGCCATCAAGTACGTGGTAATGCTAGAGGTACATTATATCTAGAGGGTAACTGAATATATTTAGTTTACATGAATATATTCATGTAAGAGCATGAAAGAAGACATAAGACTGAATGCCAACCCAAAAGGTGAAAATTACCCAGATATCTATCAACTGATGAATAGATAAACAAAATGTGGTCCATCCATACAATGAAATAATATTTAGCTATAAGTGCTGATACATGCTGTAACATGGACGGATGTTGAAAATACTATGCTAAGTGAAAGAAACCAGACAGAAAGTGTCACATATTGTGTGATTTCATTTATATGAAATATCCAGAATCAGCAAATCTCTAGAGACAAAAAGTATAATAAAGGTTACCAGGGCCTGGGGAGTGGGGAGTTACTGTTTGCTGGGTACAGAGTTTCTGTTTGGGATGTTGAAAGAGTTCTGGAAATGGATAGTGGTGATAGTTGCACATTGTAAGTATACTCAGTACTACGAATTGTATACTTCAAAATGGTTCAAAGGGACTTGAAGATCATTGTTATAAGCCTCCTATTTTTCTTTCTGCACAGGAGCCATGGATAACAGAGGCTTTCAGCAGGGGAGTTTTAGTAGCTTCCAGAACAGCTCCAGTGATGAAGACTTGATGGACATTCCAGGGACTGCTATGGATTTCTCCATGAGAGATGATGTTCCTCCCTTAGACCGAGAAGTAGAAGGTATAATTACTGGTGATGATAATTTACCTTAATTTTTAAAAAATTTATGTACAGTAAAATTTATTCATTTTCTGGCACACAGCCCTGTGAGCTTTTAACACATGGCTAGATTCTTGTAATTTCCACTGACAGGATACAGAACAGTTCAACTCCCTAAAGAATTCCCTCTTGCTACTCCTTTGCAGTCACCCCACCTTCCTCTTTAACCCCTGGTACCAGTGATCTTTTTCTCTGTTTCTATAGTTTTTTTCTTTTCGATGATGTCATATACATAGAGTCACATAGTATGTCACTTCTTGAGACTGACTGCTTTCACTCAGATGAATGCCTTGGAGATTTATCTAAGTTTTTCATTTCCTTTTCTTGCTGAGTAGTATACCCAGGAGTAGGATCACTGAATCGTATGGTAAATATGTTTAACTTATAAGAAACTCACAAACCATTTTCCAGAGTGCCGCTATCATTTTGCATCTGAACTAGCTATGTATGAGAGTTCCACTTGCTCTGCATCCTTAACAGCCCTTGGTATTTTGGCCATCCTATTATAATAGGTATGTAGCATTATTTCAACATGGTCTCAATTTAATTTCCTTAATGGCCAATGATGTGAAATAGTATTTCATGTGCATATTTGCCCACCTTATATATGTTTGATGAAGTGTATGTTGAAATCCTTTCCTCCTTCTATAATTTGATTTTTTATTAACCGGAATACATTTGTAAAATTAAAATCCCCCTCCTTGGTTATCTGTTACCTAGCTACATATTCTTTTCAATGGCTGCATACAATTTCATGGTATGTTTGTGCCATGGTTTATTTAACCAAGCTTCTATTGATGCACGTTTCAGTTGTTTCTGATCTTTTGCTATTACAAACGATGCAGCAACAAGCAACCTTGTATCTATCTCTTGTAAGCATTTGAGAGCATTTTTGTCACATGAGTGTATGAGAGTGCTTATTTCCTCACAACCTTACCAGTGCTGACATTATCATTCTTTTTTCATCTTTACAATATGATAGGATAAATAATTCTCATTATTTCAATTTTCATTTTTTAATTAATGAGGTTGGGCATACTTTTATATGTTTACACACCATTTCAGTTTCTTTCTCTGGAAGTTTCCTGTTCATGTAATGTTCCTATTTTTCTAACGGGCTGATTATTTCTTCTTATTTCTTTATTAGAGTCTTTCATATACTATTATTACTCTTTTGTCTGATGTAGGTTTAATGTATTTTATCCACTTCTAGTTTGTCTTTTTTAACTTTGTTTTTTTAAATTTACAGATATTTAAAATGTTTATTTAGCCAGGTATATTGCCCCTTTCCTTTATGACTTCCGAATTCCTTATTTACTTAAAAAGGACAGTATCACTTTAAGATTAATTTGTATAATTACTTTAAAACTACTGTCTGGTTCTTTAACTGGGATTGCCATTCTCAAATTAGACAGAGAACAAGAAACTGCTGTCAAATTCATTATTTAGCAAATTCATATTAAGTACATATGACATTGTAGATACCTTGCTGAGCTCTGGAAATTAGCAAGGCTTGAAGATGCCATCCCTGCCTTCATGAAGTTGATTATAGTTAGCTAAATAGCCACATAAATACATATGATAGTACCTATTCCTTAGAGTTGTTTTCAGGATTAAATGAGATAATGCATATATAGCGCACATAACTACACCTGGCATAGAGTTAAGTGCTCAATAACATGTTCAGTATCATTTATTATTATTATTGCTACAACCCTGTATCATAAGTGCTACAGCTTTTATAGGAATTTAGCAGAATAGCCGGCAGGTGCAGTGGCTCATGCCTGTAATCTCAGCACTTTGGGAGGCCAAGGCGGGCAGATCAAGAGATTGAAACCATCCTGGCCAACATAGTGAAACCCTGTTGCTACTAAAAATACAGAAATTAGCTGGGCGTGGTAGTGCACACCTGTAGTCCCAGCTACTCGGGAGGCTGAGGCAGAAGAATCACTTGAACCTGGGAGGTGGAGGTTGCAGTGGGCCAAGATCATGCCACTGCTCTCCAGACTGGCAAAACAGTGAGACTCCATCTCAAAAAAAAAAAAAAAAAAAAGGAATTTAGCAGAATAAGCATTTGTGTATGTGTGTGTGTGTGTGTGTGTGTGTGTGTTTGTATGTGTCTGTGAAGGACTGGAGATTTCATAGAAAAGGTGTTTTGGAGCAAGATCTTGAAAGATTAGTTAATTGGTAGCAAAAACACTTTAGGCAGAAAGCATGCTTCTACAGAGATATCAACAGGTATAATATATGGAGGTATAAAAAGCCACATAGCTTCGTTGGGGCCTTGAATGTGCTAATAAGTTTGAATTAACTTTATTGTCACTGTGAGAATGAAACTCCTTCATCAATTCATTCATCAAATAGTTTTAGAGCAGCTGCCGTGAACCAGGCACTATTGTAAGCATGGGGGATACAGTGGTGGGATTAAGACAAATATTGACCCGGAATGTAGATCTAGTTGGGGAGGACAGTAAATGAGTAAATAGTTACTTAGTTAATTACTCATCGTGATAAGTACCAGGATGAAAATATACAGAATGACAATGGATGATAATTGAGGAATAACACTTTAGTTAGGAAGGTCAGGGAAGGTTTCTCTGAGGAGGTGACTAATTTGGAATGAACATACCAATATAAAAGCCACAGGTTAACAAGAAAAACAAGGAATTTGCCTTGGGAAGAAAGATATGTCAGGAAAGCGACAGTAGGAGAAGGCCCCTGAATTTAAAGTTCATAAAGGAAAGGTACTCATGGTGTTGTATTTAGTGGTCATCTACCTACTTCTACAAAAGAGAACTGTTAGTATATTGCTTCCACTTATGAGTAGTTATAACCATATTGAGTCAGTTACACCAATCGCTGACTTGAGTGAAGTGGTCAGTTAAGGAGATCCATAAGCTTACATTAGCTACCTCTGCTTAAAGCCTCTGGTTGAACCAGAGTAGTTAGTTATCATTGTTGCTTCTAATAGAAAATGGTATCATCCATCATCTATAACTGCAAAATATTTTTTGTGTGTTCATGTTGCTCTCAGTAGATGATTGGAACAGGTTACTATGTATTATTCCCATTTCATAGACTAGAAAACTGAAGCAGAATGAGATTTTGACATGACCTATGATTTTCTAATGTATTTTCACATGAATAGTCCTTCATCACTTTTCATTAGCCTTTACAGGAGACTTACTGCTTCTAGTTTACAAGATCTAACCATAAAATAATGAGGCTGCTTTTCATGAGCCACACATGAAAGTCAGCCCACTTACAGCCCACTCTGCAGTCATATAACTTTCTTGCTTTGCTTTCTAATTGCTCTTACTTTATTTAATGTTTTCACTTGGAATTTCTTAATAAAGACAACAACAAAAAGGTCACAATGTCCTTGATACTCAGTGGTGAAACTGCATAAAATACTACATTTTGTACCAGGCACAATAGCACGTACTAAAAAGATTAGTGAGAAGGGGCTTGAAAGGCAGTAAAAGTGGTTCTTGTTTTCCAGATGGCTAGAGGGCTTGATTTATGAGGAATTAATGAATAAATTATGCATGGCATGGTTAAATGCATCTGAGGTAGTGTTATAGTAGTCTGTAAATTAGAAGAAACATAAACATGGAGACCTGAAAGAAGGTGGAGGGAGTAGAAAAAGAGTTTGAGTAACAGAAAAACATGGAGAGCTGTTCTCATAGTCCATCTGTTCTCATTTGCCTGCCTCTGCAGCCTTTACCTTATGGTCAGCAGTGCATTCATTCATTCATTTATTCATTTGATATTTATGGAACACCCAGATATGAGCCTAGCACTGTGCTGTTTTAGTAATGCTCTTTCATTCCCTTTTTTCCCTCACCTCCTTGTCTTTCTACCTAGTGTGCCTTGCTACTCCCTAACTGTTGAATGAGGAGACATTCCTGGCAGAGAGAGCAACACAGGGGAAGGTACAGCAGTGTCAGAGAGCCTTTTATATTCAAGAAGCAGAGTATGTGTATCTGAGGTCTAAGGCTCCTGGGCTGGGAAGGGTGGTGGCAGTTGGAGCAAGAAGGAAGACTGCAGGGGCTAGGGTAGGAGGAGATCTAGTTAGAAATCTAGGTGAGGTCCAGATTGTATACACTTTTCGACCTCATTTGTAACCAAAGCACTATCAAATGACTTAAAAGCAGAGGAATGATATGATCATTCAGGAATGATTGGAGTTTTAGAGAATTTTTGGCAGTGTGGAAGGTGGCTTGAGGGAAAGTGTAGGTTGGAGACGGAAAGACTAGTGAGTGAAACTTGTTTTTTTAGAGTCTAGGTAAAAGATCACAAGGCCTGAATGAAGACAGCAAGAATGTAGAGGAAGAAATAAGTTATGGACAAATTTCAGAGGGGAAATCGGTAAGATCAATTATATATGGGAAATAAAATAGAAAAGAGTCAGGGATGACTTCAAAGCCAAAGCATCAAATTGGGTAGGCTGTGTTCCCCCATACCATCTGATGAGTTTCAACATAACCTACCAAAATCCCAGAGAAAAAAAATCTTAATATTCAAATGTGATAGAATAAGAAACCTGAGGGTATTTGAAATTTACGAAGTAAATTGCAAAACATTTCTATTTGTTTTGCCACACTGTAAAAAAATGTCATACTTTTCCTCCAGAGAGAAGCTGAAAACAATGTAAAATGTCTTGGGTTTCAGCTCATGGAGAAATTTACTATCATCAGCTTAGTTAGGCTTCCCCAAAGCTATCTGACTAGAGCAACTGTGTGGATTTTGTGGGGAGGAAAAGAAAAGGTATTTTGAAATTAATCATTCTAATAACACTTGAACTTCCCTGAAGAATGGCAGTCATTATTGCTGCTTTTTGAACTTAAAAAAAAAAAAAAAAAGTGGCCCATATGGAAAGCTCTGTGGGGCTATAAACCACATCAGTTTAATATGCTGAATCTTTAAAATGAGATCTATGATGATGTCGACAGCCTTTAAAGGGTTCATTTAGGTTACTTAATTAGGAAAACGGCCAAATTTTAGAATTGATATCCTCTAATCTTTCCTCCACTTACTTTTGTGTTTTTTATTAGCTAAAGTACATAATTTCTTCAGATTTACTTAGTTTTTACCTAAATGTCATATCCAAGGTACTATATTACATATTCGTCATGTCTCTAAGGAGCCTGAGGTCTCCTCTTGACTGTGACAGTTTCTCAGACTTTCCTTGTTTTTGATGACCTTAACAGTTTTGAAGGGTACTGGTCAGGTATTTCATAGAATGTCTCTCAATTGGGATTTATCTAATGTTTTTCTCATGATTACACTGGAATTTTGGAGAGGAAGACCACAGAGTTGAAATGTCTTTCTCATTATGTCTTAAAGAGTATGTACCATCAGTATGACTTAATCACTGTTGATGTTGACCTCGATTACCTGGCTGAGGTGTAACGTTTTCCAGGTTTATCCACTGTAAAGCTATTTTTTTCCCTTTCCATACTGGACTCTTCAGAAAGAAGTCACTTTGTAGACCAGCAGTCCCCAACATTTTTGGCACCAGGGACAGGGACCAGTTTCATGGAAGACAATTTCATCTTCAATGAAATCAGCGGTTGGGAGGTGAGGATGGTTTTGAGATAAAACTGTTCCACCTCAGATCATCAGGCATTAGTTCTCAAAAGGAGTGTGCAACCTAAATCCCTCGCATGCGCATTTCACAAATAGGGTTCATGCTCCTCTGAGAATCTAATGCTGCCACTGATTTGACAGGAGGTGGAGCTCAGGCAGTAATGCTTGCTTGCCCTCCGCTCACCTCCTGCTGTGTGGACTGGTTCCTAACAGGCCACAGACTGGTATCAGTCCAGGGCCCAGGGGTTGGGGACCCCCTTGTTTAGATCGCATGTAGGACTAGGAAATTATGTTTCACCTCCATTTGAGTGAAATATCTACAGAAATTATTTGGAATTCTGCATGGGAGATTTGTCTTTTCTCTCCTATTTATTAAATCATTTATATCAGTATGGCTTATTTATTTTGTACTTTGAGTTATAATCCATCACTACTTCATTTTGTTGCTCAAATTTTTCCAGCTTTGGCTGTTGGGAGCTCCATTTCCCTTTGACAAACTCCTATCATTGTGGAGTCTTTTTTGAGCATGTCCTTACTTTTTTAGCACTACAATATGCTCGAGGCTCATATTATATATTTCCTGCCTCAGTGCTAGAATCAGCTATTTCTCCAAGGAACCCTGGTTCCTTTTATTGGAGAATGGTATTAGAAACCGTGATATTGGCACTAGGTATGCTCCTTTCTACTGAGGCATTTGTTGCTCCTAGTTAGGCCCTGTTAGCCAATGCAGTAAGGAAATACGTGTATACTGACACATATATATATATATATATATATATATATATATATATATATATATACACACACACACATCCACACATATCTATGAATATATCTGTATGTAACCACCTACATCTACAGTAAGCTAAATATGAGATCATATGGATGTCTCTGATTCTAATCTATGACCACGTGGATCACTCTAACCTCCTCCCTTTGCTTGTCTGTAACCTCCTACTCTACAGTGAGAAACCTGGTTCCTACCACTCACCATCTGTTACTTAACTGTTCACTTCTGGTATACAGTCACATGCTGCGTAATGACATTTTGGTCAACTACAGACTACATATATGATACCAAATTTTAATAATTTGTAGAATAAATCGTACCAAATTTTAACTGTACTTTTTCTATGTTTAGACACATACTTATCATTATGTTACAGTTGACTACAGTATTCAGTATAGTAACATGCTATATGGGTTTCTAGCCTAGGAGCAATAGGCTACACCATACAGTCTAGATGTGTAGTAGGCTAGACCATCTAGGTTTATGTAAGTATGCTCTATGATGTTTGCACGATGATAAAATTACCTAACAACACATTTCTCAGAATATATCCCCATCATTAAGCATTACTGTACATGTATAGTGGTTTCAGAATTGTTAACCCTTACCCTCCATAAGAGACAATGTTATTAAGACTAGTGTTTATGCATCATTTCTTTTGCTTTAGTGTTACAAATTTTATTCATTTCCACAGTTTTGTGGGTCAGTGCTTTCCCCCCTTATCCCTTTCAGTGAGGCTGTTTCATAAGATATAGTTAGATTCTTTTTTCACATGCTGCATTCTATCCTGGGATCTTCAGTCTCCTAAATGATTTTTTAAAATTTGCATACATTAAGGTTCATTCTTTGTGCTGTGAAGTTCTATAAGTTTTGATCAATGTATAATGTATCCACTATTACAGTATCATGTGGAATAGTTTCATTGCCTTAACAAATCCCCTGTGCATTACCTGTTCAATCCCTTTTTCTCTGAGCCCTGGAAACCACTGACCTGTTTATTGTCTCCATAAATTTGCTTTTCCCATAATAACACATAAAAGAAATCATACAGAATATAACCTTTTCAGATTAGCTTCTTTCACTTACCAATATGCATTTAAGATGCATCCATGTCTTTGTGTGGATTTATTGTTATTCCTTCTTATTGCTAAATGGTATTCCATTGTCTGTATATACTACTATTTGTTTATCCATTCACCTACTGAAGGACATCTTGGTTACTTCCTGTTGGGGGCAATTATGAATGAAGTTGTTACAAATATCTGTGTACAGGTTTTTATATGGATATAAATTTTCAAATCAAGTAAGTATTTAGGGGTGTGATTGTTGGGTCATATGGTAAGACTATGTTTTGTTTTGTTTTTTTTTTAAAGTACCAAACTCTGCCAAAGTGGCTATACCATTTTGCATTCCTACCAGCTATGAATGAGAGTTCTTGTTAGTCTGCATCCTTGGTATTGTCAGTGTTTTGGATTTTAGCCATTCTAATAGGTATGTAGTGGTATCTCATTGTTTTAATTTACATTTCTCTAATGACAAATGAAGTTGAGCATCTTTTTACATGGTATTTGCCATATGTACATCTTTCTTTGGTGAGGTTCAGGTTTTTTGCCTATTTTTAAATTGGGATTTTGTTGTTGTTGTTGTTGAGTTTGAGTTCTTTGCATTTTGGATACCAGTCCTTTATCAGATATATATTTTGTAAATGTCTTATCCTAGTCTGTGGCTTGTCTTTTTATTCTCTTTACGGTAGCTTTTGCAAAGCAGGAATTTTTAATTTTAATGAAGAGTAATATTTTTTTTTCTTTCCTGGATTATGCTATTTGTGTTATATCTAAAAAGTTATCGCTGAATTCAAAATCATGTAGATTTTCTCCTATGTTATCTTCCAGAAGTTTTATAGTTTTGCATTTTACATTTAGGTCAATGGTGCATTTTATGTTTATTTTTATAAAAGGAGAAAAGTCTTTGTTTAGATTCTCTTTGTTACATACTTATGCCTAGTCATTGCAGCACTGGTTGTTAAAAACACTGTCCTTTCTCCACTGAATTGCCTTTGTGCCTTCTTTAAAGATTAGTTGACTATATTTGTGTGGGTCTATTTTGGGGCTCTATTCTGATCTCTTGGTCTATGCATCTTTTCTTTTGACAGTATCATACTGTCCTCATTACTATGACTTTATGGTAAATCTTGAAATGAGGTAGTATTCAGCTACCAATTGTTCAGCTTCAGTACTGTATTGGATATTCTAGATGTTTTCCTTTTCCGTAGAAGCTTTAGAATCAGTTTATTGTAGTTGAAAAATGACTTACCTGGGTTTTGATTGGGATTGTGTTGAATCTACATATCAAGTTGGGAAGAATTGACATCTCAATAGTACTGAGTTTTACATCCCATGAAAATAGGGTATTTATTCAGATCTTTAATTTCTTTTAATCAGTGTTTTGTAGTTTTCTGCATATAGATCTTGTATGTATTTTCATAGATTTAGACCTTTAAGTATTTAATTTGGAGTTGGGGTGGTGGCTTTTGTAAATAGTAATTGCTTTTTAAAATTTGCAGTTCTAGTTCATTACTGGTATAAGGAAAGCAATTGACTTTTGTATATTGACTTTATATCCTACAGTCTTACTATATTGTTTAGTTCCAGGAGGTTGGGTTTTTTTTCCCCTTCAGGATTTCTTTAGGATTCTTTGGGATTTTCTACATAGACAGTTATGTCACCTGTGAATGAAGACAGTTTTCTTTCTTTCTTTCTGACCTATATACTTTTTAATTCCTTTTGTTGTCTCATTTCACTAGCTAAGATATTTAATAGATGAGTGGTAAGAGAAGACATCCTATTAATCTGTTGGTCTATTATGCATAGACCAAGAGAAAAGAATAGAGAGACTTGTTCTTGCTCTTAGGGGAAAAGAGTCTAGTTTCTCACTATTAAGTGTGGTATTAGCTGTAGGGCTTTTTTCGTAGATGTTCTTTATTAAGTTGAAGAAATTATTCCTACTTTACTGAGAGGTTGTTTTGTTTTGTTTTTGAGATGGAGTCTTGTCTTGCTCTGTAGCCCAGGCTGGAGTGCAGTGGCGTGATCTTGGCTCACTGCAATCTCCGCCTCCCGGGTCCCAGTTCAAGCACTTCTCCTACCTCAGCCTCCCAAGCAGCTGGGATTACAGGCACAAGCCACCATGCCCAGCTAATTTTTGTATTTTTCAGTAGAGACAGGGTTTCACCATGTTGGCCAGTCTGGTCTTGTGCTCTTGACCTCATGATCCGCCCGCCTTGGCCTCCCAAAGTGCTGGGATTACAAGCGTGAGCCACTGTGCCTGGCCTTGCTGAGAGTTTTAATCATGAATGGATATTGAATTATGTCAAATGCCTTTTTGTTGTCAATTGATATGATCATATGACTTTTCTTTTTAGCCTATTGTTAAGGTGGATTACACTGATTTTTGAAATACTGCTCCAGCTTTGCATACCTGGACTAAATTCCACTTGGTTGGTATTCCACTTGGTTGGAAATAATTAGTATTATACAACACTGAACTCAATTTTCTAATATATTTAAAGGATTTTTACATCTGTGTTCACGAAAGATATTAAGCTATACTTCCTTTCTTGTAATGCCTCTATTTGGTTTTTATATAGTTTAATGTTTGTCTCATAGAGTACCTTAGGAAGTGTTCTCTCTGCTACTATTTTCTGGAAGAGATTGGGAAAAATTGGTATCGTTTGATCCTTAAATGTTTGGTAGAACTTACCGGTGAAACCATGTGGGCCTGGTGCTTTCTTTGTTATTTATTTCTAGTTTAATTCCAGTTTGGTAAGAGACCATGATTTGTATGATTTCTAATCTTTTAATTTTTTAAAAAATGTGTTTTGTGGCCCAGGATGTGATCTATCTTAGAAAATATGTATAAACTTGAGAAGACTGTATATTCTACTGTTGGATGAAGAAGTTGATAAATTATGTTCAGTTAATCAGTGAAAAAAAAATACACTCTCTATTTGTACTGTTATAAAAAATATACAAACTGTATAAAAAATAATAATAATAGATATGGGGTAGTTCAGATTTTCTGTTTCTCCTGTGTAAGTTTTGGTTGTTTGTGTCTTTCAAGTAGTTGGTCCATTTCACCTAAGTTAGAAAATTTGTGTTCATAGTATTTCTTTATTATCCTTCTAATGTCTGAGGGATCAGGAGTCATGACTTCTCCTTCATTTCTGATATTGGTAATTTATGTCTCCTCTCTTTTTTTTCTTGGTTAGCTTGGATAGCAGTCTGTCAGTTTTGTTGATCCTTTCAAGTAACTTGCTTTTGTTGATTTTTCTCTATTTTTTCAATTTCATTGATTTCTGTTCTAAATTTCTTTTTGTAAAGAAAAGTTCAGTTTGCTTTAGGCTTACATTGTTCTCTTTTCCTCTTAGTGTTCCCTAAGATGGATGCTTAGGTTATTGATTTTTAGATCTTCTTTTCTAATATATACATTTAATACTATAAATTTCCCTCTAAGCATTGCTTTTGCTGCATCCCTCAATGTTACATCCCACATATATTATATTTTCATTTATTTCAAAATATTTTAAAATTTATCTTGAGACTTTTTTGACCCATGGGTTATTTGGAAATGTGTTGTTTAATTTTCAGGTATTTGAGGATTTTCCAGCTATTTTTCTGTTATTGGCTTCTATTAACAGTTCAATTCCATTGTGTTAGGATTTACGGCAAACTGGCTAGGACTTGGGCTGTATTTCATGTTTGGTGTAACTAGGTGCCAGAGGGTTCAAATTCCTCTAGTGTCCTTGTTGTTGTCTTTCCTCTTGATTGTGAGTTTCCGAGGACAACTCCTCTAGAGAGCTGTGTCTTACTGCTTTTCAGCTGTGATCCCCTATTATTATACTGTAGCCCTGTTAGGGTGGTGGTAAAGTATGGGGGAGGTGGTAATTTTATAGTCCTCTGATTAAATATCACTGTTTCATGGAACTGTGTTTTGTGGCTATGACATTCACATTTTTCTCCAGTAGTATAGCTTTTTGTCCTCCCTGCCCTCCACTCTCTTCTTTGACTGCAGCATTCCCAATGTGTTTACTTGAAGCCCTGCACCCTATTGAGTTTGTTCCCCTGCTTTAGGTGAGATAAGAAGGCTAGAGGGGGTTGGAGTGGGAGGAATGCCCTTCTCCCAACTGGGATAAGGCTCAGGCAAAGTATTTTCCCCTGAGGCCTTTGTTGTTATGGAGAAATCTCTGGGCAAATTTCGCAATGATTTCTCTTTCCCTCCCCTTATCCGAGCTAGGAGGGCTTCTTTCTTAGATCTTCGCTGTGAGAATTTGGTGGGGTTCCTGGAGGTAGAGCTTTGGTGTGGGAGCTCACCTAACACCGTGGTCCCGAGGAGTTTCTTGTACTCGTGCTAGTCCACATTCAGCCTTCAGCAACTTGTTCAAGTTACCATTTGTGTTTCTACCAGCTCCAGCCATTTCTACACCAGGTAAGCAGATCTTAGCTGTGTTTCTTTGAATAAACTTGTCTCTTCAGATTTTGTGGTAGCAGTTTCCTCTGCAACCTCAGTTCTCCAGGGGGTCCAAGAAAGATCATTAATTTTTTTTTTTTTTTTTCAGTTTATCCAACCTTTTCTTGTTGTAAGGATGAGACTAATAACTTCTAAGCTCTTTGCTTGCAGGAGCTGAATCCAGAAGTTCCCCATTTTCATTTAATAAAACCACTTTTATTCTTGAAGGAATATATTTTCAGCTCCATTTTGTTCCAATTTATGACACGTGGTAGAGGAACGGGTTACTGTAATGCTTCAGGGGATATGTGCTGCATGTTTCTAAAATCTGGATTACCAAGTAATCC
Source organism: Saimiri boliviensis (assembly GCF_048565385.1). Lineage (NCBI taxonomy): Eukaryota > Metazoa > Chordata > Mammalia > Primates > Cebidae > Saimiri > Saimiri boliviensis. The sequence goes on from NC_133470.1 coordinate 45,860,125, forward strand.
AGAGATACTGTAGCTGTATGGGTAAGCTCTGTGTAGTTAACCATATGTCAGAAATGTTGGGTCTCAGTGAGATACTAGATTGTCCTATACTTCACTGATGAGCTGAGTCTTACCTTTCTTTTCTCTAAGGATTGGAAGCACGATTTTATGATCTTGCCAGTAGAGCATTCTCAGTCAACTGTGCAATCAAATTATCCTTTGGAATTCCTCAAAGATAAAGGCCTCTCAGAAGTCATTCATTCAATTCAATATATGAATGACCATGCAAAAAAATCATCACTAAAATGATAGAGTCTGAATTTGGAAGGGACCTTAACATTATACTTGCTAATAACTCCTCATGTTACAGATGGCAAACTTGTAAACCCACAGAGATTAAGGCAGTTGCCCAAGGTGACACAACTAGTGAGTTATGGAGCTAGGATTGGAATCCACGTCTTCTCACTGCAGGACAATGAGTACACTTTGCTGCTGTTAACTTTTATTTTTATTTAAAAACTGAATAAGCCATCTTCCTCTCCAGGTTTTCCCTCCTGGTGTTCACCAGAAGCTATCACCTACTTTGTCGACAAATATTCCAGTAATCTGCCTCCCAGAACATAGGCCTGCTCTTTGCAATGTCCTGTCCCTACTCTTCCAGTTGCATTGCTATTATTTTTTCTTTTCAAAATCACTTATATAACACATAAATATGCCTCACTATAAAACATTCAGACAATACACATGTTTTTAAAATGTGAAAGTCTACTCTGTTCGTCCCACTCCAGAGACAACCACCAAAAAGAATTCAGTATGATCCTTGCAGTTCTTTCTCTATCCAGTCACATATGAAAAAAAAAGACATATTCTGCTTATTTTGTGACTTGATTTTTCACGTAATATGTCTGGAATAGCTTTCTATTTCAGTACGCATCAGTCTACTTCTTTTCTTGCACTATTTCCCTATTACCAGACACTTTTATTGTTTCTGGGTTTTTGCTACTACAAACAGTGCTGCAATGAATAACATAGATACACTGGTGTACACAGGTGCAACTGTGTCTTTAAGGGTAATTCTCACTATATATATATATATATATATATATATATATATATATATATATATGCTTTTTTAAAACTTATTTTTCTGTTCATGACATCACACAATTCCTATTAATCCAAGGAGAATCTCACAATTGGTATATTCTCTCTTGAAATTTTTCCCCTGCTAAAGGGTAATTGCTAGTCTCGTGTGCCCAGTTTCCTTTTGAAAATTAATAGAGAGAAACCAATGTAGACTTAGGACAGAAGAACTGGATAATTGCTGCTTCTACAACAATAATTAGATGTTATTAGGCAGGATCAATCTACCCAAAGGATTTCCCAACACTGTGGTATGTAATGTGCATTTTAGGGCAGTGTCTCCCTACCCATCACATTCCCCATTCTTTTGTCAGTCCCATTAATGTGTACAATTGAGAAGGAAGGAACGAAGAGCAAGTAAGGGAGTGGAGTGCTGTTTGCTTTTTATGGAGAGCCCTCTCAGCAATTTTGTCAAATCTAGCCCCTTTACTTCATTGCTACATTACTTTCTGTGACATTTTAGTCCAGAAGGAGCCTGCAGATACCAAGCCAAAGTCCTCATTCTGTTTTGGTTACTTTGATAACTCTGGCAATTAGCACCCTGGTTCCATTGGTCATGAAAGTGGGTTGAGTCAGGAACTTCTAGAGTTGAGCAGGTGCTGAGAATGAGAGGACTACAAGAGATACTCCTCAAGCAAATATCTCCAACCCAGTGAAGATGGAGCTGTATCCAATGGGAATAAAGAGTCAGAAGGAGTTGTTAGAATCTCAATTCATGCTTTTCTCTACAGCTTTCCCTATCCCTTTTTGCCATGCCTAACCTTTCTGTATTTGTCTCATAACTGTCAAACTTCATTTCAATATCATAGATTTGTTGGGGTCCTTGCAGTTCCATTTCCCACATCCTTCATCATCTGTTTTATTGTCTAGCTGTCAGCAGAGTCAAGATAGAGTTTCTTCTTTGTTGTCCTTCCTGCATGTTAGACACTTTGAAGTTTTAACCTGCTGTGAACAGGAACCAAAGCAGTGGATCACTAAATGAAATGAGTGCAGGGATGAGATTCAAAACAACAACAGGCACTGCCCAATCAGATTGGCTGTCAGACATAGCACTGGGGCAGTGTCCTGGAGCCTCCTGGTATTCCAGCTGTTGGATCATGGGTAAGTTCAGGAGTTTCTAGGGTAGGGTGAGGTGGGGGAGGAGAGTCCTCAGGAAAAAGTGGTTGTTTCTCTGTAGCTACTGAAGTATTTCAGTATTTAGCAAACCGGTATGGCATACAGATGCATACCAACAGAATAGCTGCCCTGAATAAGTGTCCCCGGGCTCAAACTAAGAGTATACTAAAGCATAATGTTTATTCAGGACTTAGATGGGAGGCCTACTCCAACAACATTTGCTTTTTGGTCACTGGATTTAGTTAAGTGGGAAAACAAAAAAGAAGCAAAATGAAGGCGCAAGTTGCTAGATAGAAAACTTCCTACAAATGTCGATTAATTATCAGGGCTTCTGCTGTAATGTACTATCAGACAAATAGATGAAATGGGATGTGAAAGAGTTTATGTGACTTACTGGGAGATCTGGAATGGATGAACCAGTACAAGAAGGGAAGCGGAGTGCAAGTGTGGAAGTAAGAAGTGGCATATAATAGGCTCTTAGTATTTGCTGTTTAATGCAAGTAAAGTTTAAATGACCACGGGATGAATATCTGCTGATGTGTGTTAGGCATAGTGTTGAATTTTTTGTACATGTGGTTCCAGCCTTGCAAAAATATAATATATCCCTGTAAAACTGAAATAACATTTTTAAAAGGAACTATTTTCAAGTCCTGTGATATATACCAATAGCCCTGCCCCATTTCTTTGAATGCTTATTTATTTCTTTAGGCTGTTGCCAATTAGTGAGCCCTCATGCAGCTGTGATATTACTAAAGCAGTTCTTCAAGGTCTGTGTATGAGATTTCTTCCTATCCTTTTTCCCCTTGTGTTTTTGTTAGTGTTTAACTAGTTCACTTAATCAGTTACTGTTCAGGCCCCTAGGTAAATTTCTAATGGCATATTGGTTAGGGATTTAAATAAACATTATTCTCAAATCATGTTTTTTTTTTTTCCCTTGTATTTTAAGGGGTTTTCTAGTTTTAAGCATCATGTGATTTTTTAGAAAAAAAATTAGAAAGTAGTTTCCATGATGGGAACTGAGTTAAATACATTCATTTATATGCCTCCTCATTCAAGCACTGTGTTTCTAAAGACCTGTTGTTAAGTCTTTGGACCCGAGTGTAACCCTACGGGAAAGCTGTTTCAATGTTGACTTTTTTCTCTGACTGATTTACTGTATGTTTTTCCTGGACTCAGGCAATGCACATTAGCCTTTTGGGGGCTTTTTGTTCTGCCATTTAAGTTGAGGTCTAATTGTACTTTAACTTGAATAGTTTTTCTGTTAGGGCATTAAGTTTTTTAATATACAACATTCACTACGCCTTCAAAATTTGAGAGAAGTATTACCTTTTTTTCTTTTAGAGGCAGAAGAATCTAGACTCACCTAAATACTTCAACCTGACAGGAAGGCTCATCGTTTAATTTTACTCTGCCTTTCTTGGCAGCATATTTACACACACCAGAAGCTTAACTCTGAATACATTGTTTTTTGAAAAGCCTTTTGCATTTTGTTACTTTGTGCTTCATTAGTTAATGGGTAGATCATTTCTCCTGCCATTCTTGACAACTAAATTTTAAAAATTTTATTTTCTTTCTTCTAAATTTACTAAATTTCTACTAAAAAATGCTAAGAAAAGGCCGAGCTTGGTGGCTCATGCCTGTAATCCCAACACTTCGGGAAGGCCGAGGCGGGTGGATCACCTGAGGTCAGGAGTTTGAGACCAGCCTGCCCAACATGGCGAAACCCTATCTCTGCTAAAAATACAAAAAAATTAGCCAGGCATGGCAGGTGCCCGTAACCCCAGCTACTTGGGAGGCTGAGGCAGGAGAATTGCTTGAACCCAGGAGGTGGAGGTTGCAGTGAGCTGTTGTCACGCCACTGTACTCCAGCCTGGGTGACAAGAGCAAAACTCCGTCTCAAAAAGGTAAGAAAAGAAACCAGTTAGATGTGGAATATGACCGGTGACTTAAGCTGTTTGTCATCAAGTCAGCTATAGATACCTTGATGAAAGAGTGTGAACAAGTTAAACCTTTTCATTGATGAAACCTAAAATAGCAGTAATGGCTGTCATCATTATTATACATTTAAAAATATATGGTTTTTCCTATTCTAAAAAGTATGATGAATATTTTTAAATTCACAGTCCACTCTTCTGTCAAATAACCATTTAGATGTCTTCATGGGCTAAAAGTTTTCAAAATATTGCTGTAGGAGCCACTGGCATAGTAAAAATAGGGAAGTTATCTGGTCAGATCAGTGTTGCAGAAAGAATTCTGTTTATCTCAAAATATTCTATTATTGTGTTTTTATCATAGGATGCATTAAAAATTGGTACGAATTTCTTTGTCTTATTTTTACAATAATATTAGTTGACCTACACTGGGCAGTCTGTATAATGAACACATTCGAAAGATGACAAGTTTGCCAGAGAAGAGAATGGAGAGTAGAAAAGAATAAAAGAAATAAAGCATGTCAAACCCTGATACTGGTGCCTCATTTCTTAATCTAAATTCTAATTAAATCTTGTTTTAGTGTGAGGACTGCATCATAGCTACCAGCCCTCTAGTTCTCAAAGGAAGTAACTGTACGTGGAATAAAAAGAAGCCCCTCCCTTAGAAGTGTTGATAAAGCATTTGAAAAACACATGAACTTTCATTAAAAGTTATGGCACCAGCTATGCAATCCTTTGAACTATACGTTTTTATGTACAGAAAAAGATAGTATCTTTGCTAAATTGACTGCTAAATAATATAGCTGCTAATGTGTGAAATAATCTAATAGATAATATAAATCATACTAGATAATATAAGTGAATTCTGTAGTGGTCTTCAGATGCAATTACAGGTAAAATTGTGTTTACTAAAGAACAACTTGGAAGGAGGCTTAAGAGGTTGGGCATGTTACCCTTTTTGAATGAGGTACACATACTTTTCTAAAAGTTTAATCGAGTAAGACACTCACAGTTGGACCACAAATGGTAATATAACAATGATGAACTGAAAGCATACAGATCCCATGCAGTGCCTCACATTTCATAAGGTTTTGTTGTATTACCATTTCAGGGTGTATTGAACCTTAAGAATTGATGAGAGTAATACCCTTTCAAATCCCTACGCACAGGGTCCAATTATTAGAGCACACTATGACTGGGTTTATGTTTAACAGTGGCTGTCCTTCAGATTCCCTTAGGGAATCCTCCCAATGTAGAGAGTTGGGAGATAGCAATTTTATTCTTTACTGGACTGGCCAAATTTCACAATTAATTATGACCTGCTTTAAAATAGCCTTCACAACCCTTTAAAACCATGGAAACATCATAGTGAATTTATTGTCGGGCTGAAATAGCTACTTTCATCCAGGTTGGATTAATGAGTATCAGAGTTGTTGCTTTCTGCGTAGAGCACTGCTACTCAGAAACAACTCATTTTCTTGACTGTACTCTGGGTTTTTTAAGTGAAGAGGTGCTTTTAAAGAACTGACCTTGTATAGTAAGTTTATATGCAGCTCAGTTGTTTACATTTTTCTTTAATTATGATTTGTACATAAAGAAGCATAAAACATGTATACCATTCAAAGAATAATTGTAAAATGATCACACAGGTAAACTACGTCCCAGATCAAGAAAAATGACCAGCATTCCAGAAGCCCTTGCCATGTGCCCCTCCCACATGACAGCTCTCTTCTCTGGGTAGCTTCTATCTTTACTTTTGTTATTTCCTTGCTTCTCTTTGAAATGTAATCACTTACATTTCTGTTATGAAATGATATAAGTTAGGCTTGCCTGTTTTTGAACTTAGAGGCATAGAATCGTAATGAATGTTATGTGCATTTTTGTGTCTGGTATCTTTCACGCAGCATTAGGTTTGTGAGACTTTACCTACGTTGTTGCTATCCAGTGCATTTTTAAAAAAGCCTTTTTTATATTTGCCTTTCTCCCTTTTATACTTAGGACCTCTGTAACTCTAAATTCTTTTGGATATTTCTACTTTGCCTTCTTGGACTTTCTGCTAAATGAAGATTAAGACTTGTCTGGACCCAGGTTTCCTGAGCCGACCCGACTGCCACCGGTTTGATGGCATTTGTTTAGATGAGACTACATCTTTAAGGCTTCCGTGCCCAGTTAAAAATCTTCCTTTCTCCCAGGCTGGTCCAAAGGTCTGGTCACATGACTCCAACAGTGACATCACATTCTGACCGCCAGGGAACACTGGTGGTTCTTTAGGTGGCGTTTGTTGCCGTGAAAGGCAGAGAATGCAGCAAGTGCCCTTCTAAAGCACTTCAGACTGGGGCTTCTTTTGTAAAAGCTCCCCAACCTAAATGACCAAATGCGGGCTGCCAAGGTTATTTCTTCCTTGAGGCAGAAAAAAAGAAAACTGTGATTGAAGGTAAGCAGACTTGAGCCCAATCAAGGACTGAAGCATGCCCCCCGGGAGCAGGGGATCTGGAGAATCGCAAGCAGTCTGTTGTAGGATTCTAATCACTGCCTGCTCTTTGAGAGGGGCCTGACAATTGTGTTTCTAAGGAAACCCGACTACAAAGGAGGATGATGCAGTGCTCATGTTACCTAGTGATGTAATAGGATTCTTTCTTTCCTGCTAGAAGCTGTTGCAGATCTTCATTTTGCCTTAATATCCTTAAAGCTGGGGGCCTCATTTGATACATAGTTTAACATTAGATAGGTATCAGATGATTTTTAAAATTAGTTTCACAAAATCCTGGTTTTCCCTTTTGAAAGGAGAACTCTTAAACCAGAGTAAATTCAATTGGGGCATTAACCTGCCTTAAAAAGTAAATATTCTGGTTGTTTGGTGTCCCGTGTTCGTATCAGCATTGGACTTGAGAATTGAAACAGCTTGCCCTCCCCCGCCTCCACACACACATACTTTATCTACTCTTTCTGCCCTCATTTCCTAGCTGGCTTTTTCCCTCTAAGCTCTCAAGAAACACACCAGCTTTCATCTTTATCAATATGACGCTGACATGATAGGAAATGCTGGGCTGGTGATTCAGCAGCCATCCATTTTACAGCAAGATACGAATGAAGATATGGAAAGGACTTTGGTTTGGGGTTTTAAGATTAACTTGTTGACCCTCTCCACTCCACCCCCACCCACCCCCACCCTACAGATGATTTGGACTCTGCAGAGCTTTTTCTTTCAAATGTGCACCTTGCCTATGAAAGGCGTGCTGACTTAGGTATTCAGAAGACTTACAGTTGGTAAACCAATTGTAAGTACAGCTTGGAGTGTTCCTTCAAACTTACCCCATATGAGTGCTAAAGTTGTCTGGAGTTTACAGTGAAGATGTGGATGCAGATGGAAAGAGAGGGAGTCAGCTCAGGCCCACTTGGGCCTCCTCTGCAGAGGGATTTATTACCAGACAGTCTGGAGGAAGCCTTGTCCCTGCCAAGGTTGGTGCTGCAAATGTGAGCTCTGACTGGGTGAATTAAATGATGGCATTACTCTGCACTTTTCCCCAGTGTGCATTTGCATAGATTCCTCAGTACTTCTTGATATTTTGTGTTGAATAGCAAAATCTTATTCCATCAAACAATGTTGCAGAAATATTTCCAGCAAGTTTAAGCCTTGTGTGAGATAGCTTGTGAGTTTAAAACTTTCTCCCCCATTCCCACCATTCATCAAACAAATTTTGGTTCAGGTGATATTTACTGATTCTTGGATATGTGCTAGACACTGTGGAGTAGGCAATGATGAATGAAATATTGGGCTACCAGCAAAAAGCTTCTAGTCTAGAAAGGAAGAGAAAGCATGCACATAAGTAATTGTAATGGAAGTACCCAAAGCAAAGTAGATAAGGGACTATGATGGGTGGGCAGGTGGATATGTTTCTTCCAGTTGAATGATCAGGGAGGGCCATTTCATCACTGAATCATGCACTGTTCTTTAAATCTCTGCTTGTAAATCTTAGACTGTGCTGACATACTTAGAGTTCCTACAAGCCCATTATGTCAGGTATCAATTCTTACAGCTATTGAAGGGAAATTTGTACATTCCAGCCAACTTAAGTTGTAAAGAGGCCCATATGCTTTATTTGGAGTCCCCAGTCAGGCAAAAACCACCTTATAGGATTGCATTACTGCCTTATAAATGCAAAATGGTTCTTGATGTGATATGACTGCAAGTGCCTTTGACTCTTTTGTCTCCCTTCCATAAACTGAAATACCTAAGCTACTCCACCCTCCTTCTTGTCTTTTGTTTCATAAATCCTTTCCATTGCACATCAACTCCTATCATTTTTCTCTTTGTACTGTCGCTCTCATCTGTCGCTTTCCATTGACACTGCTTTTAGCCACTCATCATTTTGTGCTTACACCACAGAAACCTCTGAATGGGATGGATGTTCATACCAGGTGACTGTATTTCTTTATCAGCCCCAACTGTAGTCATCTAATAGTTTAAGGGCTCACCTTTTGGAATCCAAAAAGAAGGTATTAAAAATGTTAACAGTGTCTGAAGTACTAATGTCTGTTTCTTGTTCAATGCAGAGGACAAGTCGTACAATGGTGGAGGAATAGGTTCTTCAAATAGGATCATGGACTTCTTGGAGGAGCCAATCCCTGGTGTAGGCACCTATGATGATTTCAATACAATTGATTGGGTGAGAGAGAAGTCTCGAGACCGGGATAGGCACCGAGAGGTAAGACAAAAGATGGCACATAATTGTTAGGAAATACAGGGGAAGAAATTGAAGGTATCTGTTCTTTCTGTTTTTTCCTTTCTTCAGCCCTGGATGTGAATGAATCTGGTTTCTGTTGGCAATATAGGGTTTCGTTTTTTAAATTTATTTTTAAAGACATCTTGGACATAATTTTTATCCTAAAAAATTTAAATTGCATTTAATGATTTGTCTTCCTATAGTAAATAGTTGAAAAGGATCCTTACAGCAAAATGGATATAAATGCCTCTGAAGAGAGGTGAAAACAAACTTGGAGGAAGGTGGCAAAATAAATGTCAAAGATCTTCCTTTCCCATCTCATCCCTCTTTTATGGTTTTTCCCTTAATGCAGGCTGTTCATAACTAAGTAAAGTAAATGGTCTTCTGTTAAAGGAATAAAAGAAAGAAATCTCAGCGCCTTGGTGTTTACTGAAGCATACAAAATAAACTCCTTGTGATTATTGCTCTTGTGCAACCATAAAACCAAAGTAAACTTACGCTTTCCACTCCAATAAAACCACAAGACCAATCAAATTCAAATTAGGGAGATTAACTTAATGTGATAGGTAATAGATGGCACTTATGGCTATGATACAGGTTCTTTTGAATTTAGCAAGATAATTTCCCCACTTGTCTATTTTTGCAGTACTGTGAAAACTTCTCAGAGAGACCTGCCAAGGTCATTTGCCTTTAACTTGTTGCTATGTATCATTTAAATGAGGGAATTGCAATTTCTGGTTTGTATGAGGGCCACTTAGAAAGCTTATTTAAAAAATAGGTGTCCAATCCCAGAGATTCCCAGTAGATTGTCATCTGGTGAGTCACTTCTTCAACTCACAATAGGTAATTTTTTTCTTTCTTACTATTTCTGCTTGGACTCTAGATTTGAAATGTGATTTTTTTTTTTTTTTTAAGCTGCCCCATTCTCTCCCAAGTTAATTTCCTCCTCTTAGATTCAAGCAAATCTCCTGAGTAGTCAGGTGGAGATTGCTTTTCATTCTTAATCCTTTCCAGCTCCTGACTGGTTTTCTCACGACCACCTGAAACCAGGAGTCAGGTTGTCCCAAGTACAGGTTTTGAGAAATTCCTTCTTAATCCTGGGATATTTGGTGATTCCACTGAGTTTTCTTGTCACAACTCGAAAAGTTGATCACTATAAAACATTTCATGTTTTTCATAAGATTTCTGCCATTTGGGAACATATACACATATTCTTTCTATCATATGTATATATCAATTTATCAGGCAGGCTTTAGAATTTCTGCTGTCTGTAATTTGGCAGTTTGTCATCAGTTGCATATTCAACATGTTATCCAGATTATGAGAGTCACCTGTGGTATGACAAGCCCTCACTTCCTTTTATATTAATGGTTGCATCTGAGGCAAATGATGCCAATTAGTAATCCAGAACCACCTAAAGTGTGTTTATCAAGTAGCCCAAGGGGGCTTTTTTTTTTTTTTTTTTTTTTTTTTTTTTTTTTTGGTATTAACTGTTCATTATCAGAAGGGAAACAATGTCATAGGGAAAAATGTAACTTCATTCCTTTTCAGCACTGAAATTGGAAACTTAAAGTCATAGGTCAAAACTATTTTTTAAAATGCTTTTGAAATTTTCAGAATAATTTATTGTTTGTGACATTACTGTAGATACAGTGGGGTAGCTAAGTTGCCATTTCAAAGATAAGAAATAGAGATACAGAGAAAGGGGAGGTACCCACACAAAACTGTCAGAATGTTGATTTTTAAAATGTGGACCCTGAAGGGTTAAATTGTCAAGGCTAGGACTTAAAAAATAAAACTTTCTGTACCTCCTGATAGCCTTGATGTTACCAGCAGGTTTTTGAAAATGAAAGAGATACATTGTTGCTATCACTTAGTATCTGTGACCACTGTACAATTAGGGGTTTGTGGGATTAAGTCTGGGAATTTGCCTGACCTGAACTACAGCCCCCAGGTAGTAAAGCCTCAGTTTGTACTTTTATCACTCAAATAAGCCTGTGTTTGTTTCCTCTGTGAAAAACATTGAAACTATTTGCTGTGAGTCAAAGAGATTGCCCTTGGAATATCTGATGTCCAGGACAGAAAGAGACCACTATAATTAGCAAGACACGTTGATGCTATAAGAAATGAGCAGCTTGGGAGGAAGCCCTGAATAAGGCACTTGTGGGTATTACAATACTGTAGATGAAGGTGGGGTTTCAGTAAACCTCAAAATTGTTACACTGGTTCAGCTAAAGATGATGTGAGAGGTAGCTCTAAATTGGTCTCTATTCTCCAATGATTTGTCTTTGTATTTCTTTGTTGAACAGTTTTGAGGTGAAAAAAGGGTGTGGGTAGAGTGTACCAATGTTTTCTAATTTTCCCCTAGATTACCAATAAAAGCAAAGAGTCAACATGGGCCTTAATTCACAGCGTGAGTGATGCTTTCTCCGGCTGGTTGTTGATGCTCCTTATTGGGCTTTTATCAGGTATGGTAAAATGTTAGTTTTCAAAACAAATCTCCTAAAATTGTGGTATGTTCCTCCCCCAAGTCATGAGCTGAGTCAGGTACTATGCTTTCCTATTTCCTACTTTTAATGAACTGCTGGTGAACCGTTTAGAAGCTTGATGTCCCCATCTGTACAGGGTACTAATACCTGCAATTCTTACCTTAAATAAATGAGGAAATGCATTAAATGCATTTGGTACACTATAAAATACTGTATCCATTTTAAGATGATGTTAGCCGTTTGGTGCTTGTTTTGAGGAAGACCCCTTCTGTTGGAGACAGTAAAGAAATATGTGCTGCATGGGTTTTAGGAGAGAAGATGTGGAAGAAGACTTCCTGAGACATTTTGTGGGTGTTTCTTAAACATCTACTCTCTCGTTTGGTGATGCAGAAAAGCATGTAAGATATGGTTCATACTCTCAAGAAGCTTATGATCTCATTCTTTCATAGTGGCTAGGGGTGGAATGGTGCCACCTTGCCTTATAAACTCCATCAACCTCCCCGCCACTCCAAATGATATATAGTCTTCCTAAAAATGGTATACTTGCTAAACAAATACAGCTTTCAACCAAGTTTCCAAGAAGGCTTCTCACCCAGTGGGGGAAAGCAGAGTACCAAGGACACTAGGTAGAGATGGTAAGAGGTGTGTCCTCATGGTATTAAATGATACGGCCTAGGAAAATCTGGAATCTTGAGCTGAAAAGAAGTTAGGTAGAAACCTGGAGATGGAGGGTATGCAGTGGTAGTTAACAGCAAGCAGAGGCTCTAGTTTTAGGCTGCCTGGATTTGAATCCAAGCCCCTGCTAGTTTTGTGGCTTTGAAAAAGTTTCTTGATCCATGGAAGCTTTAGTTTACTGATCTGTAAAATGGTTATAATCAAAGTCTGAATGTTAGAAGTTTGTTGTGAGTATTAAATGAGATACAGCACACAATAGCACTCATTAGCGCAGCCGCCAGTTGTTAATGCTGCTGCAGCGGCTGCTGTTACCAAGAGAGAATAATTCATGAGCCTTGGAGTAGAACATGACTGTAGCAAATGAGGAATGGCTTATCTATAGCTGGGTTTTTGAAAATTGTCTAGGGCAGGGATTGGCAAACTTCTGCTGTAAAGGAGCCAGATAGTAAATGTTTAGGATTTGTGGGCCAAGTGGTCTCTATAGCACCCACTCCATTCTGCTGATGTTGCATGAAAGCAGCCATAGACCATAGGTAAACAAACGAACCTAGTTGTGACCAGAAAAACTTTATTTGCAAAAATAGGAGGCAGGCAAGATTTGGCCCTTGGGCTATAGTTTGCCAACCCATGGCCTAGGGTGTTAACTCTGCCCCTTCTGGCTCTTACAGGAGAGAGAACATGGTCTGGCTGTTTAGAGCTGCCTAATAATAGACTGGGCGGTCTATAATGCTAAGTATTACAGAGAGGCTGAGAAGGAAGATGGCTGAAAAAAGGTTATATGACGTAGCAGTTAGGAGCACAGCAATGACCTTGAAAAACCATCTCAGAAAAATATTAGGAGCTAAATGTATTTGGTTGGTGCAAAAGTAACGGCATTACTTTTAATGGTGAAAAGCCGCAATTGTTTTTGCACCAACCTAATAGATTTCAAGAGAAGGCAACCACTGTAGAAGTTTTCATAGTCATAGGAGAGAGAGGAAGGGCAAAGGCTTGAAATGATAACAAGGACAAGGGACAACATTTTATTCTTCAGGGTAGAGGAAACCTAATAAAATTTGTAACCAGAGAAGAAAGAACTGACTCTGGGGAGGATGAGAGGTACAAGGAGAAGACATGAAGGAGGGGACCAGTATTAGGTGAAATAAGACATGCGCATGTGAAACAACCAGAGAATAAGCCAAACTCTAAAAGGCAGAGAAGATTGTGGGCCGGAGTGGGCAAGAGTAGGTGTCAAACAATGTGTTAGATTTGACTAGGTTCTTTGAGTATGTAAATAACCTGTGTTAACACTTTTAGCACCTACCAAAACACACACATGACATGGCTTCCCGTCTGTTGGAATGTAGGCATAATATCCTCAACTTTTTAATGTATTTCTTGTCACTAGGTGGTCAGTGAATATTTTTCTTTCCTTGTACACACAGGGTATTTTGTTTTTAAGCATTGGAGAGCAACAATAGAAGCAGTGTGTCTAAATGCTGGAACAGTCTGGGAATTCAGGGGCTGTGAATTTTATGATGGCTTTACTATTTCCCTAAAGCATGATTCTGGGCCATTTAATTTCTTTATGCCAGAGTTTCTTCATCTGGATGACAGAAATGATGAGAAGGCCAGAATCTAAAGTACTATAACTGTCTTAACCCTATCAGTCTATTAGCCACAGTGTATAAGTCCCCAGTTCATGATTCCATTTCCTCATCATTTTCTGTGGTGAATGTTCTGTGTATGATCCTGTTTGCTCTTTCTCAGCAAGAAAACTTTAGGATGTTCATGTCCTAGGTTCAGGAGGCTTCAACATGTCTAAAGCTTCATCTCACCTTCCATGCACATCACAGCTTGTGCTTTGATAAATTCAGCTCCTTTAGCCCAGAATGCCTTCCTGCCATTGTTCAAATTCTCTTGTCCATGGAGCACAATCCTGCTATCAAGGCTTAGCCCTTGTCAGCTCTCCTCTCTAACCAATCTAAAATAAACGTCATAGAATATTCCTCAATGTTGGGCAATTCACATTTTTTGAATCTTGCATATATGTGTGTGTGTGTGTGTGTGTGTGTGTGTGTGAATAAAATAATCTTTAATAAACTTGACTCTTTATTGATCAAATTCATAAAGTTGAAGTCAAAACAGTGTTTTTGCCTTGTTAGTTCAGCTTAAAGATAGGTCTACTAGCCCCTTGCTCCCACTCAACCGTTTTGTTTTCCCTAACTCCCTTCTATATAGAAATTCTACCAATGCCAATGTTTAGTACAGAGATAATAAGTGAAAATGAAGCAGATACACAATCAGAGGTTGCAGGTGGAATGGGGAAGTATGTGCTCATCCCTTACTTTGATTCCTTTCCCCTCATTTTCTCTGACAAAGCTTATTCTGATGACCAAAGAACAATTGCAAGATTCAATTTAACTTTGGCCTTTCCCTCCCTTCCCACAAATCAGGTTCGTTAGCTGGTTTGATAGACATCTCTGCTCATTGGATGACAGACTTGAAAGAAGGTATATGCACAGGGGGATTCTGGTTTAACCATGAACATTGTTGCTGGAACTCTGATCATGTCACCTTTGAAGAGAGAGACAAATGCCCAGAGTGGAATAGCTGGTCCCAGCTTATCATCAGCACAGATGAGGTAACATGTAGTGATGTTTTATGAGCCATTGACTTTTATTCTTACTTATTTTATTTCTTATACTGTACTCACAGCAGTTGTGGAATCTTCCTTTATTTTCCTTTTCACAGAAAGGGGAACCAGTACCAGCTGCCTTTCTCTGTGGTTTAAGTGCAGCTCTATTTCCATCTCTGCTGATGTGTGGAGTCATTTGACGCTTATGTTTAAAATGGTTTTTTGTTTGCTTTAATAAGCCTGGTGTTTCTTCTTAGATACTAATACATAGTGTGACTGAATTTCTCGTTTTCTAATAATTTCAAAATAAATGTCAGAGGCAGCCAACAGGTGGGCTGTAATTTCTAATGAAGGATAGAGTGGGTTAAAAATGTGTTTATGCATATAGATTGGAAAAGTGATTTTCCCTGAGCATTGCATTAGAACATTGAAAAAAATTACAGTGCATTCCATGTCAAAATAATAGAAACCCAAGAATAAAATTGCCTATCATCCCATTTTGCAATCAAATCAATATTTTCATTTGCCCTTCTCTTCTGGCACATTTTTTTTTTTCTTGAGACAGGGTCTTTCCCTGTCACCCAGGCTGGAGTAGAGTGACACGACCATAGCTCACTGCTGCAGCCTCAACCTCCTAGACTCAGGCAATCCTCTCACCAGTCCTCCTACGGAGCAGCTGGGACTATGGTGTGGTGTATGTCACTACACCTAGATAATTTTTTTTTTTTTTAAATGGAGTCTTACTGTGTTGCCTAAGCTGGTGTCAAACTCCGGGGCTCAAGTTATCCTCCTGCCTTGGTCTTCCAAAGTGCTGAGATTATAGGCATGAGCCACTGTGCTTGGCCTAGCATATGTTTTTTGATGCCAGGGTAACTTTGCTTATTTTTCAGTTACTTACCTTTCTTTTACCACTCAGATATATGTTCGATCTCTCCCACTGAAAACAAAATCAACACAAAACAAAAACCTCTCAACTCCCAATTCCACCCTGACTTCTGCCAACATTTATATTACCCACCTTGGTCTAAAACAGTTTGAGGTGGCATGTGCAGGCACATACACAAATACAAACAGTCCAGGGAAAAGGAGGCTAGGAAAAGAATAAAGATAGAAATAGGACTGTTTATATGCATATATGACCATGCATATTGGCTTAGGCAAAGTGTTCAATAAAAGGAGTACATACATGCTGTATGTTTGAGAGGGTTTAGGTCTGTGCATCTCAAACTAGGGTAAGGTCAGCATGCCAGAGGGTAGGTGAAACTACAGGACAAACATTATATGCCTTCCCAGAGCATTACTTTTTCCTGAATATTAGGAAAATGTTTTTCAAAAATTATGTGTAAATAATCATTTAAAAATGGAATGCAAAATTTCATACTTGTTAAGAAAAAAAAAAAAAAAAAAACTCTGTTTCAGCTCTGCTCCTGGTACCCTGTCCCATACTCTGATGCCTTTGTTTACTCTCTCCTAGATTAGGAGAACTTGGGTAGAAAAGTTCGGGAAGTACTGTAACTTAGGGGGAGAGAGAGAGAGAGTGAGAGAGAGAGAGAGAGAGAGAGAGAGAGTGTGTGTGTGTGTGTGTGTGTGTGTGTGTGTGTGTGTGTGTATGTGTATTTCCCTTGCTTTTGGGGGGGATTCTTTTATTTTAAAAGTAATTAACCAGGTGGGTTGGCTCATGCCTGTAATCCCAGCACTTTGGAAGGCTGAGGTGGGTGAATCACCTGAGGTCAGGAGTTCAAGGCCAGCCTGGCCAACATGATGAAACCCCATCTCTTCTAAAAACTGTACAAAAATTAGCTGGGCGTGGTGTCAGGTGCCTGTAATCCCAGCTACTCAGGAGGCTGAGGCAGGAGAATTGCTTGAACCCGGGAGGTGGAGGTTGCAGTGAGCCGAGATCATGCCACTGCACTCCAGCCTGGGCAAGAGAGCAAGACTCCATCTCAAAAAAAAAAAAAAAAAAAAAAAAAACCCAAATCCTCTCCTTCAAGGGCTGAGTAAGATGTGCCTCATGCCTGTAGTCCCAGCACTTTGGGAGGCTGAGGAGGGAGAATCCCTTGGGGCCAGGAGTTTGAGACCAGCCTGGACAATATAGTGAGACCCCTGTATCTAAACAGAAATAGGTGATAGCAACCACCTATAGTTCCCAGCTACTTGGAAGGTAAGATGGGAGGATTCCCTGAACGCAGGAAATCTAGGCTGTAGTGAGCAATGATAGTGCCACTGTACTCCAGCCTGGGCAATGAGTGAGATCCTGTCACATACACACAAAAGTAATTACAGATTCATAAGAAGTTGCAAAACAATGTATAAGGAGATCCTCAGTACCCTGCCCCCAGCCTTCCCTCCCTCAATGGCAACAGCTTGCATAACTGTAATGCCATAGCAAAACCAGGTAATTGACATAGGTACAATCCACAGGCTTTATTTCTCCAGTTTTATACACACTGATTTATGTATGTATCATGTGTGTGTGTGTGTGTGTGTGTGTGTGTATTTGTGTGTATATGGGTGCACGCATGTAGTTCATTGCAGTTTTATCCCATGTGAGCATTTGTTTAACCACCACCACAGTCAAGATTTAGAACTGTTCTATCACTGCAGGGCTTTCTCATACTGCCCCCTCATAGCTGTGTGTGTTTAAGTGTTCCAACAATTACTTTCAAACTAGAGCTTGAGATTTGCTCTAGGGACAAATTTCTCTGGCTCTTCTTTTTCTGAGTGAAATCCTTCCCTGGGAAAAGAGTCCTCTAGGTTTTAAGAAGCCTTCTCCAAATGCCAGAAATTTGGCCTCCTGATCTCTGCCTTTGGCCAGTTTGAGTTACTTTTCCTTTCACTGCCTTACCCTCTTTGTTTCCTACCTCTGCAGTCTTCTTCCTCCTTAGCTACATTGGAAAGGCAAAGAAATAGCAATCATGTGTTCCTCTGAGGGCCTAAGATAATGGAAAACCTGTGTCAAATTTACAACTCAGAAAAAACCTGAGCATATTCTGGTTCTCTTTGTCTAGGTCAGTGAATTACTTTAATAGTGTTTCATGTTTTGAAAACTCAAAAGTCTATTGAGTTTCGTATTTTATGTAAGTTGACTGGGTTGCAACTCCTAATATTTCTACCAGCAAGCATAACTTCCTAATCAAAATTGCTTTTTTGTAAGACATGACTATTTGCAGGTCCTTTAATATGGATGAGTCTTTACTGCTGGTCAAAACTAGATTTCTTTTGTGGCATGCTTCATTTATCACAGGGGAATAGTCTCAAAATGTATATTCTTTCCATTTTAAAAATAATTGTTGCCATTTTTTTTTTATATCCAGTATGACCAGGGCCTGAAACTTTCTATTTATATTATATGGTTGTTGCTGAGTCTGTGGTACCAAAATTTTCTTTTGTGGACTCTGAAAAAGAAAGTTGAGTAAACAGAACCAGAGAGCAGAATGATGGTTACTTGGGGCATGGAGGAGGAGTAAATGGGGAGAAGTGGGCCAAAGGGTACAGATTTGCAGTGAGGTAGGGTGAATAAGTCTAGAGAGCTAATTTACAGCATGAGGTCTAGAGTCAATAATGCCGTATACTAAAAATTTGCTAAGAGTAGATTTTAGATGCTCTTACCACACATACAAAGAAAGGTAACTATGTAAGGTAATATGCTTGTAAGTTTATTTGAATGTAGTAACCATTTCACTATGTATATGTATATAAAACATCATGTTGTATACCTTAAATATATACAGTAAAGAATAAAAGAAAAAAAAACAAACACCCAGAAATTTTGTTACTATAACCTATGAGAATTTGACACCAAGGTAAGTAGCTAAAGGTAAATTTAGTTGGAACTTGAGATCCGCTCTTCACTTCACATGTAAAGCCAAGGTTTAGCCATTCCAAAATAAAAGGGGGGGGGGTGCTGTTAAGACTCTTGGTAAAATGACATGGAATCATATATATTTGACTACAAAACCCATGAAGGCACTCATATATAAAAAGAATTTGGTTTCAAGGTTTTTAGTTTGCTCTTCTCCTTGTCCATCCTTAGAATTCATGGTAAATTTCCTTTGGGTGTAGCAAAGCATCTCATTTTCAGTACTAAGTGGCCTGACAGTGTTTCAGTAGTTGACAATTTAGGAAGAAACATCTTGAACAATTTATTCTTGGTCTTTTTTTTTCAGACCTTCTTTCCTGAAAAACCATTACTTAGAAGAGCTGCATGCCTCACTGAAGCTGTCTAGGCTAAAACATGCTTCTTTTTTTCTCCTGTTCCAGGGAGCCTTCGCCTATATAGTCAATTATTTCATGTACGTCCTCTGGGCTCTCCTATTTGCCTTCCTTGCCGTATCTCTTGTCAAGGTGTTTGCGCCTTATGCCTGTGGCTCCGGAATCCCTGAGGTGAGTCTCTTAAAATGGTTTATATATGGTTACAATATGAATCTTTTTTGGTTAAAATCTCTTAATATGTATTCCAGCACATACCACGGTTTGATGAATGTTAGGCAGGATTTGATCCCGAGGCCATCAAAGGCCTAGGTCTTTCCACAAGTCCTTCTCAGCCTGGTCTACCTGGAAATTAAAGGGAGTTGATTCTTAGCCTTCTGAGGGATCCTGTTGAGCCAGGCTCTGGAAAACCTCCCCTGATCCCTCTCCAAAAAGTTCCCAGAGTAAATCCCAAGATTCTGACCTGAAAAAGCAGTGTTATTGTCAGCTTTTTCAGAGCAAAAGAAAGAAAACTACTTGGTCCATTTCCCACAATATGATTCAGGCTACATGGGGTGGTTAAAACCCTGTTACTAACTACTTTTGGCTTAGATTGCTTGACAGTGACTGAAGACACTGAGACTTAGGTTACCAGGATGACTTTGCCCCTTCCTGTTTTCTGACCAGGTAATAAGTCGCAATTTTTTTTTTTTTTTTTTTTTTTTTTTTTGCCAAGGAATCAAGACTATACCTAACCTTTAAGGTTGTTTCAGGGACATTAGCCTTGTCCTCTCAGAATGTGCCTCTTGGGCTACCATGTTTTAACTTGAGGAAAACACCTATCCCTCCCTCTCCAGCTCCTCCTTCATGTATGCACACTCTCATACTTATAATACATCCTTGCCCAGCTGTCACTCCCCTCCCCCTAAAAGAGGAGGAACATGAAAGCTTAAAGAACAGTTCCTGCTTTCTGGGGCTCCTGGGCTCCCTTCCAAACAGGGATCACTCTAGGTCAAGCATTTATATGTCACTTATTCAAAAGATGCAGTTTCTCTAATGAGGTCCAGATTTTTGCTTCTTAGCCTTGTTGACTTCCTTAGTCTATATTCAGTCTTTCTGTGTTTGACCTGCAGATAAAAACTATCTTGAGTGGTTTCATTATTAGGGGCTATTTGGGTAAGTGGACTCTGGTTATCAAAACCATCACCTTGGTGCTGGCAGTGTCGTCTGGCTTGAGCCTGGGCAAAGAGGGCCCTCTAGTGCACGTGGCTTGCTGCTGTGGGAACATCCTGTGCCACTGCTTCAACAAATACAGGAAGAATGAAGCCAAGCGCAGAGAGGTAATAACAAATGGCCTTAATAATCTCTTTTTGGTTGTGAGCATAAATGACACAATCTTAGGGGGTGAGAATTTGGGGGTTCTACCAATGTTAATGCAAACACCCTTTGACCCAGCAACTCCACTTCTAGGAATTTATCCTACAGACATCCTAACATGTATGTGCACAAAGGCGTATAAGGATAGTGCCTCGTATGTCAACATAGTGAAAACCTGAAGCAACAAAAATGTCCATGAATAGGGAAGTAATTGAATAAATACTATTCTGTTCATACTGTAGAATACTTTGTAACCATTAAATGAGATAACCTTATATATATTGACTCGGAATTCTGACTATGAAACACCATTAGATTTTAAAAGTCAGTTTTTCAATAATGTATATAATTCATATTTTTTGAAAGTGTATATGTACTTATTAATAGAAGATGTCTGGAAAGTAGTTTTACCCCAAACTGGTTTTACTTTTTTTTTTTTTTTTTTGAGACAGTTTCACTCTGTCACCCAGACTGCAGTGCAGTGGCATGATCACGGCTCACTGTAGCCTCAACCTCCCCTGGGCTCAGGTGATCCTCCCACCTTAGCCTTCTGAGTAGCTGAAACTACAGGTGCGCACCACCACACCCAGCTAATTTTCGTATTTTTTGTAGAGTCGGGGTTTCACTATGTTGCCCAGGCTGTTCTCGAATTCCTGCGCTCAGGCAATCCTGCCTCAGTCTCCCAAACTGCTGGGATTACAGGTGTGAGACACCATGCCTGGCCTATGCCAAACTGTTAAAAATGTTCATCTATGGTTATTCAGAGAGTGAGGTGGTAGTGAAGAAGATGTAAGGATTTTAACTATTTTATATAATTGTATTCAATCATATGTTGCTTCTCTTACAAAGTAAGTTACAGAAAGATTTTAAAAGATGTTTATTCCTATGGAATAGCACATCTAAGTGCAGTGTATGTTTCAGATGTCAGTTTTTTCACCTTCTATTCCGTCTAGCACTATATTTGAATTAGTTTCTCTCTGTATTGGACCTCTCTCTGCCTTTTGTTTCAGCCCAAATCAATTAGTCCTGCCACGGCAACTCTGTGGTGGTTGTCATGTTTATGCAGTTGTTAATGTATGCTGTTTTGAGGAGGAAGGACATTTTTTTTTTAAGTTCCAAGTCATTGGTTTACTGTTTTTCTTGCTATAATTAAGGGCTTAAGAAAATAATGGCTCTTACTTTATTTTCTTTAAATTACAAAGACATTACATACGGAATGGGTCAAGACCAAGGTCATTTCATTAAAAAGGATTTTTCACAAAACAGGAACCTAATGATTTCTTAGGAAAACAAACGAAAAAAATTAACCACAAGACCCAGAAGGAAACTCAAAGACACTGAGATCTCAAATGTAGAATAAATTTTGATGGTTCAAAGGAGAAAGTTCCTGGCACAGTTAGAAAGGAGAGGAGAACTAGCAGGAGAGAAGACAGGGAAATATGAGTAGATTGTTTAGCTACCTGTCATGCAGTAGAGGGACTTAAAGGGAGTGTTAAATTGCTGAGGTTGTTAAGTGGGTTCAACAAAAGGGAAGAGTTGAAAGAACATTTTTTTTCTAGAAATACTTTTTTTAGAATGAAATTTGAATGAGATTTATAGATCAAATAATAGTTGTTGGTGTAAATTTCCTATTTTGATCATTGAACTGTGATTATGGGAGAGACTGTCTTTGCTTTTCGGACATAAAAGTATTTAAACCCTAAATGCACTGAAGCATTTCAGGGTACATGAGCCTTATATGTGCAACTGACTTTTCTGAGTGAAATTTCAGTTCTTCAGAAAAAAAAAAAAAGAGAGAGAATTGTAAAACAAATGCCGTAATGGTAGCAACTGCAGAATCTACATAAAGGATATATGGGAATTCTTTGTGCTATTCTTTTACGTTTTCTGTGTTTATATTTTTTTTGAAAAAATATTTTAATGAGTAAGAGTGAAGTAGTGATCGTTGCTGGTTTTGCATGGATGAAGGTTAATTTCAAACTACAGATTGCTGGGGACTTTCATATTATACAATTAACATTTTTGTTCAAATAGTTTTTAATAAGAGAGGAATTTGATTTGGCTGTTTCTCTGTACAGATGCCATGTATTTCTCCAACTAGACTCATATGAATATATTCATGTCTCACTTATTGACAGGGATACGTTATGAGAAATGCATTGTTAGGAGATTTTATCACTGTGTAAACATTATAGATTGGACTTACACAGACTGAGATGGTCTAACCTGCTATGCACCTAGGCTTTGTGATATAGCTTATTGCTCCTAGGCTACAGACCTGTACAGCATGTTACTATACTGAATACTATGAGCAATTGGAACACAATGGTAAATATCTATGCATCTAAACATAGAAAAAGTTCAGCAAAAATATATTATAATTTTATGGGACCATCATGTTGTATGTGGTCCATCATTGACTGAAACATTGTTATGTGGTGCATAACACTATTTAAATCTTTTTTTAAATTTTTTTTTTTTTTTTTTGAGACAGGGCCTCAGTCTGTTGGCCTGGCTGGAATGCAGTAATGTGATCTCGGTTCACTGCAACCTCTGTCTCTCAGGCTTGAGCAATCCTCCTACCTCACCCTCTCAAGTAGCTAAGAATACAGGCACATGCCATTATACCCAGCTAATTTTTAGAATTTGTGGACACTGGCTTTTGCCATGTGGCCCAGGCTAGTGTTGAATTCCTGGGCTCAAGTGATCCTCCTGCCTCAGCCTCCCAAAGTGCTGAGATTAAAGGCATGAGCTAACACAACCGCCCAGTATTTGAATCTTAAAGTTACTTTGTAGTACTTATTTAGACTTTCCAGTTATTTTTTTTTTCCTGTTGTTTTCATCATCAGTGGCAACCTTTTTTTGTCTGATGGCCTTGTCAAAGTGGTCAGATGGTTGAGAGTAAAACAGACTTGAGAAAGAAGGGTGTAGACAGACTCCACTCTAATAAAATTAAACTGGCCACCCTGATTCTTTCTCTCTCTTAATTCTTCCTAAACGCCGTCACTGAAATCCCCTTTCTCAAATTGCATGTTGGCTGTCCTCATCTTTCTTAAATGAAAGCCAGTGTAGCTAGGAATTTCAAACTCCTTACAGCTAGCACCAGAGACTCCACTCTTTCCTTCCCATCACTTTCCTGAGCCATCCTACTCTCCCAGAGAATCCTATATGCTTATTTTGCCAAGGACCTTTTTATTCTTTAAAACTCATAATTTTGTTCAACTTTCTCTAAAATACTTCTTTACTTCTCCAAATCAGCTCTCTCTCCATAGCAACCAGAATCCAATGAAAGGACTTGGTCCATCTGTTAATTTTGGTTTGTTTGCCATTACTAGTGTTTGTCGTGTACATTTTACATGTACACACACGCCTACACAGAGCTGGCGCTCTCTCAGTATCACTAGTCTCTTTCTCTCTTTATCGCTTTTTTCCTTTGGCTCATTCTTCCTCTCCCACTCTCCTCTAATCCCTTTCCTTGCCGTCCCTTAAGTCTTCTCTTAAAAATCTAGTTGCCCCCTTATTTCTATGTCCATAGGTATATTGAGCATAGAGTAGGACACAGGGTACAGGAAACTCTGAATACCTATTGCATGAATACTTTCAGCTGCTGAATAGCTGTGACCCAATTGTGACTTTGGTTTTATGTCATTAGCGCCTTCTTGAACATGTCATTTAAAAAGCATTCCTTTACAAACTGCTATATAAATAAATACATCACTCACTATAAGTACACCATTTAGATGGTGAACAAATAGGTCTAGAAACGCAAATGCGGCTACTAAATTGAGAGTATGGGAGATGGGGGCATAATTTAGAATAAAGCACATGGCTAAATAAATTACAAAGGAAGGGCCGTCTTACCTGGTCAAGTATGTGAACTATACATGTGTATTCAAAATTCAGCATACAGTGTTTGAACTTTGTTTTTGATGATATGGAGCATGTGAAGTGTTTTTTTTTTTTTTTTTTAATGTTCGGTAACCACTAGCATTCCTTCTAAAAATGTGATTGAGTGGAGGAGAGCAGCATTATTCTATCACTAATTCTGAGTTTTGGATTGTAGGTCTTGTCGGCTGCAGCAGCAGCTGGTGTATCTGTAGCTTTTGGAGCACCTATAGGTGGAGTATTATTCAGCCTTGAAGAGGTAACAACTTTTCATTGCATAACATGTGCATGCTTTTGTGTCAGGAATTTTGTACATTGCAGCACAATAATTTTGTACATAATGTACAATATCTGTGAATATCACAGTTCCTGAGTGCTCTCCCCAACTTGGTGCTTTACCATGCAACTAAAATTCCATGGGCAGTTTTCATCCTTGAGTTGACTCTGATGCCTGCAGCGCAGCTTTTCACCTGAAAGAGTTTCTGCATATTGACTGAGTTTACTTTCTCACCTTCTTTCTTCTAGGTCAGCTACTATTTTCCCCTTAAAACATTGTGGCGTTCATTTTTCGCTGCCTTGGTGGCAGCATTTACTCTACGCTCCATCAATCCATTTGGGAACAGCCGCTTGGTTCTATTTTATGTGGAGTTTCACACCCCATGGCATCTCTTTGAGCTCGTGCCATTCATTCTGCTGGGCATATTTGGTGGTCTTTGGGGAGCACTGTTTATCCGCACAAACATTGCCTGGTGTCGGAAGCGAAAGACCACCCAGTTGGGCAAGTATCCTGTTATAGAGGTACTCGTCGTGACAGCCATCACTGCCGTCCTGGCTTTCCCCAATGAATACACTCGGATGAGCACAAGTGAGCTCATTTCTGAGCTGTTTAATGACTGTGGCCTTCTGGACTCCTCCAAGCTCTGTGATTATGAGAACCGTTTCAACACAAGCAAGGGGGGTGAACTGCCTGACAGACCGGCTGGTGTGGGAGTCTACAGTGCAATGTGGCAGCTGGCTTTAACACTCATACTGAAAATTGTCATTACTATATTCACCTTTGGCATGAAGGTGAGGAATTCTTTTAGGACTCAGTGGCTGCATGCGTGGCTGTGGGTTTTGGAGGGCAAAGCCCAGGTATCATACAATCCTGATAGTTCATATGGTGCTTTCAAATCCCCGTCACATTATTCCCTTACCCCCAAAGCCTCTTTTATGCCACATGTTCTCATAACTTGCTAGAAAATTGTACTTCTATCTCAAATTATCCAAGCCTTGAGTTGTCCAAATGCCAGCCTCAGTGATGAAATTTTAGGAAGAACGTTTTCCCCTTTTCTGTGGAGAACATATTTTGCACCTCAAAAAGGATGGTGAGGTATTTATTCCAGTATATTTTATATTAAAATGATATCTGACTAGCACAGTGTTAGTCCTTATGGGATGGCTTTAGAGTTTACCAATAAAGCACAATATTGACTGAAGCAAAGAAGTTGTTGGGATTCAACCATTTTGACTGCTAAAATGGCAGTTTCCTGTGGTTCAACCCAATATATAGCTAAATATATTTTTTACAGTTGGTATCAATGTTCAATTGTCAATAAGTGGGATCCACTTCACAGGTGATCCTTAGTTAATATTTAAGCTATCAAAAGCGGATACCAGGTTGGCATGTTTTACTTTCGGTACATGTTACCATTTCCATGTTTCAGAAGAAGCCAGAAAAGAAAATTTGTTAAGGTATTTTCCTCCTCCTTTCTAGGTTTTTGGTTGGTGGTTTCTTTTCTTTAGCGCCCTAACTACCAAGTAGTTTTCCTCTATTCTCTGGAGAAGTGGAGATTCGAGCCAGAAAGGAAGAGATAGCAACTCAGTTTAGGCAATACTATAATCTCTAAGATGACACCATTCATCCCTTCGATACTGGGACGGGATGGAGACCCTGGGAAGTTTTGCAGTGCTTCTTGAGGTAATTTTCACCTCATGCCTGCATTCCTTCACTTAAAGGGAATGTGTAAACCATCAGAACACCAGCTTCAAATGCATTCCAAAATCAAACACAGGCTATTTAAAAAGAATCTGCTGTTTTGGTTATCTTTACCATTATTTCCCTCTCTTAGTACAGAATATTAATGATTTACTATAATATCCTAGGAATCAAGAGAAAGTGGGGAAATAGATGACCTTTCCTTTTTTGGTTAAGCATATAACCATAGTCATGATCTCATTTAAAAATTTTAATTGTTTAATCTTTCTTGATACTGTTATAAAATAGACTGAAACGTTATGTGTCATCCTTTTTGTGTGAGCAGTGGGCTAAGAGTCAATATATGAGCATGGTTATGAGTGTTCCATTTAAATCCCATCACCAGTCTTGACTAAATCTTGACCTTTGGTGGGTTACTTAACCTCTCTGAACCTTAGGTTCTTGGCATTTGGGAATAGTAATGCCTACCTCCTGGGGTTATAAAGAACCCATGAATCTTGCATGTAGAGCATCCAGCATAGGACATGGTAGGTACTCAATAAAGGGTAGTCGTTGTTGAAAAGAATTCAAAATTGGTGGAACTGTCTGTATATATGAGAAACTCCATCTATTTTCCTTTTTCTTTGGGAAAGGCCTAATTTCTGCCTCCAGTTCTGTGTTGGTCTGGAGAGTTCAGGCTCTTGCCTGTTGGACCCCGAATCAGGGTAAGCTTCTTTGCAGTCGTCCTTGCCTGCACATCCCAGAGAACCTCTAGTCCCTGTAGTGTTACACAGATCTTTACAGCCACTTGCTAGCATAGTGCATAGTTAAATTGTAATTGGCCTGTTTGCTTTGCAGAGGGTCAGCCCTCCAGCCCTTACCATGTACCAAGCAGTTGCATAATTTCTCACTAACCATCTATTGCTTTCTCTTTGCAGATCCCTTCTGGCCTCTTCATCCCTAGCATGGCCGTTGGTGCTATAGCAGGTCGACTTCTAGGAGTAGGAATGGAACAACTGGCTTATTACCACCAGGAATGGACTGTCTTCAATAGCTGGTGTAGTCAGGGAGCTGATTGTATCACCCCTGGCCTTTATGCAATGGTTGGGGCTGCAGCCTGCTTAGGTGAGTAGTATTTGCTTTAATTTCAAAGAAGTTGCTACCCAGGTGACAAGCAACAGAAGAGTTGGTTATGGGCATGGTTATGATCTTATACCCATGGAGATCATAGTGGATATTTTCTGAAAGCTGGGACTGCAGCAGTGCCTGGTTAAACACAATTGACTGCAGGAAAATTTAAATGCCTGTCCCTTTCCAGTTAGGTTTGCCATTCTCCAAGCACATTAAGAAAGCATCTAGTATACAGATGAGGAAACCAAAAAAAAAAAAAAAGTAAAATCATAAAAAAGAATGGGAATTCTGCTCTCTCATACTGGGGAAATAATCAGAAATTTGGACAAAGATATCTGCACAAGAATGTGTATCATAGTATAAGCAAAAAATTAGAATCAACTGGAATTTGCACATGAGGGACGGTTAAATATTGTGGTACATCCATATGATGTTATACAATGCAGCCTTTAAATATGATGTTAATATGTTTAACATCTTAAAATATGATGTTATATAAATTTGTAATAATATGCAAAATGTTCCCAACATAAAGTAGAAGGGGAAACGTGGCAGAAAATTAAACATATAATGTGAGCTTACTTATTTAAAAACATACTTTTTGCATAGAAACTTGAAAAAGTTATTCAAAATTTTTACTGTGCTTATTTATCAGCAGTGAGCTAATAGATAATAACGTTTATATTTTTTGGATTCTCCACACTGGGCATGTATTCTCAAATTGGGGAAAAGTAGCAACAGAAAAATGAAAGAACAAAGAATCAAGAAGGCATCTTGGGCTGGACACGGTAGCTCATACCTGTAATTCTAGCTACTTCGGAGGCAGAGGAGGGAGGATCGCTTGAGGTTAGGAGTTTGAGGCCAGCCTGGGTAAAGTAGCGAAACCCCAACTCTACAAAAAATAAAAATTTAGCCAGGTGTGGTGACATGTGCCTGTAGTTTCAGCTACTCAAGAGATTGAGGTGGGAGGATCACTTGAGGCTGGGAGATGGAGGTTGCAGTTAGCAGTGGCAATGCCAGTGCACTCTAGCCTGGGTGACAGAGCACAAAACCCGTCTCAAAAAAAAAAAAAAAAAAAAAAAAAAAAAGAAAGAAAGAAAAAAGAAAAAGAAAAGCAGAAGGCATCTTGTGAATGTATTTTGAGAACTCTGAATCATGTCCATTGTAACCTTGCTTTCCTGAAATCTCTGGTGTCTGCACAGTTGTAGGTGAGACCTCATTGTTTCTGGTAGGTCAGCTTTTCCTGGAAAGGCCCATAATTGTAAGAATCCTATATTTTGCCTGCCTCAGTAGACTGTGTCTATTTCTTTGCAGGTGGGGTGACTCGGATGACTGTTTCTCTTGTTGTCATAATGTTTGAACTGACTGGTGGCTTAGAATACATCGTACCTCTGATGGCTGCAGCCATGACAAGCAAGTGGGTGGCAGATGCTCTTGGGCGGGAGGGCATCTATGATGCCCACATCCGTCTCAATGGGTACCCCTTTCTTGAAGCCAAAGAAGAGTTTGCTCATAAGACCCTGGCAATGGATGTGATGAAACCCCGGAGAAATGATCCTTTGTTGACTGTCCTTACTCAGGACAGTATGACTGTGGAAGATGTGGAGACCATAATCAGTGAAACCACTTACAGTGGCTTCCCAGTGGTGGTATCCCGGGAGTCCCAAAGACTTGTGGGCTTTGTCCTCCGAAGAGATCTCATCATTTCAATTGGTAAGGATTTCAGAAAGGGGATAGTGGAATCCACTGTGTAACTCAATACATATGCATGAAATAAGGGAAGACAGGGAAGAGGGGACTGGTTAGGAGCCAGAAGGATAGAATTAGCACTTCCATCTTCAATTTTCTTTTTCTTTCTATTCTAATAGAAAATGCTCGAAAGAAACAGGATGGGGTTGTTAGCACTTCCATCATTTATTTCACGGAGCATTCTCCTCCATTGCCACCATACACTCCACCCACTCTAAAGCTTCGGAACATTCTGGATCTCAGCCCCTTCACTGTGACTGACCTTACACCCATGGAGATTGTAGTGGATATTTTCCGAAAGCTGGGACTGCGGCAGTGCCTGGTTACACACAACGGGTAAGAAGTCTTGAGTGAAAGCAAATTGGACTGTGGGAGAAAAGAATGCAGAGAGAGAAAAGAGAGCCTAGTTTAAATGAACATTAGTAGCACTTTTAGGACTTTTTGAAGCTCTGAGATGAAAGTGGATAGGTTTTTAAATCATAATTAATATAAAAGGAGTTTTGGAAAGAACATGTGTTTGAGAGATGTGAACTGCTAGATTGCACATTATAAATAACTCAGTTCCTCCCTCACAAAGGAAACAGCTGTGTTTTGTACACAGGCAGCACTGAAATTATAATAACCTCAGGTAGTAGTATATTTGTGGTGTTTGGCCCCTACAATCTCCTTGTTGTTATTACTTGACGATGAGAAAACCAAGTTTCAGTGAGGCGAGATTTATACAAGGTTCCCTAGCTAATAAATAGTAGAGAAAGGCTTTAAACACAAGTCTTCTGACTCGCAAGCCCAAGGCTCTTTCCTTCCTGGGATAGTTTTTATCAAGTAAAGGAACCCTTCTATTTTTTTTTGGAAAAGAAGGGAGGTTAAGGAAAGGGGTGGATTTTTTCCCCAACATGCTACATTAATCCAGCAATTATGTAAGAATTTCGGGCTGGGCGCAGTGGCTCACGCCTGTAATCCCAGCACTTTGGTAGGCCAAGGCGGGTGGATCACGAGGTCAAGAGATCGAGATCATCCTGGTCAACATGGTGAAACCCCGTCTCTACTAAAAATACAAAAAATTAGCTGGGCATGGTGGCGCGTGCCTGTAATCCCAGCTACTCAGGAGGCTGAGGCAGGAGAATTGCCTGAACCCAGGAAGCAGAGGTTGCGGTGAGCCGAGATCGCGCCATTGCACTCCAGCCTGGGTAGCAAGAGCGAAACTCCGTCTCGGGGGAAAAAAAAAAAAAGAATTTCACCTCTGAAATTTCTAAATGGTGTAACAGATGCCTTGCATGATTTAAATCAGTAAGGGGACTTTCCCTAACTGGTTCATTCAGCATCTACTGAATCCCTGCTCCATGTAAGAGGGTATTTCACTAGGTTCCAGGGAGACACAAAAATGAATAAGACCCTTCTGTGCCCTCAAGGAATGTGTAGTGTTTTAGGGAAGGCAAGAAACTAGCAGTGGTTATAGTACAATAGCAAAGAAGACAAGAGCCACTGAGGAGGCCTGCCCAGAATGTGTATGCTGTTGCTTTGAGGAGGGCAGAGTTCCTGCTGACTCATAGAATCAGGGAAGGTGCTCTGGAATAGGGGTGTTTGAACTGGGCTGCAGTAGATAAGATTCAGATATGTAGCGAAGAATATTTAAACCAGAGGAAATTGCTAGCAGTAGGAACACTTGCATATTAGGAACCCACACATCATCCTGTTTGCCTGGGGCACATGTCCTGCTCCTGTGATCTCATACCGAAGTGGCAGCTAGTGATCAAAGACAAAGTTGAAAAGGACTTAGGAGGACAAGTATCACCTTTGGCAATGCTATTTTAACTACAGATATACTTTTGTTTTGTTGTATTGTGTTTGTCTTTTAGGCGATTGCTTGGAATCATTACCAAAAAGGATGTTTTAAAGCATATAGCACAGATGGCGAACCAAGATCCTGATTCCATTCTCTTCAACTAGAATCACAGACATAGGGTTCTGGATGTAAAGCAGGAAGACGGACCATGGATATGTTTTATTAATGGGGTACCCAAGACACATTTTCCATATTTGGATGGTGAAGTCATGTTAGTGTGTTGTCTCTTTCCTACAAGTTAACCAATTGCACTACATAATCTCTGGATATTAATTTTCTCTTTAGCAGAAATTACAGTTAGGCTTCTGTGGTGTTACATTAGGAAGACTTCATGAAAGAATAATTAAGATTGCTATGGTTTAATTATATTTGTTTTTTTAAAGATTTTTTTTTAACTTAAAAAGTAGTTAGCCAATATGCAATCACTGAAAACTATGCAAGAAAAATTGGAACCGTCCTGACCTATAGCTTGTAGGAAACTGATGAAAAAGTCACTCTTTTGGGATCTGTTATTACTGGAAGATGAAGTGTAAACTAAGGGGCTTTGCTTTTCAAACCAGAGAAAGGAAAGCCAGAAGGAAAAGAGTAATGGTATTTTCTAGACTGTGAAGATTCAGTTCAAATGTTATCCTTGTTCCTGTTACAATATTTAGCATTATTAGTTTGTTATGTGTGTATGTTTATGTTAATTTTAATTTCTGGTCATAAGACAATGCTGCTTTGGTTAATCTCTTCTAAAGAATTTAGAGAGATTGACTTTTATAGCTTGCTTGTTCCTGGTACTCTTTTGAAGTGCACAAAGATAAGTTACAGAGCTCTCTCCTTGTCTGCAGAAAGGGTAATTTTCCAGGTGGTATTTGTTAGCCGGTAGACAAGGACTTTGCCAAGAATTTGTTAGTAGCAAGGAGTGATTTCCTCCAGCTTTCTTGAAATGAATAATTAGTAAACTTCTAAGCAAAGTTCAATGACTAGGAGTTTCACATTTTTTTGTGAGGTCCTAACTAATTCTCTTACCCAGATGCCGCCTCCATGAATGATGGTGCTTTAGGCTTCTGGAATATGTAAGAACAGTAAAGGGAACCAAGTCTAGACTGCATGCCGGTAAACCAGGGAAGATTTAGAACTGCATCTGCATCCTCATGCATTCCTTTGTAGAGACCACCAGTACTGAAATAACTGGACACTCATTGCACCTCACAGCGATAAGTACATATAACAGGCCAGTGTGTTGTTCCCATGAACATGAATTAGGCTTGGGATACTTCCAGATATATTCAAGGTGTTAGAACATGATAGGCAGCCATGACTCCCTCAAGAGTCCTTAAAATTCTAAATAAAATGCAGAGCCATCCTAAGAGCCAGTGGTATGGACAAGGCCTGGTGACACCAAAGGTGCTTGTATCCAATTGAAAAGGTGCCTGTCTCCATTTCATACCACCTTTATTGCAGTTAAAAAGAAAATCACACTCTAGGGGCACTTAGTGGAATTACAGAGCCACCATCATCATTCCAACCACTATTTCATTTTCTGTAGTTTCACCTATGAGCAATTACTCCCCCTCCATTCTGTTCCCCTTCTTACTCCTTAGTACTAAATCCTCTGTTTGGGATCAAGTGCTGCTCCTAGTTAATCATTACTACCGCAATAAAATAAAATAAAATAAAATAACTCCCAGAGCTAGTTAAATTGTAAACCAAGGCTCATCAGTCTCACAACACATGAACCAGAGGTGACACACAGCTATTTTCTTTGCCATGTGGCCCAGTTGCTGCTGCCATGCCTCCATTTCCACACTGGATGCCTATAGCAGTGAGATTTCACTGCCGGGGTAAGAGTTCAACCTGGATCATTTTTTATCTCTGTTCCTAGCACTTCCCACCATCCTTGCAGCCCAGAATCAGCAGTCATTCTGCATAGTCCCACCAACTGTCTACCCCAAACACTTCAGTGTACCTCGTTTTAAGAGTTGCTGATCTCTGAATCTAGGATGTTTTTACCCCTAGTTCTTAACTTTCCAAAATCTGAAATTATTTTTATGCCTCAGAACTGGGTAGCCATTTTTTATTTTATTTTTATCTTTAAAATAATCAAGTGAGTCACTAGAGTTTCTCCTTGTGAGTATATCACTTTAGCATTTTAATGAAAAAGAAAAAAAACTCTTTGGGGTACATTGTATCATAGTCATGGCTCAGTAACCACATATTTTGTCCTTTCCATGCCACTGATTCCTTCATATGAAACTATTTGCCTGACGACTCTGTATATTGTGTAGAAATCAAAGCGCTTATCTGTACACTTCTGGTCCAATACCTGTCTTATTAGTTGTCCTTCCCCACTAAAGTTTGCAAAACAGAAAATGTTGCTATTTCTGGTATTTAATGACAATGAAAGGTTTGGTTGTATTTCATAGTGCAGTAGCGATAAGGAGGGTGACTTAAGTTTGTCTTTGTTTTTCTTCTAGGCTCTGTTCTTGATTTTAGACAGATGAGCCAGTGTTAAGGTGCTACTTCAGAGAATAAATTCGAGAAATCAGATAACACTGTGCCAAGGTATACTTTGTAGATGCTAAGCACCGATTGGCCCTCCAGAGAATGACAATATCCCTTTGTTACCTCACTCCTGATCCATCTCATTCATTAACCTCAGCTTCTCAGGAATCCTTGTAGCTTGTACGCTAGAAGTAGCTATAGTATATGGTATCTACTATGTGTCCAATCCTATGGTTTGGCTCAAAGGTTGGCTAATTGCGGCTAGAGCTCTCTACTAGACTGCTAGCTCAGCACCTTGGCACTCTAAGTTTCTTGTCTTGAGGAAAAGGAAAATGTTTTTTCTCTCATTGCCACTTTAACAGTTGGACATGCTTCCGCAACAAACACAGCCAGTATAGGGAGGACTGTCAGCAGCATCAAATGGCCAGATACCTCAATGGCAAAACATTAGATGGTGTGGGATTTACAAATTAATGAGATGAGACTGTTTTGATATTAAATGAGAAAATTGTCTGACACAAGGGAAGGGTTTACAAAAGAATGCCTGTTAGTGCTTCAACAGAGTTAGGATTTTCCAAGGAAGATTAGCTAGTAGACGTCCAGCCATAAAAGGAGTGAGAGTCTATAGATTTGTAAAAGTCAAACTGCTATATTTTGTGTCTTCAGATCTTCAATTTCAAGAATTTAAAGAACCTGAAATAGTTAAAATGCATGATTCATTATATTGGAGGGAAAAAGCAGGGGACTGATAATACAAAATAATGGCAAGTTTAAAAAATCATTTCTACTTGGATGTTTGGTTAGAAACATATTCCGATGCTCTCCTCTGTCTCTGGCCACGGCATCCTGGCTCAGCCCAGCTGTTGAGTAGAGGTGGTAAGATCCACAGAACAGATATCCTCTGGTAGATAAGCTGACATTGATGATACTTTGAATTTGCCAGCTGGTGGAGCAAACAATTAATTTGTGATTGAACTGAAAAACAATTGAATTGTTTTTGCACCAAAGGCTGAATCTAAACCCTTTACAGGAAGAGCAGAGCATAGTATACATCTAGCAGATCTTCAATTCTGTTTGAACATAAGAGTGATAAAGTAACCGGGGCTTAGTGAGCTCTAAGGCCATGAAGTAATTCACAACCAAGATCTTGTGAACCCATTGAGGTGTGGGCGGGGCAAATATGTTTTCAAAAACATAGTATGCAATTGGAGTCCATTATAGAAATTAACCACTGCTGTATGTTTTAAGTAGTTCAATCACGTGTTGCGGTTCGATCTTGATTTTCATTTATTTTGTTAGGTGATGGATAGGAAGATGTACTTGTTATCCCACAGTATCTCTGTTTTTGTTTTTAAAAAAATGAACAGTGCAATCTTTGAAATTACATTTTAAATAATGATAGCGAAGACAATGGTGAGAACTTGAAACAGCCAGCATATTTTTTATTGCCAAAGTACTTACTAATGACTGACCACACTGTCTTGTGAAGAACTGGGTCCCCTACACTGGATCAGACCCAACTGCAGGCCACCCATCAGTTCAGAGAAAGCACGAGAACATCTTTTGGGTGGTCCATAGAACATTGAGCTCTTAAAAACCCTGAGAAACACTAGGAATTTAGAAAGTAAGTGGGAGGCAGAATATTGAGTCCTTTTTTAAAAAGAAATTAGATGTCTAAATATGTGGTGTGAAATTAAATGTCCTAAAGCCTTGATTTTTTTTCTTTCTTTCTTTCTTTTTTTTTGGAGACAGACTCACTGTGTCACCAGACTGGAGTGCAGTGCTGCAGTCTCAGCTCACTGCAACCTCTGCCTCCCGGATTCAAGCAATCCCCTGCCTCAGCCTCCCAAGTAGCTGGGACTACAGGCGCCCGCCACCACACCCGGCTAATTTTTGTATTTTTAGTAGAGACGGGATTTTACCATGTTGGCCAGGATAGTCTTGATCTCCTGACCTCGTGATCCACCCGCCTCAGCCTCCCAAAGTGCTGGGATCACAGGCGTGAGCCACTGCACCTGGCCAAATCTTGATTTTTTTAGCCACCTCTGGGATTTCCTGGGTTCCCGTTGAAGAATAAACTAAGAGTTTATTCTCCAGGCCATGGAAAAAGCCCTGCTAAGAAAATACTTGAATGGTGTAAGATGATGGAAGGAAAACCATCCCACAGCTGTATAACATATATTCTGGCATTTATAAACTGCTTGATCATGTGCCTCAAGGGCAGAAAAAGTTAAGTAATCCTCCAAAGACCAGATTTTCTAAGCAAATGAGTGGTACAAAGCAATGTTTGTCTCGAGGGTAGTCTAGTTTCATAGATAGGGCCGACCCAAGACATCTGCTCATGAAGAAATGTGGCATCTGTTGTCATTTCCTAAACTGTATGGTTTAGATAGTCTTGAATTTTGATAGCAAATTTTTAAAAATGTATATTTTTGCCTCCTAGTATGTCCTTATTATATATTGAAAGAAAAAGTGAGAGTTCCTCCAATCAGAGCTCAGGAGCTGTGTCAATTTGAAGTTCAACCGGTGTAGTGGTCCTGGGGTGATCACTGACTTTGGTTTGTTTCAAATTTCAGTTGCTTGCTCCAAGAAGAGGAGTTCTGAGAACAATGGGTGTTAGCAATTTGAAGTTACTCCCCAAATGCTTACTGGCCGCATTCTCATTTCTAAACATCTGGAGCTGGGTAAAGGTTTGAATAGATGTCGGGAACAAAATTGCTTTTTCTATGATGTAGTCTAATTTTGCCAAATCACCCAAGAAAGAAAGTATATGACGGTTTGCATTTCTTGGATGGGACCTATCAGGTCACCCAGCCCAATCTTGCAGTCATAAATTCCTACCTCTTAGTTCCTGGCAAAAGGCCTTCAGCCTCTGTGTGTACACTCAGCGAATGAATGCTTTGCCTAAAGTTTGGGCTTTTGAAGAAAAACAGCATGTGATAATATAAAAATATGAGAGTTTAAAAAAAAAAAGATCTCTGCCTCTCCTCCCTCTCCCTTGTCCCAACTTGCTCTCTGTCTCATTCTCTTTCCCTCTCCCCACCATGCCCTGAATTCACATTTCTCTTTGTTTTTTTACAGGCATGTTGTTTTGAATGTGGACTTTGGGGGAGGGAGAGGATTGTTCTGAGACCAGAAAATGGAAGATACTTCTGAGTTGCTGGGACCAACAGGGCTTTGCTTCTCTGGGAGGGCCAAAGCCATTGATACTTGTTGGGGGTGTTGAGGGCTTTAGCATCTCAAGACAGACATATGAAGCATTTACTGCTAAACTGTATTATCTGCTAGTCCCAATCTGTTGGAATTCAGGAGCAGTCTAAGATTTGCTGAGTGAAATGCCATCTGGCAAAATCAAGAAGAGGGTGTGGCCTGAGAGGGGAATGTTCAGCCTCACTATCACATTAAGGGTACCTCAAAATACATGGTCCTTCCAGTGTGTTCCTTTTCCTTCCTCCATTTCACTTTGTCCCCTCTTCTTCCTTTCTCTCCCATTGTCCTGCCTTTTGAGCACTCAGCTTTTTATATACGTATGTATTTACTTTTTTATTATATATTTGGTCCTTTAGGACTATGTGATGATTAAGAATTTATTCCATTCAAGATTTTAAAATGATGTGTTTCATATTTTGTTCTCTTAAACTATCTTGAAGCTATGCTGCTAACCAGGTACAGGCCAGAAAGGAGGTGGCCCTGTCAATACCTTGGTCATCTGAGCCAAGGGGGACAGTG
Source organism: Saimiri boliviensis (assembly GCF_048565385.1). NCBI lineage: Eukaryota > Metazoa > Chordata > Mammalia > Primates > Cebidae > Saimiri > Saimiri boliviensis. Next base: position 45,897,148 of record NC_133470.1, read on the forward strand.
ATGTCATGTGGGTGAGACTCTTCTTCATTTGACCAAGGCCAGCCTCCTGCTGTTACCTCTGCCCATTCATTTCTGGCTGTGGGAAAACTACCACCCGTTGGGTGAGCCAATGAGACCAGGAAGATCAGAGCGGCCGTGTTGCAGCCCATGGGCCACTAATTGAATCTCTCTGTAGTAAGCTCATTTGTAGGGCTGGCTCCAACTGCAGTAGCCAAAGAAAACCTGTCTGACTCGACATTTTAATGCCTGAGAGTTGGTGAAAGTTCAGCAGTAACTAGGCATCCAGAAAGTAGCTTCAACCAAAGCTAACAGAGCCCAAGTTTCCACAGGAAGTTTGGTGCTGAGCTGTCTAGAGCAGTTATGTATCTGAGTGTTGCCAGCCCTTAGCCATGCTTTCTTAGCTTTATTCTCGCCTGTTGCTAGGCATAGCCTGAACCAGAGCTATGGCTCACTGCTCACTTTATTCTACTCCCTAGTCATGCGGAACAACATAGTCTAAAAAGGAAGCTGTGGACTGGGGAGATGGGAGACCTGGTTTCTATTCCCTATGCTTCTACTAACTAGCCTCGAGATCTTAACCGCTCTGTGCCTCAGTGTTCCCATCTGCAAATGGGGATAGTGTTAATTGCCCTACCTACCTCACAGGGTTGTTGTGAGGATAAACTGAGACAATGAATTGAAAGAACTTTGACAAGTAAGTGCTATGCAAGTTGTAAGAAATGGAAACAATCATGTTAAAGGCAATGGAATGGACATTGGCAGAAGGGTTAATGGATCGTCCAGCCCTTTCTCTGTGTGGCTTAAACCCAGGTCACCATTGCTTTATACATTTTCACTTAGCACAGATTTGTAATTATGCATGTAATAAAGCACAGCCTTATCCACCCTGGTGTCTGGTGTGTTTCTAAGGACCCTAAACTTGGTGGCTATTGATTTCTCATCAGAAAACCACAGAGGCAGAGCGGAAGGCTCAGTGGACAGTAGCATAAAACATAACCGCAAACCCCTACTGGCACGCCCACTGCTTAAAAAGATTTATTAAATACATATTTTCACATTTACAGACTCGGTAATACTCTTTACCATAAGGAGGCAAAGGAGAGGCAGCTTGCATTTTTGGAGATGTTCCAGATCCCCAGATACCTCATTCATTATGGCTACTTAAACGTTCCTGTCTCATACATTGGTGATACTTTCCTGATGATGTGAAAATTAGCTGGGAGCTGTATTTTTCTCTCTCTCTGAGCTCTTAATGATGTAAGGTCATGGGCTTTGACAGGCCTCTTGCCTACAGCTGCTTTGTACAAGGAGGAGGATATCCAAACAGTCCTCCCATGAATATTAGGATTCTTAGTATCCTCTTTATGGTGTATTGGGATTAAAGTGTCTTCTGTGGGAAACCCTCTGAAGTTACCCTGTAGATTAAAGTGGGGTGATGTATGGGGAGGTGGTTCTATCTGCAGACATTTTCATGCCTTGATGGAACATGGAAAGCTACACTTTGAAGTATAGCTTCCCTACTTTCTCACTCTGTTTTTCCTGTGCTGACTCCCCCACTCCCTCCCACTCTCTGTTAGCCAGAGAGTACTAAGAAAACAGTGTATTGTGTGTCCAAGTTTTACTTTAAGAATTTCCCTAGTTGGCCGGGCGTGGTGGCTCATGCCTGTAATCCCAACACTTTGAGAGGCCAAGGCGGGCAGAGATCACGCCACTGCACACCAGCCTGGCAACACAGCGAGACTATCTCAAAAAAAAAAAAAAAAAAAGGAAGAAGAAGAAGAAAGAAAATGTCCCTAGTTGACATTTGATCACATCTGCACTGGTGTTGACTTTATTTCTTGTTATTACTGAGAACTTTAATGCCTTTGGCCTAGTTGGTATCATTTACAGGAAGGACACCCGTATGTGAAAACAACTCCCTCACAAGCCTAAAATCCCATGAAATTTTAGTTCTTGATGTTATTTATCATTTTACTGTGCCCCTTCCATACTACTGTCATTCCTGCCTCTAATCTCTAGACCTTTTAAGAAATACCAATGCACCTGTTACCAGCTGTCAACAACTTGCTATGAATCAGAGTGTCATGTCTAGTCATTATAGAGCTCAAATAAAAGTTGCTTTGATGGAGTATAAGGTACAGGCCCATCCATCATCTCTTAAAGGAGCAGCCCAGAGAAAAACCTGGAAATGACCACCAGATGTCAGTGCAATCATTAAAATACTGATGTGGCTGAGGTCTGGCCAGAGGGGAACTGTGTCTGAGGGGTAGCCAGGGCAGAAAGCATTAATTCATACATGTGCTGGGAATGCAAAATTTCATCACCTGGGTATTTCTTCCTTTATCAGACATTCTCAATGTACATAGTCCACTTTATGCTTTTCTTACTGTTTTTAAAGAAATCACAAGGCAACCCCTGCTCATAAGGAGCTTACTGTCCTGGTATCTGAAAGTTGTGGTTTCTTTTTCAAAGCAATGTCCCAGGTGAAAACAATGAGGAAAGAAGAGCTCTAATTCCTCCCTCAGTAGGGGTGGCCATATCATTGGCTGGCTGACTAGGGCACTTCTGACAGTGGGAGGGACAACAGGTGTAAACTAGGACTCTCCCAGGACAACAAAGAAGCACGGTGGCTCTGTTCCTCAGGAATCTTCAGCTCCTGTCCTTTGGCCTCTAGCTCCAGGCCTCCCAAGCTCCTTCCCTAGCACCTCAGGCGCTGCCCTCCCCTTGAACTCCCAAGTTCCCTCCCCTGGACTTTCTTTGCTCCCTCATAATTAAGCACTCTCAACTGATACTGGGATGTGGGATAAGAAATGGTCAAACAACTTCAAGTAAAAAAATTCGTGTTCTCCAAAACAAAATAGAGCTCTGAGAAGAGAGCAACATTCAGGTTAAGAGAAAACCACTTTGGGGTTCGCTGGGGCCTCCTCAAGCCGCCATGTTGAGGATGTTCCATACCTATATGTTGCCCACTGCTAGTGTCTCTAAATCGACCATTTGAGGATCTCCGCTCCAGAGGCTGCAGGTAGAAGACAGGGTAGAGAAGATGGAAAAAGCATAGGATTTGGAGCCAGAGGACCTGTACTCAAGGTTTACTACCTTGAGGAATTGGCTACCTTTCTTTTACTTTTTTTTTTTTTTTTTTTTTTTTTAGTAAGAGTCCCACTATAGTGCCCAGGCTGGTCTACAAACTCCTGGATTCAAGCAGTCCTCCCATCTCGGCCTCCCGAAGTGCTGGGATTACAGGCATGAACCACGTCCCCAGCTACCTTCCTTGATCAAACAAAACTCAGGATTTCTATGTTTGGCCTTGGATGAACAGTCTCCTTGAAAATGGGCTTCTGCATCTCACAGTATGGCCTTGTGTTTCACAAGGTTCTCCTTGTCTTGCAGGCAGTTTTTCTAGTTACCTCACTAGCCTAGGGGTGGTGATCATCCCCATTTTAATATTCTGACTCCAGTGTGACTCCAGAGCCCAGCTGAGCTGAAGGTAGAACTTTGCATCTAAAAGCTTGGGGAAAATGAGACAGCCATCGTGATATGCCGTGAAATCAGCCCAGCTCACCTACAGTGGTGGCTGCCAAACCTAGCTGTGTATCAGAACCAGCTGAATGGGAGTTAGAAAGAGATTCCTGAACAGTTTGTCCCTAGACCTTGAGCTAGTATTTGGAAAACCCTGGAGGAGCATTCCAGGCTTCATCTCACCCTGGAGTCTTAGTCTGAGATGGTGTGTGATCACCATTTCAGCACCTGCCACCACCTGCGAGCACTCTGTCCTTCTGCTTCTTCACTGTTGTATCCCAAGCACCAAGTTTAGTGCCTAGCACAGTATAGGACCTCAGAGAATACAGTGCTTGCTGAACGCTGGCTGGTGGTGCAAAGCTGGACTGCTTAGTTCCTGTTTCCTGCCTGGAGATACATCTCTTAGCTGGACATATACCACCTTCTGGGCACACCATACTTACCCAGCCACAGGGGGTTCTGGTTCTTATATTTTATATTACAAGTCATAACCTGATTATCACCGTGGAAGTACAACCCTGTGTAGGTGATGGAGGGCATGTTTATCTCAGGCTCTTTTACTTCTTCACCAAGTGATTTTAGGCACATGACTTGACCTTTCTGGACCTCAGTAACCACATCTGCAAATTAAGAATGATGATAAAAACCTGCCTCATTGGACCATTAAGATGATAAATTGAAAGTAGGTACTCACCGGGCTTTACAAATTGGCTATATGAACATCATTGTTATTCATTTGATCCTGAGGGCTAAAAGTGCTAATGTATGAGGAATAGTCACTTCATTCAACCAATATTTAATGAGCTCCTACTTGGTGCCATGTACTATACTAAGTGCTGGGGATACAATAAAAGGAAAAAACAGACCAATTCCCTGGATGACAGTCCGAAATAGTCCAGCAGTCTTTTTTGTTCTTGAGACAGGGTCTTGCTCTCTTGCCCAGGCTGGAGGGCAGTGGCCGATCATAGCTCGCTGCAACCTCAGCCTCCTGGGTTCAAGCAGTCCACCCACCTCAACCTCCCAAGTAGCTGGCAGTACAGGCATGCCCCACCACACCCCGCTAATTTTTGTATTTTTTGTAGAGATGGGGTTTCACCATGTTGCCCAGGCTGGTCTCAGACTTCTGTGCTTAAGAGCTCCACTTGCCTCGGTCTCCCAAAGTGATGGCCAGCATTCTTTTCTAGTGATAAGATACTCTTACCCCTTCAAGTCCAATGTTTGTGGGCTTGGCAGCCTCTCCTTTATAGTAACAGAATCTTAGAACCTCTCCCACCAAAATGTTTCTTCATTATTTTTCCTTTTCAGATACTGAATATGTCACTAAATCAGGGCATCCCAAGTACACTCAGACCAGTCTTGTCATCTATGGTTTTCAAGAGGGACGCACTCACTTTATTCCCTCCTACTCCAACTCCCACTGGAGTGGGAGGAATAAACTTGGTGTGTGTGTGTAACTAAAAAAAAAAAAAAAAAAAGATACTGTGCTGGGAGGAAGTGAGAGATACGGGTGAGTGGTAAGAGAAGAGGTGGGTTAATAAAGTACCATAAACTATGAACTTCAACAAGAGAATGTACTGTCTCACAGTCCTGGAGGCTACAAATCCAAGATCACAAGTCCTTGGCCACATCTGAGCCTGCAAAACCACTCAGAAAACCCTTGCCCCAGAGATCACCCACCCTAACAAAGTCACTTGTACCCCGTCCTCCCTCACCTGTCCTCAAGCATGATGCCTCTTGCTAGTTCTAGTTACAAAATAAAAACTCCTTCGTCTGTAAGTGGATGCCAACAGGTATAGCTGTTTGTATGTGGAAAGGAGGGTTGTCTTCATTAGCAGTAATATACCAGAAGTGCTTTATTACACAAACATCCTTGAACTTCACTACAACCCTGTGATGTAGGCAAAATAGGAAGAAACCAAGACCTTGGCTGTGATTTGCTCAGTAACTCAGAGGCAGGAAGTGATGTAACAGAAACTACAACTCAATGTTTTTGACCCCAAGTCCAGTGATTAGTCTACTACTAATTTTGTGGCTTAGTGCTCCTGTTCATCCTGAACATTTTCAGGCCAGTTTATGGGAAAAAGGTAACAGAAGCTTGCCTGGTGAAGTTAGGCAGTTGGCCTAGTGTGAAATTTTTTTTTTTTTTTTTTTTTTTTTTTTTTTTTTGAGACGGAGTTTCGCTCTTGTTACCCAGGCTGGAGTGCAATGGCACGATCTCGGCTCACCGCAACCTCCGCCTCCTGGGTTCAGGCAATTCTCCTGCCTCAGCCTCCTGAGTAGCTGGGATTACAGGCACGTGCCACTATGCCCAGCTAATTTTTTGTATTTTTAGTAGAGATGGGGTTTCACCATGTTGACCAGGATGGTCTCGATCTCTTGACCTCGTGATCCACCCGCCTCGGCCTCCCAAAGTGCTGGGTTTACAGGCTTGAGCCACCGCGCCCGGCCTAGTGTGAAAAATTTATCGTGGGTAAGAATCTGTATGGAGACATGTAGATGATTAGAAACAATTCTGGAAAGGGATCTCCAAAGAGATTTCTTTTAAAATGTGAATGTGAAGAAACTGAGAAGCAGGAATGGGTAGGGATTGAGGAGCAGTGTCTGGAGTCCTGTATTTACCAACTTGCCTCCCTTAGTATTATTTGGAGTTTTACCAAGAGCTTGCATTACTTTTATTATTTTTTAGAAGTCACCATCCAGGAAAGAATATAATAATTTTTTATATAGTTATAAAGATGTGTTCATCTCATCAGTCGGAAGCTAAATTTGTCTTTCCTATGAACTAATGATGAACAATGAAAACGAAAGCCTCAGGTCCAGTAAGTGGATGTTATGATGAGAATTTCCATCCCTAGCAGGGGAACCATATGACTCATGCAGGCTTCAGGGGCTGTTTTCTCTCATAATCTAACACAGCAGCCAGAATTATCCTTTTACAACGTAAATCAGATTATGTCACTTGCTGGATTTGAAACCTTTTGGTGACTTCCCATTATATCCAAGGTAAATCCAACCCCTTCCCCTGGTTTCTGAGGCCTTCCATGTCCTTCATCTGGACATCTCATGTGTTGAAGTGTGTCCTCCAAAAATTCATGTTGAAGTCCTCAGTATCTCCAAATGTGATTTTATTTGGAAACAGGGTTGTTGCAGATGTAATTAAGTTAGAATGAGGTCATACTGGCGTAGGGTGGGCCCCTAATTCAATATGACTCTTGTGCTGATTTGAAGGGGAAATTTGGATGCATGGAGAATGTCATGTGAAGATGAAAGCAGAGATGGGGTGATGCTTCTATAAGCCAGGGAACAGCAAAAGTCACCAAAACACCACCAGATGCTGGGGGAGAGGCACAAGACAGATTCTCCTTCACAGCCCCCAGAAGGAACTGATTCTGCTGACACCTTGATCTTGGACTTGTAGCCTCCAGGACTGTGAGACAGTACGTTCTCTTGTTGAAGTTCATAGTTTATGGTACTTTATTAACACACCTCCTCTCTTACCACTCACCCTTATCTCTCACTTCCTCCCAGCACAGTATCTTTTTTTTTTTTTTTTAGTTACACACACACACCAAGTTGATTCCTACCCCAGGATCTTTGCCCTATATGTTTTATTTTTCTCAAATGCACTTTCCCCAGACTGTCACATGACTGACTCCTTCTTGTCAATCAATTTAAATGTCTTTTCTTACAGAGGGCTTCCCTGACCACCCCCAGCCATTTTTAATTGCATCATTTTTCTTTGGAGAAGTCATCATTATCTGATATTTTCTTGTTTGTTTATAGTATCTCTTCCCCAATTACAACGTAAGTTCCATAGGCTTTTTTTTTTTTGTTTTAGAAATGTCTCACTCTGTCACCAAGCTGGAGGGCAGTGGTGTGATCATAGCTCATTGCAGCCTCCAACTCCTGGGCTCAAACAATCCTCCCACCTCAACCTCCAAGTAGCTGGGACTGGACTGCAGGAGTGAGCCACCGCACCCTGCTAGTTCCATAGGTGTTCTTCACCTTTGTATCCCCAGATTCTACTTAGACTTACCTGACACACCATAAACATAATAAATACGTACTGAATGAATGAATGGAAAGAATTCTTCACTGACAGACTCATTCATTAAACATTTATTGAGTCTCTGCTATTTGAGAGCTACTGTGATAGAAATTGATGCACAAAGTCTAATAAGACAGGGTTCCTGCCTTTTGACTTCCTAAAAGACTGTGGCTCCTGCCAGGTCCCAGTACTGGTGTAGTAGAGCATGGGCTTTGGAGTCTGACAGGCCTAAGTTCATATCCTAGCTCTGCCACTTAGTAGCTGAGTGGTCTGGTCAAGGCACCTAACCTCTCTGTCTCTCAGTTACCTCTTCTGCCAAATGGAAATACTAATACCTAACCCAGAGAACTGTGGTAAGAAATAAATGAGATAGGTAATGTGTCTGAAAAGCTTTGCAGTGCCTCGTTGGTACCCAGTAGGTTCTCAAAAAAGGGCATTTCCCTTTCTACTTCACTCTAGTGAGATAAAGCCCCTCTTCTCACAGCTGTCTGCCTTTCTTTGGGGGAGATTAGCAGTTCTCTAGGACAGCAGTAGAAATAATTTGGCCTGAGGGGAGCCCCCGGCTTACTCCAGTGCTCTTATCAGGGATCTCTGAGGAGCCATTCAGGTGGAGGCACCCAATGTTGGAAATAAATACCCAGGGTACTTCTCTTCATGCTCCATATAAGAGGTAGCCATTCATTCATTCATGTGTTCATTTATTCAGCAACTATTTATTGAACATATATTCTGTTCTAGGCACTGTGCTGAGTGCTGGGAATATAGCAGCAAATAACACAGACACGGCCTTGTCTTCACAGGACTTGCGGTCCAGTGGAAATTTTTGTTGATTTGTTTTCCCTGTATGCCTCCAGCAAATACGTATTGGGCCTGGCAGTTCTAGGCTTTCTCTAGCTTGAGAAAATAGTGACTATGGCAACTAGATTTTTATCATACCACTACCAGCCATTGTCCCAGATGACCAAGTGGCCCTGGATCTGGTGCAGGCAAAGAGAACAATGTTTGTCCTTTAGTTTTGCAGGCTTAGGAACCCTCTGCGAATTATTGTTAAAATTTCCACGTCTTGGGTGCCCTGTTTCAAGCACTGGACTTCATGCTTCACATCCATGGTTTTGCTTAATCCCCCACAACAATCTTGAGAAGTAGATACTGTTATTAAACTAATTTAGGTTGATTCTAATTTTTGGCTTCTTCTATGATACACATTCTTGTGCAGATATCTTTGTCCAAATTTATTTCCCCAGTTTGAGATAAAGAAAGGGAAGTGCATGCCAATGGATAGGTGAAGTGACTTGCTCTGGGTCACACAGATAATAAGTAGTGAGATGGCATTCAAGTCCAGGGCTGTGTGAGTCCTGGATCTTTTTCCACAATACCACAATGTTTCAAATATCTCCATAGGATATTTCTGTAAAGGAAGCATTACACAGGGCTAACTGCTGGAACCTTGGAGAGCCCTTGAAAGAAAAAGTAAAGGTCAATCACACTCAGTTGATAAACAGGAATCCTCAAGTATTCATATCTTCTTGTATTAGTTATCTGTTACTGTGTGACACTATTACCACAAACTTAGCAGCTTAAAACAACACACAATTATTACTTTACAGTTTCTATGGGTGAGGAGTCTTGGCATGGCTTAGCTGAGTCCTTCATAAGGCTGCACTCAAGGTGTTGGCTAGGGCTGGTCTCTCATCTGAGGCTCAATTGGGCTAGAATCCACTTCAAGCTCATATAACCGTCAGTAGCATTAAATTCCTTGTGGGCTACCAGACCAAAGGTCAGTTCCTAGCTTGCTGTTAACCGGTTGCTACTCTCAGTTTCTTGCTGTATCGGTCGGGGTTTTCCAGAGAAAAAGAAGTCCTAGGATGTGTATATGTGGATGTGTACATATGCATGTATGTATTGAAAGATTTCTTTTAAGGAATTGGCTCGTGATTATGGAAGTTAGCACGTTCAAAATCTTCATGGTGGTCCAGCAGGCTGAAGATCCAGAGAAGAGCTGGTGTTGCGGTTCAGGTTCAAAGGCCATGCACTGGCAGAATTCACTCTTGCTCTCAGGAGGTCAGGCTTTTGTTCTATTCAGGCCTTCAACTGATTGGATGAGGCCCACCCTCTTTAAGAAGTCTGCTTTACTCAAAGCACATTAATTTAAATGTTAATCTCATCCAAAACCACCCTCACGGAAGCATCCAGAATAAACTTTGACCAACTATTTTGGTACCATAGCATAGCCAAATTGCAACATAAAATTAACCATCGTTAGATCAGTGTAATGTGGGAAACTAAAAATATATATATTAACCATAATGCTTGTCATAATGGACCTTTCCATCATGACCACTTGCTTCATCAAAGTTAGCAAGGAAGTGAGTCTCCTGACAGGGGACACCTTCCAAGATTATGTAACATAATCACAGAAGTGACATCTTGCCCACACTCAAGGGGAGGAGGATTCATTCCACGAGCATGAATTTGAGGAGGCAGAGATCACACAGGCCATGTTAGAGTCTTTCTGCCACCATCTACTCCTTAACTTCCAATGATTCATGTCTCTCTCAAATGCAAAATGCATTGATTTCTTTCTCAATATTCCTCAAAATCTCATCCCACTGTAGGATCTGTATGTACAGATGTAGTCTAGAATCTCATAATCTAAATCAGGTCCAGGTGTAGATGTAGTCTTTTAGGCAAAATTCTTCTCAATTCATTGATCTGTAAAATGAAAGAGATGTAATCTACCTCCCATAAAACCAACATAAAGTGATGGGAAGGCTTAAGATAACTGCTATAGACATTTCCATTTGAAAAGGAAGGGGGAATGGGAGGCATGTGAGAGTCACTGGTCCATGACAATTCTGAAATCCAGCTGGGCAAATGTTCAATGTTCCTTGATCAGTTCTTTAGGCCTGTTTGGTCTCTTAGTTCTGCCTTCTGAATTGTCCTTCCTTTTCCATGAAAGGTAGCACATGTTTGCAGCTAAGTAGTTTATCAGCCCGCTCCCTGCCGGTAAAATTTTGGGAGTCCAGCAGCTATCTTTGATTTTATACTCTGTCTCCATCCAAGCTTACAGTGTTTCTGCTTAAATAACTTACTTAAAAACTTTTGAATCTTCAGTGGATTTAACTGGAGTTTGCGCCATTAGAAAGAAGACATACCTACAGATCTGTTCAAGATAAGCCCTTCTTTATCTTGGATTCCTTCTGCTATGACTTAGGTACACGACTCTTATGCTTCCTACGAGGCCCTATTGTTTGAGAAGTTCTTTGTGTCACACCTTTAATCTCTTGAAAGGGCACTTTGTGTGACTGAATACCACTCTGATCCTTTGATCTTTCTGAAATTTTAACAAATGGTTGCCTAGTTGCTGTTGGCTTTTTCTCTATGCCATACTTTCCTAACAGTGCTTGGAAGCCATTTCTTAATTTTAGCATGTTTTGCCATCTGGAGAGGCTGAGAATGAAGTACTGATTTCTTTTTAGTTTAAAAGTGCTTCCCTTGATTTATGTATCTCCTGTCACATTTTACTATAAGCATCAAGAAAAAAACAGCCCACAGCTTCAACACTTTGCTTGGAAATCTTGTTAACTAAATAACCACATTCATCATTTACACTCTACTTTCCACATAATTGCAGGCAACTGTTTCAGTAAGCGGTTTTTCCACTACTTAACAAGGATCTGCCATAGCTCTCTGCCTGTCACATGGTACATGCTTCATAAATTTTACTATTGCTATTACAACATACACAATGAGAAACAGTAACACCTATCTAATGAGATGGTTGTGAGAATTTCATCAGATTATATGTGAAGCTGCCTGACATATAGTAGGTGCTGTAAACCAAAAATAAAATTCTAAGCCCTCCAACCATTTGAATGGACTCCTCCTCTCAGCCAAGGGCATTTCAAAGTTAACCTGAAAAACTAGTTCAGGCCATAATGGGAAAGGGAGTTGGACATGCTGTATGATTCCCTTCTCCCTTTTGGAATTCAGGCACAGCTGATCAGCACTAATATCAACACAGGGACCTTAAGCCTCATAGATCAGACTCTTTAAGTCTGATAAGAAACATTTAGAATCTATTCTCTCTGAAGCCTGCTTCCTGAAAGCTTCATCCACGTGACAAAACCTTGGTCTCTTCAACCCCCTGTCATAACATAGACATTCCTTTCTATTGATTCCAGGTCTTTAGATAAGAACCAATTGCCAATCAGAGAATCTCTGAATTTACATATTACCTGGAAGCCCCTGCTTCCAGCTGTCCTACCTTTCTGGACTGAACCAATGTACATCTTACATGTATTGATTGATGTCTTATGTCTTCATAAATATATAGAACCAAGTTGTAGCCCTATCATGTTGGGCACATGTTGTCAGGATCTCCTGAGGCTGTGTCATGGATATGTCCTGAATATGTCCTTATAAAAAATAAACTAAGTTGATTGAGACTTGTCTCAGTTGTAAACTTTTTGGTTTACAGTATGCAAATCCCTTCCCTTTCCTTCTGTCATGAGCTGAATGTTTGTGCCTTGCCAAAATTTACATGGTAAGGCCCTAACCTCCAGTGTGGCTGTATTTGGAGCAAAGAAAGAATTAAGATGAAATGGAATCATAGGATGGGGCCTTTGATATAATAGGATTAGTGTTCCTATAAGAAGAGACATCAGAGTACATGCTCACTCCTCATTCTGATTCTTTGTTCAAGATGCCAAGAACCTGGACACCTTCCACCTATAACAAAAGTGCTGGGATGAGTGCACTCTGTGCTCTCTCTCTCTCTCTCTCTCTCTCTCCTCTCTCTCCTCTCTCTCTCTCTCTCTCTCTCTCTCTCTCTCTCTCTCTCTCTCCTCTCTCTCTCTCTCTCTCCTCTCTCTCTCTCTCTCTCTCTCTCTTTCTCCTCTCTCTCTCCCCTTGGAGGCACTGAGAAAGGCCATATGAGGATATAGTGCAACTGCCCAGTGGGTTCTTCTTGCCTGCTATTCAGATAGAGTCAATTTATCAAGACGGGGGAATTACAGTAGAGAAAGCATTTAAATACAGGTAGAGCCAACTAAATGGGAGACCAGAGTTTTATTATTACTCAAATAAGCCTCCTCAAAAATTTGGAGGCTAGGGTTTTTCAAAGATAGTTTGGAGGGCAAGGGTGTAATAAATGGTCCTTGTGGGTAGAGTCTGCTTCTGGGTGAGGGCCACAGACTGGTTAAGGGTCAGGGTGGGGCCTTCCAGTTATCAGAAATGCAAAAGCCTGAAGAGATATTTCAAAAGGCCAATTTTAGGTTCTACACTCGTAATGTTAATTACAGGAGTAATTGAGGAAGTTGCAAATCTTGTGGCCTCCACGAATCTGGTGGCCTTTCATTTGTTTTACAAAAGTGGTTTAGTTTTTGGGAAGAGTTGTTATCATTTAAACTATAAACGAAATTTCTCCCAAAGTTAGATTGGCCCATGCCTATGAATAACCAAGGGCAGTTTGGAGGTTAAAGGCAAGATGGAGCTGGTTAGATTGAATCTCTTTCACTGTCATAATTTTCTTATTGTTATAATTTTTGCAAAGGCGGTTTCGGTAGGGAGAAGATAGCCACCTGTAAGCCAGGAAGAGAACCCTCATCAGCAATGAATTTTGCTGGCACCTTGATCTCAGACTTTAAGCCTCTAGGACCGTAAGAAAGTAAATTCCAGTTATTTAGGTCACCTAGCCTGTGATACTTGGTTTTGCCAGCATGAACAGACTAAGACATCTTCGTTGGGTGAAGCCGTTAGAATCTAGAGTTCAAAACCCACTCTTCTCAGTTCGCAACTACTCAACAGATGACATTGGGACACGTGGAAAAAAAACAATCTGCATTTTAAAACAATTATGCTCATTTTTCTCTGATTATAAAATAAACATATTGGCTCAGGCATGGTGGCTCATGCTTATCATCCCAGCACATTTGTTACAGGTGGAGGGTGTCCAGGTTCTTGGCGTCTTAAACAAAGAATTGGAAAAAAGGAACAAATGAAGCAAGGAAAGAATGAAGCAACGCACAAGCAGAGATTTATTGAAAATGAAAGTATACTCCATAGGGTGGGAGCAAGTCTGAGCATAGAGGCTTAAGAGCCCCGTTACAGAATTTTCTGGGGCTTAGATACCCTTTACAGGTTTCCATTGATTACTTGGTGTATGCCCTGTATAAATGAAGAGGATATTTCCTGTCATAGCTGAAGTGTTTCCATTTGATTTAGTTCTAGGAAGTCCATAGGTTCCCTGCCTCCAGGCCCTATTCTCCTGCTTCATTTTGGGAGACCAAGACAAAAAGACTGCTTGAACTCAGGAGTTTGAGACCAGCCTGGGTAACACAATAGAGACCTCTATAAAAAACAAAAAAATTATAGCCGGGTGTGGTGGTGCACACTGGTAGTCCCAGCTACTCAAGAGATGGAGGCAGGAGGATCACTTCAGCCTGGGAGGTCAAGGCTGAAGGGAGCCATGATCATGCCACTGCACTCCAGCCTGGACAACAAAGCAAGACCTCATGTCAAAAAAATTAAAAATAAAGAAGTAGGTTTATTGTAAGAAAAAATTAGAAATTTTTAAAGAAAAGTTTTAAAAGGTTTGAAAATCATAATGAAGAAAGTAAAATTACCTGCAGTTTCTTCACTCAGAGATACCGTGGTTAAGATTTGGGTAAATTTATTTTTATTATTTTTCTACATATGACAGTGTATATACACACCCAGATAGAATTGGAATAATGCTGAACCATAGTGCCTTATATTCTTTTTTTCTCTCATTTAACATTTCTTGGAGTGGGTTGCTTTCCACAGATGTCTTTTCCTTCAGAATGATTTCTCCCCTGGGCTTTTGACTTCCTGATTTCCAGCCTATTCTGAGGCAGCTCCAGCCTGTTTCAGGGCCTGGCTCTAAGCCCAAAGGAGCTTTGCCCTTGACTTTCCCCAGGCCACGTAACTTTCTCAGCAACTCTATATTCACCTGAAAGCTCCCCGGGGAAAATAAGAGGAAATGATGGCCCTGGGGAGCAGGTAGAAGAAGTGAACTAGAACCCGTGCCTCTCACCAATCACAAGTTCAAGTTCTTTACTAAAGCACAGCAATAGAATCCAAACCATAGGCTATATGATTTGTGTGGAGGGAGCAAGGGAACGCAAATGGACTTTGGGATAATGACGAAAGTCTGAGATTAATAATGATCCAATGAGAAATGCCAGAAGTGAGGCACCAAATTATACCCTAGCTGTGATTTCCACTTCAGCAGAAATATGCATGGGTTACACAAAAGTGGGACTGTAGTGCTCTAAACTTCTTGAGGAATGGTTACATTAACATTCCATTGTGTTTTCCATCTCATTAAATATTTGTCGAAAGAATGAGTTTTAAAAGAGACAGCCTGCTTTTCATATTAAAGATGACAGAAAATAAATAATATAGAACATCTCTCTCTCTCTCTTTTTTTTTTTTTTTTTTTTGAAGTGGGGCAGGCGGACAGCGGGGTTGGGGGAGGTTAAGGTGGAGTAGGGGTGGGATGGAGGGCAAGCCGAGGAGTCAATATAGAACATCTCAAAGAAATAATGGGACTGGAGCTTCCAGTGGTAGAGGGGTATTTTAAGTTTGACCTACATGGAGGGACCTGAGGGTGAGGACTCTTTAAAACACCAATGGCAGGGGAAGGGGCAGGAATTGTAAGGGCATGTAAAGAGGGTGTTTGATCTGATTTTACCAAACTCTCTGAAGATCAGTGAGATCTCAGCTGGCAATACAACATAGTGATCATAGCCTGAAGCCTCTGAAGTCAGATATACTGCATTGAAAACATGACTCCAATACTTAATAGCTGTGTGCACTTGGGCAAGTCAATTAAGCATCCATGCCTCAGTTTCTTCATCTGTTAAATGGGGATGATAATAGTACCCGATTCATAGGCTTGTTGTGAGGCTATAGATATTTCTGAAGATTGAATGAAATAATATATGGAAAGCAATTACTATAGTACCTGAGACAAAGTTAAGTGCTCAATCAGCATTGACTATCATCATCATCACTACCGGTGTTACCCCAAAGTAATAGATTTTTTTTTTGAGACAGCGTATCATGTGTTACCCAGGTTGGCATGCAGTGGCATGATCATGGCTCACTGCAGCCTTAACCTCCCAGGCTCAAGTGATCTTTCCATCTCAGTCTACCAACTTGCTGGGACTACAGGCACGTGCTAATTTTTTATTTCATTTTTTATAGAGATGGGGTGGTCTCCAACTTATGGACACAAGTGATCCTCCTGCCATGGCCTCCCAAAGTGCTGGGATGATAGATGTGACCCACCATGTCCAGTCTAAAGCAATAGATTTACTGAATTTATTTATTGACTATATAACTGCCATGTTTCCTCAATTCTATGACTTACTATTTTTCTAATTTCTGAAACTGGGACTCATCATGCCATCATTTTACATTTAAAGTTGTTTTACTTCCTCACCAAAAACAAAACAAAACAAAAAACAAAATTAAAAACGAATTCAAAACCATACTCTAGGTTAGTATTTCTAGACTTTAATGTGGGGATTTGTTCAAATGCAAATTCTGATTCGGTGGGTCTACGGTGGAGCCTAAGATTCTGTAGTTCTCATGAACTCCCAGGTAATGCCAGTGCTGCTGGTCCTTAGACCACACTCTGGGCAGCAAGGGTCTAACTCTCTGAACTGTAACTAGTCTGAGGCCAGAGGCCATAGGTTGGAATAGTAGCCACATTGGAGCCAGGCCTTTGAAGCAGCCCTCTTGATGTATGTAGCAAGCTCCTGTTCCAATAGGTATAGGACTGAGGGTTTAGAATAGTGCTGAATCTTTAGGTAAGAAAACCAATGTCTGAGGGACGTTGACTAAAACAGTCAAACTCTGTAAAATATTTGAAGAGATTTATTCTGAGACAAATATGAGTGACCATGGCCCGTGACACAGCCCTCAGGAGATCCAGAGAACATGTGCCCAAGGTGTTTGGGGTGCAGCTTGGTTTTACACATTTTAGGGAGACATGAGACTTCAAATACATTTAAGAAATACATTGGTTTGGTCCAGAAAGGCTGGACAACTCAAAGGGCAGGGGGGCAGGGTAAGGGCTGGGGAGGTGGGCTTCTAGGTAGATTTAAAAATTTTCTAGTTGTCAATTGGCTACGTTTATCTAAAGACCTGGGATCAATAGAAAGAAAGGAATCTCGGAGTTAAGAGGTTGTGAAAACTAAAGTTTAATCATGTAAATGAAGTCTCCAGGTAGCCAGCTTCAGAGAGAATAGATTGTAAGTCTGACCGCAAACCACCCGCCCCCTCCACCCACCTACAGCCTTCCTGTCACAGTCTCTCAGGTTAAATTTTAAAAGAGTGCCCTGGCTGAGGAGAAAGTTCGTTCGGATGGTTGGGAAGCCTTAGACTTTTATCTGTGGTTTACTGCAAGGTAGTGAGTGTTCCCAAGTTAGCATCTGTGATTACTTCATAACAAAAGAGAGTTTAATGGGATTTCTCATGTAACAGCCATGTCAGCCATTCTGAATTGGAGCTGTTTTGATTCCCGGAGTTCTGGAAGGAGATCCAGAGACCTTGGCCTTGTTGGTTTACCTCTAGTCAAACCCTACTAGTTAGAGTCTTCTGCAGTCACCTCACACGTACTCAATATGTAGGGGACAGACTTCCAGTTGAGGCAGGAGAATAGGGTCTGGAAGCAGGGAATCTAAGGCCAATTAACACTGACTTCCTGGAACTAAAGCAAAATGAAAACTCCAACTTTATACACCTACGTAAAAAAAGGATGGGAGGCCACTAATTTTGCCAACTCCCCTGCTTTCCACGCATCCTCTGCCCCATCTCCACGTTTTCTGTGTGGCAAAGGGAAAATTGAAAGTATCTTTGACTGGTTGCTTTCTGCAACCAATCAGACATTTGCATAGGAGTGTAACTTTGTAACTTCACTTCAACCTCTGATAGTTGCTTTCCATAACCAATTAGACTGATCGTGGGCCGCTACTTCATTTACATAGGTTGTATATCAAGTAACCAATGAGAAACTTCTAGAGGGTATTTAAAGCCCAGAAAATTCTGTAATGCTGCTCTTGAGCCCCTATGCTCGGGCTGTTCCCATCATGTGGCGTAAACTTTCGTTTTCAGTAAATCTCTGCTTTTGGTTGCTTCATTCTCTCCTTGCTTTGTTTGTGCACTTTGTCCAATTCTTTGTTCAAAATGCCGAGAACCTGGACACCCTCCATGGGTAACACAGTCTTAGATCTCCACCTAGAGTAAAACCAGCCCCTCCAACTAACTCTATCCATTCAACAAACAAATACAGGTTTTTCTACTTCCTTCTGTTCTCCTACTTCAAAAAGACAGGCATCAAGGCCTGGAAACTGTGAATTCATAATGTTTTTGTGATCTGGTTCCTACTTTGTTAGTATAGCCCCTAGCTCTCTCCTGTACTGCAACAGCCTCCCACTGCCACCCGCCCCCCAACTAGTTTCCAAACCCTAAACTCTTCTGCCCACTGTTCAGATTAATTTTTGCCTAAAATATCTCCATTTCCCTCACTGCTTTAGTATCTTCCCACAATCATTCCATTCCTCATTCACTGCATGAATGAATTGTCCACTTCTAGTCAGTTCTCACTCTTGTCCTTCTAAGTACGCCATCCTCATTTTGAAGCTACCCTTGCAAAAATTATAACAGTGAGAAAATGATGACAGTGACAATGATCTGATCTAACCAATTCCATCTTGCCTGGGCTGGAGTGCAGCAGTGTAATCTTGGCTCACTGCAACCTCTGCCTCCCAGGTTCAAGCAATTTTCAAGCCTCAGCCTCCCGAATAGCTGGGATTACAGGTGTGTGCCACCAAGCCTATATAATTTTTGTATTTTTAGTAGAGATTTATCTATTATTAGTAGAGGTTTATTTATTGTTTGTTTCACCAGCTTGGCCAGGCTGGTCTCGAACTCCTGACCTCAAGTAATCCACCTGCCAGCCTCCCAAAGTGCTGGGATTATAGGCATGAGCCACTATGCCTTGCCTAATTTATAGTTTAATATTGAAACAAAGATTATAACAACCTCTCCCTGAAACAAACCCCTTTCTTGCCTGGGAACCAAACTGCCTTTGTAGGACTAACAGATTAGTCACAATATTTGCAACTTCCCCAATTACTCCTGCAGACTACATCACTATTGTAGAATCTGAGATTGACCTTTTGAGATGTCTTTTCAGGTTTTTGCATTTCTGACAGCTGATGGCTCTACCTGGACTTGCCAACTGGTCCTGTGGCCTCACCCAGGAAACAACTCAGTGCAAGAGGACAGCTTCAACTCCCTATGATTTCATCTTCGATCTGACCAAGCAGCACTCCCCACTCCCTAGCCCCCTGCCTTTATCCTTGAAAAATGCTAGTCTCCGAATTTTTGGAGACTGATTTGAGTAATAATAAAATTCTAGTCTCCTATTCAATCAGATCTGTGTGAATTAAACTGTTTCTCTATTGCAATTCTCCTGTCTTGATAAGTCAGCTGTATCTGGGGAGCAGGCAAAATGGCAAAATGAACTCACTGGACCACTACAATCCAGAATCAACACTTTGATTCATTCTGAGCTTCCCACCCACAGTACCTTCTCTCATCCAGGAAAGGGTTTTCACAATAGCTAAGAGTAGATACTATCTATTGAGTACTTATTCTATGCCTACCTCTGTGTTAAGCACTTTGCATAGATAATTATTTATTACAATAGCCCTATGAACTAGATATCTTATAAGTATTCCCATTGATGTGAGGAAACTAAGGCTCAAATAATTCCTTCTCCCTCTCCCTGTCTATTTATATACCATCTTACTACTTTCAAAGCATATATGAAATACATTAACTTTTTATTTCTTTTTTTTTGAGATGGAGTTTTTGTGCTTGTTGCCCAGGCTGGAGTGCAGTGACGCAATCTGTGCTCACTGCAACCTCCGCCTCCTGGTTTCAACTAAGCTTTGATTCTTGGAAGTGTTTCTGGGTTCTGATTTTATAAACACATTATTTATAGTTTGCATGTTGACTGTAGGGAAATGATACCTTTAAAGCTTTTGAAGGGCTTTTAAGCCATTTTGTTCATATAAATTGTTTAGTCATTTCCTTTGCAGTCTTCAGTTTTTATTTTACATTCAGAGGTTACATGTACAGGTTTGTTACCTGGGTATATTGCATGATGCTGAGGTTTCAGACACAAATAATCCTATCACTCAGATAGCGAACATAGTACCAAATAGATAGTTTCAATTGTTGCCTCCTCCCTCTCTCCTGCCTCTAATAGTCCTCAGTGTCTATAGTTGCCATCTTTATGTCCATGTGTACCCAATATTTAGCTCCCACTTATAAGTGAGAACATGCGATATTTGGTTTCCTCTTCCTGCATTAATTTGCTTAGGATTGTGGCCTCCAGCTGCATTCATGTTTCTGCAAAAGACGTGATTTCATTCTTTTTATATGGCTCCATAGTATTCCACGGCATGTAAGTACCAGATTTCCTCTTTCCATTGTACCATTAATGGGCACCTAGGTTGATTCCATGTCTTTGCTATTGTAAATAGTTCTTTGTAGTCTTCATTACTGCTGATTTGCTAGGCAAACCCTTCCTTCCTGGATATTGGAAAAGCTGAACCTCAGCCATGCCCCTGTCATAGGCATCCTAATCATGAGTCAGAGGAAGCAGAATGAGTGCCTGGCGCTTGTGTTTCTAGTAGAGTGACACTTGGGCACACAGCAGTGTCTCTGCAGCTCTAAGGAGGGAAGAGAGACTGATAGGGTTGGGGAGAGAAAGGGTTTTCCATTTTTGACTCTTTATACTTCTGTATCACTTTTCTTTTTGCAATGAATGTTATTTATTACTTCTGTAAGAAAAAGCAATACAATTATTTATTTTAAAATAAAAGACAAAAAACAGGAAAGATTCGACAGGGGCTACAGAAGAATCATAATCATGCAAAGCTAGTTATCTTCAGCAATAAGCAAGGAGATGCCATTTGTTACCTACCAGAATGATAAAAAAAAACAAAAACAGAAACAAAAAAATTAGATAATGCTCATGATTGACAAAGCATGAGGAAGAATAGATGCTATCCTCTACTGTTGGAAGAAGCTCACATTGGTATAGGTTCTTTGGGGACAATTTTGCAATGTGCCTCAGCACTTACCATGTGTTTATCTTTGACTCAGCAATATTACTACTGGGAATTAACTGTATGGATATATGCTCAAAAGCATGTCATGATGTAAGCATGTGAGAATGTTTACTGCAGATTTTTTTCAAAATGGCAAAAACTAAATGTCCATCATTAAAGTTTGGTTAGGCCAGGCATGGTGGTTCCATGCCTATAATCCCAGCACTTTGGGAGGCTGAGGTGGGAGGATCACTTGAGCCCAGGAGTCTGAGACCAGCCTGGGCAACATGGTGAGACCCTGTCTTGACCAAAATTAAAAAAAAAAAAATTAGTCCAGCATCATGGTGCATGCCTTTAGTCCTAGCTACTTGAGAGACTAAGGTAGGAGGGTCACTTGAGCCTGAGAGGTCGAGGCTGCAGTGAGCCATGATTGTCCCACTGCACTCCAGCCTGGGTAACAGAGCAACACCCCATTAAAAAAAAAGTTTGGTTAAATAAAATGCAGTTCTTCCATTAATTTAAGAACATTAAGGACTATTTAAAAGCAAGAGATAGAGTGTAGTGCTGAAGTGGAATGATCTCAATGATGTGTTGTTAAGCATTAGAAACTCTGAATATAAAATACTACCATTTGCATCTTTTTTTTCCTGGAAGAATACACAAAAACTGTCAAAAGTAAAATTGTATTTGGGTAGAAGGACTAGATTTCTGGGACCAGGGAGCTTTAATTTAAAATTTTAACTTTCAGTACTTTGCAAATATTTTATCATGTGCCTGAAAAACTTTTAAATAAACACCAAAATACCATTCTAAAATATCAAACGTGTCATTGACAGACTTGAAAAGCCTGGTTTATGAACTAAATGTTAAGAACCCTTATCTTAGGGAAAGAACTTGCCCAAATATTCAGTGTTCCGTTTCTTCAGTCTGGTAGTCCGTCAAGATCAAAGGCTGTCTAGAAACATTGAGACACTGTCTCAGTGGTGGAATGTTAATGCCCTTGAACGCCACCCTCAGGCTAATACTCCTTGGGAAACAAGGGCCAAGTGAGTATTAGAACACTAGAAGACAGCTTTAACCAGCCAACTGTAGATTTCTTCTCCTTTTTTTTTTTTTTTTTTTTTTTTTTTTTTGAGACGGAGTTTCGCTCTTGTTACCCAGGCTGGAGTGCAATGGCGCGATCTCGGCTCACCGCAACCTCCGCCTCCTGGGTTCAGGCAATTCTCCTGCCTCAGCCTCCTGAGTAGCTGGGATTACAGGCACGCGCCACCATGCCCAGCTAATTTTTTGTATTTTTAATAAAGACGGGGTTTCACCATGTTGACCAGGATGGTCTCGATCTCTTGACCTCGTGATCCACCCGCCTCGGCCTCCCAAAGTGCTGGGATTACAGGCTTGAGCCACCGCGCCCGGCCCCTCCTTTTTTAACTTTAGCATTTTTTTTTCTGCTTTACTGAGGCATGAATGACAAATAAAAATTGTATATATTTAGAGTGTAAAACATGATGTTTTGATATATGTCTACATTGTGAAATGATTACTACGATCAAGCTAATTGATATATCCATCACCTCACAGAGTTATCTTTTCTTTTTGTGTGGTGAGAACACTTGAGATCTACTCTCTTTGTAACTTTCAAGTATACAGTACATTTTTATTAACTGTAGTCACCATGCTGTACATTAATTACATATCTAGTACATATTAATCTTGCACCTTTTGACCAGTCTCTCCACTTTCACCCACTTTGAAATCCCTGGTTACTATGAGTTTCACTTTTTTTTTTAGATTCCACATATGAATGAGATCATAAGATTATTTGTCTTTCTGTGTCTGGCTTATTTCACTTAGCATAATGTCCCCAGTTCATCTATGTTGTCTCAAATGGCAGGATTGCCTTCTTTTTTAAGGCTGAATAATACTCTCGTGTATATATACACACCACGTTATCTTTATCCACTCATCTGTCAATGTACACTTAGGTTGTTTCCATATTTTGACTGTTGTGAATAATGCTGTATGGGAGTGCAGCTACTTCTTTGACATACTGATTTCACTTCTTTTGGATATATACCCAGAAGTGTGGTTGCTGGATCACACAGTAATTATATTTTTAATTTTTTGAGGAAACTCCATACCATTTTCCATAATGATTGCTCTGATTTACATTCCCATTATCAGTGTACAAAGGTTCTCTCTACTTCATCCTTGCTAACACTTATCTTTTGGTTTTTTGATAATGGCCATCTGAACAGGTGTCAGGTGATATCTCATTGCAATCCCTATCAAAATTTTAATGATTTTTTTTTACAGAAATGGAAAAAACAATTCTAAAATTTATATGAAACCACAAAGATCCTTGAATAGTTAAAGCAATCTTGAGCAAGAATAAAGCTGAAAGTATCACACTTCCTGATTTCAAACCATATTACAATACTATAGTAATCAAAACAGCATAGTATCGGCATAAAAACAGACACATAGACCAAGAGACTAGAACAAAGAGCCCAGAAACAAACCCACATATATATAGTCGGCTAATTTTAGACAAAGACACCAAGAACACACAATGGGGAAAGAATAGTCTCTTCAATAAATGATGTTGGGAAAACTGGATAGCCACATGCTAAAAAAAAAAAAAAAAAAAAAAAAAAAAAAAAAAAAAAAAGATATTGGATCTTACTCTCACACCACACACAAAGATCAACTCAAAATGGAGACTTAAATATAAGACCTAAAACTATAAAACCTTTAGAAGAAAACATGGAAAAAGCTCCTTGACGTTGGTTTTGGCAGTGACTTTTTGGATGTGACACCAAAAACACAGGCAACAAAAGCAAAAATAAGTGGGACTACCTCAAACTAAAAAGCTTCTGCATGGCAAAGAAAATATCAACAAAATAAAGAGATAACCTTCAGTACAGGAGAAAATATTTGTAAACCATATATACAATAATGGGTTAATATACAAAATATATAGGGAACTCGTACAACTCAATAGCAAATACAATGCAAGCAAACAAACAAAAACTGGGCAAAGGATCTGAATGGACATTTTCCCAAAGATGACATATAAATGGCCGATATGAAAAGACACTCAGCATCATTAATCATCAGAAAAATGCAAATTAAAACCACAATGAGATAACTTTTTATTTCTTAATTATTATAGACTCATAAGAAATTGCAGAATTAACATAGAGCTGTGCCCTTTTACCCAGTTTCCCCAGTGGGGATATATATACTTTTTGAGACAGGGTCTTGCTCTGTCACACAGGCTGAAGTGCAGTGGCACAATCACAGTTTACTGCAATCTCAACCTCCCAGGCTCAAGCGATCCTCTCACTTCAGCGTCCCTAGTAGCTGGGACTATGGGCATGTGCCACCATACCTAGATAATTAAAAAAAATATTCTTTTTTATAGGGATAGGGTTTTGCCACATTGCCCAGGTTGATCTTGAATTCCTGAGCTCAAGAGATCCCCTCCACGTCGGCCTCCCAAAGTGCTGGGACTATAGGCATGAGCCACCACACCTGGTCCCAATGGTGATATCTTATGCAATTAAAGTGCATTTCAAAACCAGGAAATGGATTGGCTCAATGCAATTATGTACCATAGCTCTTATTCAGATTTTACATTTTTTGCATGCATCCAATTTTATATGTCTTTGTGTATAACTGTATTATATTTTATTATATGTACAGATGGCTATAGTTTCCCTCACAATCAAGACACGGAAGTGTTTTGTCACCAAAAAGGAACTCCCCATGCTGTTTATACACATACTCCCGTTCCTTCTCTATTTTTGGATGTTCTCCATCTCTTTAATTTTGTCATTCTGAGAATGTTATATGAATGAATCACAGAGTATGTAACCTTTTCAGATTTTCTTTCTTTCACTCAGCATAATTCTCTGGAGATTCACCCTAGTTGTTGCCTGTATCAATAGTTTGGTCCTTTATATTACTATGTTGGAATTCATTGCATGGATGTACAGTTTGTTTAACCATCCACCCACTGAAGGACATTGCATTGTTTCTAGTTTTTTGGCTATTACACATAAAGCTGCTATGAATATTTGTGTACAGGTTTTTTGTGTGAATATAAATTTACATTTTGCTAGGATAAATTTTTCTAGGAGCATAATTGCTGGGTCATGTGGTAAGAAATCACCAGATTATAAATGATATAAAAAAATGGTCATCAATTTAAGGAAATAATTTGCCTATACAGATTTTTGTCATTTCAAAATGGTAATATATTTCACTCTCATATGGTCCTTAGAATTAAAGCATGGCAAACAGAAAAGGAGAGGAAAAGAGTGTAATTGAGTGCTAAGGCAGAATATCTTGCCAGATGTAATGAAGATAGATTATACACTAAATATGTGCATAGATTTTCATAGAGTTAACCGATAACTGCTTGTATTTTTCACTTACACAGGCAAAATAGATTTTGCAGTTACAAGTTATATTAAATACATCAAATAAATTTCCTAAAATTGATGCTATAAAGTACCACCTTAAGTTATCTGGGCTGCAACTGTGCATAATTTTAAAATGGCTTTCACAAATGTATGTTTTTATTTGAGACAAGGTCTTGCTCTGTCATCCAGGCTGGAGTGCAGTGCCACAGTCGTGGCTCACTGCCGCCTTGAACTCCTAGGCTAAAGCCATCCCCACCATTCAGCCTCCCAAAGGGCTAGGACTACAGGCTGAGTTATAGATTTATTTATTTAAACGTAACATGAGGAAGATATTAAAACCTTTCAGATTTCGGGAGGTATGAAGAAGGTGAAGCTTAGAATCCTTCACAAGGATTTCACTGGAAGTGGATTAAGTGCTGTGCTTTGTGGATGTGACGATTAGTCAATGCCACCAGCTTCATGGATCTTTCTTTCTATACCAAATTCCAGAAAAGCCCATGCTTTCAGTGATCATTAAAAGCTGAGCTCCGGGCCGGGCGCGATGGTTCACCCCTGTAATCCCAGCACTTTGGGAGGCCGAGGCGGGTGGATCACAAGGTCAAGAGATCGAGACCATCCTGGTCAACACGGTGAAACCCCGTCTCTACTAAAAATACAAAAAATTAGCTGGGCATGGTGGCATGCGCCTGTAATCCTAGCTACTCAGGAGGCTGAGGCAGGAGAATTGCCTGAACCCGGGAGGTGGAGGTTGCGGCAAGCCGAAATCACGCCATTGCACTCCGGCCTGGGTAACAAGAGCGAAACTCCGTCTCAAAAAAAAAAAAAAAAAAAAAAAAAAAAGCTGAGCTTCATCGTCAGCTAGGTAGGTTAGGAATTCAATGCTCTCATTCAATCCCAGAGTGGTCCGGTGACTGCTACAACACCTGGCCCATAGGAGATGCTTATTAAATATTCGTTGAATGAATGAATGAGAAAAGCTATCTGGGAGCCTGACTTGAAATGGGTAAAATCTCAACAGACTGCCAAACAGAGCGAGGTGAAATACTGGGGAACACACCTGCCAAGTCAATGGAACACACGGATTGACCGTTCAGTGTATTCTCTCCTCAAAAAGAAAGATTACTTCAGAAACCTCAAATACTGCTTCTGTTCCACAATAGTAAACAAAGGGAGCTGTGTAACAACAAGATCTGAGATTATTATCAAGTTCTAATAACCTGATGCAGCCATCTCTACTCTAAGGGTGCTTCTTCCCACAATTTATACATGTCAGCTTTCACCCTTCTCATTGACTGGAATGAAGGTACTTGGTAAGCCAATCTGACCATGAAGACAAGAGAACACCAGAGAGTGGATGGAGCAAGTAGACAGAAGCAGGTTGGGTTCCTGAGAATTTTAAAGAGTAGAGCCACTGTAATGGCTCAGACCTTCATGTGTGAGAAAAATAAACTCCCGTCTTATTGGAGCCAGCATTATTTTGGATTTTTCCATTGTAGAAGCTACTAACTAACATTGTACCACTTTCTGAAAAAATGTTTATTTCTGTAGATTACTGATCTCATGTATTTTGTTTGATTCTTCCAACTCTTACTCATGCAGGGTAACTTTATGTTTGAATGGAAGATTAGGTAAACAAATATTTGTTGAGCACTCACCTGTGCCAGGCATTGTGCTAGAAGAACCATGTTGTACTCCCTATGTACTATGAACATCTACTGCACAGACTTGTTGCAAAGATTAAAGGAGTGTGATTAAAGCTAATGTATGTGAAAGTGCCTAGAGCAAATGATGGCACAGAACAAGTGCTTATGTGTTTTATTTGGAAACCCACATTGACTTTTGCTGCTTTGGTTCTCAAAGATAAGCAGGTACCTCTGAAGAGATTGTTAGTTTATCTGTGAATTCAGCATCAGTGTCAGTGGGGGAGAATGCCTTGTAGGTCTGAGAAACAAACTCTCTGGTGAGAGAGGCACTTATGGTAGAATAAATAAGAATCAGAGTTAATTCTAGGCATGATAGGTCTCCTACTTCTCCTTCATGCTGTCTACCCCTTGGTCTTTCTCCTTCCTTCCTTCCTTCCTTCTTCCTTCCTTCCCTTCTCTCTTTCTCTCTTGCCTGCCCTCGCTCCCTCCCTTCCTTCCTTCCTTCATTTTTTTCTTCCTTCCTTCCTTCCATTTCTTTCTTCCTTTCTTGTCTTTCTTCTTTCCTTTCGACAGAGTTTCCCTCTGTCACCCAGGCTGGAGTGCAATGGTGAGATCTTAGGTCACTGCAACCTCCACCACCCAGGCTCAAGGGATTCTTGTGCCTCAGCCTCCCAAGTGGCTGGTACTACAGGCACGTGTCACCACGCCCGACTAATTTTTGTATATATATATTTTTTATAGATGGGGTTTCACTATGTTGCCCAGGTTGATCTCGAACTCCTGGCCTCAAGTGATCTGCCCACCTAGGCCTCCCAAAGTACTAGGATTACAGGTGTGAGCCACAGCACCTGGCCAGAAAAGGAGACTTTTTTATAAGGGGTTACAGCCAGCAAAGTGGTCATCACACAGGCTGGGAAACAGCCTGTGGTAAAGACCATAAGTGGGCACTTCAAAGGAGAAGGGTTTGTACGGGAATTTAAGGTGAACGAATTGGCCAAGTATACATATTTAACAGCTTACATGAAGAGCTATGAATATTCATGAAGGTGGTCTTGATGCGTGTGTATTGAACAAACCATGTGTATAACATACAACCCATGTTCACTTTGGAGTGGAGACTTAACATTTAAATGTATTATAATTAGGCCCCATACGTGAAAAGGTGAAACAGGGACATGGAGGCGTGCAACTGTGCAGCCTCTGTAAGCCACCGAGAACAAGTCTACGGTCAATGGTCTCTTATTAGGAGAAAGTTACTGAAATTAGTCTCTTGTCCAATAAGCTACAGTCATGGTTTGTGGAGGAAGGGGTCGGTCAGTGTCTGGTGGTGGGTGAACTGTGATTGTTTTAATATTGCTTATTTCGAGGCCAGTGCTTGTTTAGCTGCTAGAGAAAAAGAAAAACCTTGTGACAATGAGAACAGAGTTTGTTCTATAGATGTGAGGAGAGCATGACTTTGCCTTTGCCTGCCATGACTTTAGGTCTTGTTTATAACTTGGTATCTTATTGTCACAAAAAGCCTGTCCTGTCAGTCTTATGATCTCTATTTTAACATTAATGCTGGTCAGTTGTTGTGTCTAGACCATAAAAGGGAGGGAGTATAATGAGGTATGTCTGACCTCCCATCCTGTAATGGCCAGGAACTCAGTTTTTGTTTTTTTCTGGGGTTCCCCTGGCCAAGAGGGGGCTGTTCAGCCAGTTGAGGGACCTAGGATCTTACTTTTAGTTTACAATAGCACATAACACAGGGTTCCAAAGTGTAGTGAGTAAATATTAGAATTTGTTTAATATTCAGTTTTAACTTAAAACTATAAAGTATGAGAAATAAAGTATAAGAAACTATACATTATTTATATTTAATATAAGGATTGATAGTGGCACTTTCACTCAGTCCTTATGCAGGATGGCCACCTGTTATGTATTCCAGGTAAGTGTCTTCAGAAAAGAGTGGGATTTCAAAAGGGGGTAGGGATTAAGAGTGTCACACTCATTCTGATGTTATGGCAACTTTTTTCTATTCACATGACCTCAGGTAAGTGGAATTATGGATTTATTTATTTACTTTGGTTTTTTTAAAACTAATGCTTGCAAAATGGACAAATTGCTTCAAAAGAGACCTGCAAAGAAACTACGGATTAAAGATAAAATAACGTGCAAGACAAAAGAAAACACACAAAGAAAACCCGAAACAACCAATCGTGGCAAAGAGCTGGCACTTACACTCCTAGTAAGAGAACTTCATCAGTCACACTACAAGTTAAGGGCATTGATAATCTAATGAGATGTGACAAGACATTGACCCCAACATTCAGCATTTTTTTGTCATGAAATCTTGGCATACATTCTGCACTTTAAAGATATTTTGAAATCTGGATAGACATTCGTGATTATTAGAAAGAAATCTTGCCCTAAGTGCTTGCATTTTATAACTGGAGATTATCAGTTACTAATAGTATGAAGCTATCATGATAGTTAAGAACTTTAAAAATAATATTTATTTCATTTTTATCTTATTTTAAAATTTCAAATTGAGATATTCTCAATTTGTTTTAGCATTTTTTAAGTTATTGTTTTTGGAGACCACTGGTATCGAGAGAAGAGCATGGGTATTGAAGTCAGAGGGATCTGAATTCAAGTTCTGTACACTACTCTCTCCATATCTACAGCCAACCAAGGCAAGATCATCTCCTTCCTGGACTAACACAATGACTTCTTAATTATCATTCTTGATTTCCATCTAATTCTCTTACACCAAGGCTATGGTCTTACTAGTGGGTACCATTCACTTAAAATACAATGTGTGCTGTCCCGGGAGCCCTGTGGCCAGAACCACTTTCCTAAAACAAATCCACTCTGCCACTCCCTTTTAGAAGCTTTTATTGAGTTCCTATTACTCTGATCAAAGGGTACCCAAAACAGGACCCAAGGGTCCTTGAAAGTCCCTGAGATTCATCAAGCAGGTCCACGAGTTCCTCCTTTTTCTAACCACCTACCTATGTGAAGCCAGATTCTTTTCTGTATACTTCCACCAAAACAACATAATGCAAAGATTGAATTTTTATTTATTTATTTATTTATTTTTAAGATGGAATCTTGCTCTATCGCCCAGACTCGAGTGCAGTGGCACGATCTCAGTTCACTGCAACCTCCATCTCCCAGGTTCAAGCGATTTTCCTGCCTCAGACTCGTGAGTACCTGGGATTATAGTCATATGCCACCACACCCAGCTGATTTTTGTATTTTTAGTAAAGACAGGGTTTCACCATGTTGGCCAGGCTGGTGTTGAACTCCTGGCCTCGAGTGATCCACCCATCTCAGTCTCAGCCTCCCAAGATGCTGAGATGACAGGGGTGAGCCACCACACCCGGCCTGAACTTAGAAGCAGATATAGGAATCCAACTGTCTTCTATTAAAGAGATATGCAAATATGTAAAATGTTATATTGGGGTTCAGGGGTTAAGGGGTGCCCTCAGTTCCCCTGAGAGGACGTTTCTCCAGGTTCTTGGTCTGTCGCCCTCTCAAGAATGAGAGAGGAGACCACGGCACAGTGTGCTTATAAAAGTAAATGCCAGACTCAAAATTGTTTGTAGAAAGTGATTTATTTATAGAGAGAAAAAGGAGAAGGAGAGAGAAAGAAACAGCTAACTCTCACACTGAGTGAGAGAATGAAAAGCCGCTCTCACACTGAGTAAGAAGGGTTCCCAGAAGGGGAAAACCAGAGAAGGAAAGTTCCTCTCACACTGAGTGAGAGAATCCAGAAAGATGGAATCCAGGGGAAGAAAGCAGCTTCTACACTGAGTAGAAGGGAATAGAGAGAGAGATGGAGTTTAGGAGGGGAAGAGAGGCTTTCACAAGAGAATGTGGAAGGGGACTCCAGAGGGAAAATCCAGGATACAGAAAAACAGCTTCTATGAGAGTGTTCATGGAAGGGGACCCAAATATGGAGTCCGAACTGGTGTGGAAGAAGGGGACTTTTAACCTGGGAGGGACCCCCACCTTCTCTAAGACCCCGGGCCAATGAAAGGAGTTCCTTAGAACTTCTGCTGGAGTGATTGACTCTTAGTTTCTTCCCGCGCCCGTGAAATTTAAACATAAACCGTTACATTTCCCGGATGAAGACAGATGGGACGTTGGCATGGGCTGGGAAGTTCTTGCCCTTAAAACTACGCCCCCTTGTGGACCCAGAAAGAGAACACTTTCCCTCAAAACAATACTGCTTCTCACTTTTCGGTTTTGGAAAACAGAAAATATTGTTATTTTTCACAAAATGCTAGTCATGCTAAAATATAGCTAATATATTGTTTATTGTTGTTATTTTATTTTTGAGATGGTGTCTCACTCTGTCGCCCAGGCTGGAGTGCAGTGGCACAATCTCGGTTCACTGCAACCTCCGCCTCCTGGATTCAAGTGATTCTCCTGCCTCAGCCTTCCAAGTTGCTGGGATTACAGGGGCATGCCACCACACCCAGCTAATTTTTGTATTTTTGATAGAGAAGGGGTTTTGCTATGTTGGCCAGGCTGGTCTTGAACTCCTAACCTCAAGTGATTTGCCCTCCTTGGTCTTCCAAAGTGCTGGGATTACAAGCATGAGCCACCATGCCTGGCCCATTGTTATTTTAACATGAATAAATAAATACTTAAAAATTTTTCAATTTAATTTCTAGTGTAAGAATCAGTAGATACAGCCCATATAAACAAAAACTTTTGGGGGTCCTCAATAATTTTTAGACATTTACTATAAAGGGGTCCTAAAGCCAAAACATTTGAAAACTGCTGTTTGGAAAAATAAAGTCCAAAGTCCTTAAGCACCAAGGCTTACCAAGGTTTTTCTGATCTGACGCCTGCCTATTCGTTGGCCTTACCACTGCACTGCAGAAGTTTCCAGTCTACTTATACAGAACTGCTCACAGTTTCCCTAAGCAGTACAACTGTCTGTAACTCTTAAGACAAATGCTGGGGACTTGTAAGGATTTATTTATTATTTATTTATTTTGTAGAGATGGTGTCTTGCTATGTTGTCCAGGCTGGTCTCAAACTCCTGGGCCCAAGCAATCCTCTCGCCTCATCTTCCCAAAGCGCTGGGATTACAGATGTAAGCCACCATGCCTTGCCTTGTAGGGTCATTTCTGAAGACAGAGGGCCTAGGAAAAAAATCTTAGCGCTAGTAGGAGTCTCAAAGACTCTATTGGTCAGGGTTCTTTGTGACAAACAAACAATAGAACTCACTCTAGCTAGTTTTAGTAGAAAAAATAAGAATTTAAGTATATTAAGTAACTCAGAAAATTTGGATTTTCACACAGAACCAGAGAAATTTTGTCTCCAAAAACAATAGCCCTATTGAGCTTCTCTTGGAGAGGCACTATTGCTCCCTGAAGGTAGGCTTGGTGTAGCTTCTACACCAATGCAGGCCTGGTAATCACTGTAAGGCAATTTAGCACCACTGCCTGTGAAAGCTGGCTGTCTCTCCTCCACACTCTCCACAGTGGCCTCTGAGCAGTGCCTCTTTCATGGCTTGCTCTTCCAAATTGATTTCTTTTCCACATCTTGATTGGGTTCAGTAGGCTCTAAGTCATACGCTTGTAACCTATTGGCAAGGGAAGTGGAAATGGAGATGTCTGGTCCCTGCTTTGGGAAAATGTGGGCTCATAAAGTAGTGGAGGGCTCAGACAAAGGAATAGGGCTCAAAGATGTCACAAAATGATAATTTTCCACTCCAGAGACCATATAATCCAACCCCCTTATTTTTCAGATGGGGAATGACCTTCCTAATGTCATACAGCTCTCTCCCTAGTGACAGAGCTGATCCTGGAAGTCATGTGTGCCTTCAATGCTCTTTCTGCCCAAAAGCATTGTTTCCCAAGGGTCCAACTGTGTCATGTGCAATATTCAGACAGGATGTAGTCAGGAAGGAAACCAAACAAAAGCTGATATTTGTTCTTGTATTTATATAACATAAATTTCTTGAGCACCCAATGTGTACTAGGGACTGCTACACAATGATCTCCAGAGATCACAGTCTGGGGGGTGAAATGGACAAGTAAACAGGCAATGTCAATGCAATGTTAGAAATGCTATAATAGAGAAGCATAGGTGGCCCTGAGAACACAGAGAAGGATCTAATGGCATCAAACTCTTGCTATGGGAGGTTTTCCATCAGAAAAAAAACAAAACGCATATTCCTGGGATTTTACATGGGTCTTTAATTCCAGGCACTTAAACAATATAAAGATTAGTCACAGACATTTTCAGTCATAGGTCCAATGAGGTTCGGGAAGTTGCCTAATGTTGCACAGCCACCATGAGGCATACCTCATTGTAAACCACTTTCTGTTGGAATTCTGGGGATCCTTAGTTTCTTCATCTGTAAAATGAGGATGATGACTACTTGGATTTCATTTGATCTGAGGATCAACCAATATAGCATCTTCAATCAAGGCTCTTCTGGTTGCTAGCAACAGAAACCTACTTGAGAGAACTTAGTTAACAGGAGGGCTTATTATAGGATAAAAGGAGTTTCATGGAACATGAGATCAGTAAATGTAGCCATGTTTCAGGAGAGACTAAAGTCATGAACTGGAAACTCACCAGGAATCAAGGCAGTTCTGTTTCTTTTAATCACCCTCTCAGTCTGTGTGTTCTTTTGACTATCCATATCCACTCAGGTCTCTTCATGATCCTGATTTCTCTGCTTTTCCATAAATATAGCTTTTCCACAGCTATTGGGTTTATAAGTCTTAGGTTTAAGTGACCAAAAGTGGCTGACTGGCATCTCTGAATTCAGTTCTACATTTTCAGGATGGAACCTGCTTGTCCCAGTTTAGATCAGGGATATCGTGTGGTTCAGTTAGTTCCACCCAGGAGTCAGGGTTGTGACACAGCTGCCAGCAACTCACCCCTGCGGCTGGTGGCTGGGAGAGATCTAGTTCTTAGAGAAGGGGGATTAGGGGATGGGCAGACCCCTCAAAGCAGATAATGTATGAGAAGGCATGACAACAGAAATAGTGGAGGATCCCAATAATGGTCATCTATTTTTTCTGCCTGCCTGCTACCTGTTCTATTTTTTCTGGCAATAGTTTTCATTCTTTGGGCTGTGAGAGGTGGACACATGATCCAGGTTGAATTGATCATAGTACTTCATACCCTGGCCAAGCTCACTACGCTTGCTCATAGGGGGAAGGATTCCAAAATGATGCTACATTTATTGCAATAAATTTATTTTGGAATCCTTTTCCCTCTCCATAAGCTGGCCATTTAACTCCTCCCACCCTTTTAGGCTTCACCTCAGGTTCGGTAGTGTTTATAGTCTGTCCCACACAGTTGCAAGGATTTTATGTTCTGCGCTAACTTTTCTCATGTCCCTAATGAGACATATAGGAAAGTCTACTAGAAGTCACCTGGGTCACCATGGGGGAACATAAACCTTTCCCAGAAGTCCCATAGCTGACCTCCCTCACTTTTTTTTTTTTTTTTTTTTTTTTTTTTTTGAGACAGAGTCTCTCTCTGTCACCCAGGCTGGAGTGCAGTGGTGCGATCTTGGCTCACTGAAACCTCCCCCTCCTGGGTTCAAGCAATTCTTCTGCCTCAACTTCCTGAATAGCTAGGACTACAGGCACATGCCACCACACCTGGCTAATTTTTATATTTTTTTAGTAGAGATGGGGTTTCACCATATAGGCCAGGTTGATCTCGAACTCCTGACACCATGATCCACCCGCCTCGGCCTCTCAAAGTGCTAGGATTACAAGCATGAGCCACCGCGCCCAGCGTCCTTTTATACTTCACTGACTAGAACTAATACCAATCACTGGTGAAGGGGAAGAGCATTGCTGTAACTGTAGTAAACTGATTATGGTTCATCTAGTGCTCACTCACCACCTGAGATCAAGAGATCTCTGTCAAACACCTGATCAACGTTGATCTTCTATTAGCAAAAAGATAGAAGAATAAAATTGGCCAGGCACGGTGGCTCACGTCTGTAATCCCAGCACTTTGGGAGGCTCAGGTGGGCAGATCACTTGAGGTCAGGAGTTTGAAACCAGCCTGGCCAACATAGTGAAACCCTGTCTCTACTAAAAATACAAAAATTAGCCAGATGTGCTTGCTTGAACCCAGGAGGCGAAGATAGCAGTGAGCCAAGATTGACTCTACACTCCAGCGTGGGTGACAGAGTGAGATTCCGTCTCACAAAAAAAAAAAAAAAAAAAAAAAAGGAAGATAGCAGAATGCCTGCCAAAAGCATCTGCTGCAGACTATGACCTCTGGGAAGATATGGGCTTCTTGTGGTTTACGCTGTCTGCTATCGGTTTCCTTCAACTTGCAGGCCTTCTCATGCAGCCCCTAATTTCCTTCCTCTGTCCTCCTCCTGTCGCATGCTTCAGGCAATTCATGGCTTCTAGCCTATACCCTAGAAGGGGAACCTGTACGTGTCTGAGACCCTGCAGCTCTGGTGAAAAGGAATGGGTGTAGCAAAGAAGGGTGAATGAATAGTTTCAAGTCTCTTTTTTGCATGACCTACCTGCCTTATTACAAGAAGAACTAGGTAGTATCTGTGTGACACACACAGCCGCATAGCCCAGGGTAGGAGCAGGGCTCCAGGGGCAGATCTCCTGCATTCCAACTCTAGTGTCAATAGTTGTGGTAACTTAGGTCAAGTAATTTAAACTCTCTGTGCCTCAATTCATCATTTTTTTTTGGTGTGAGACAGGGTCTCATTTTGTCACCCAGGCTGGAATGCAGTGTCAAGACCCTGGCTCACTGCAGCCTCAACCTCATGGGCTCAAGCAATCTTCCCACCTCGGTCCCACAAGTAGCTGGGACTACAACTGTGCGCCACCAAGGCATGCTATTTTTTTTTTTTTTTTTTTTTCTGTAGAGACAGGGTTTCACCATTTACCCAGGCTGATCTGGAACTCCTGAGCTCAAGCGATCCTCCCACCTTGGCCTCCCAAAGTGTTAGGATTACAGGCGTGAGCCACTGCACCCGGCCTAATTCATCAGTTTTAACAAGGATAATATCTATATATTATATTATATTATTATATTATATTATGGCTTGTTGGCTATTTTGAGGCACAGTGTGCTAATGTGCAGAGCAAAGCTGAGGCTTGGATAGATAGTGAAACTAGGGAGCCTGACCTGAAGGCATAGGGAAGGTGGGAGGAAAGAAATTAGCATTTGTGAGGCACCTGGGACTGTCAGTTACTTTACAAAAAATCTCAAAGAACTTAATCCTCACCTCCATGACAAATGTCAGAGGGACTTTCTATCACTAGAGTATGGCCTTAAGACTTTGTGCCCAAGTCATCAGCCATCTTTTCACTTTTCTTCTCCCAGGTGCTTCTTACCGTGGTTTTCCTACATGGAAATCCCATTAACAACTAACCTGATATTCGTTCCATCTCCTTTCTAAGGTCAGTGAGTGGTAGACTTGGGGCTCCAAAAGGTTGGTCCACTTATAGGAGAGCCCTGGGAAAATGGAAGCAGGATTCTTCCCACTTGGGAAGAATTTGGTGAGAGTCAGGCAGAGAATCAACTCAGAGGCCAGAGTAAAGTTGCAAGAGGGTCCCAGTTCCAGTATGTTGCTGGAGTATTGAGTGGGAAAACCAAGGCAAAAGACTGGACCTTTGTAGCAAGTTGATACATGGGGTCTGAAGAGAATTGCAAAAGAATTACAGTTTGTTGGCCTGGATGCTGATATCTGAGCATCTGGACATCTTTTAGTTCTCATGCTAGGGGCTCACAGGGCAGGAAGGGTATGTGATCCAGTCTGGCTACTTCCTGCCTCCAGGTCATGAGCTTGGTCACATGGCCAGATGGAAAGCTGCCAAATAATTGGGTGTCCTCTACAGGAACTCTAAAGAGGGAGATGAGACAGACTCAAAGAACTACCCTTAGTCCTGAGCTCAAAGATGTCTGACTATACTGCAGTATGTAGGCCAATCTTGAGTGGCCATCACTTTGTGGCCACACCTTTGAGAAGCAGAATGGGATGGAGGTAATCAGTGCAGTGACTGGTGCATTGTATCAGCTGCTGATCCATCAATAAGGGCTCTTTGTCTTCATCCCTGCTACTGAAGTAAAGTGGACCTAGGAATACACATAGTACTTGCCACCCTGGCTGGGCAGAAGCGCCTCTCCCTGGTAGGTGAGGTTGTGCAGGTGAGACAGCAGGTCTCAGGGTTCACAGCTGTGCAGGAGTAATGCTAGGACTGGGATAACTCCTCAGGATAGACCAGAGTATCGGGAGGGGAAGGAATAGAAGCAGGTGGTTGTTAAGGATGAGGGAGATCATCAACCTAGAGTCCCACTGAATCTTCAGATACAATTAAAGTCTTTGCCTCAGCTTTCCAAAGTCTCAGAGATTTTTAATCAGGAAAGTGACTTGTTTAAATTGTGACAAGAACCAGAGAGCCTAGGTTCAAGTCTGGGCTGTAACACTCACTAGCTAGGTAACCTTCAACAAGGAATTTTAGCTTCTCCGGGCCTTGGTTTCCTCAAAATGTAAAACTGGGAAAATAGTCTCTACCTTAATATGCAGATCACATGAGAAAATGCAGGAAAAGTGCCCAGGACAGAGTTTGGCACACTGGAGACATTCAACAAGCAGGTTACTATTATTACTACTGAAAGGCAGTCCAAACATTAGCTAAGCTTTCGGATCCCTCCATTATATGGCTCTCTCCTCTGTTTCAGCCTTATCGCCCACTTCTCTGTTGGGGCAATCCTGTGGGATTGTTTCTTCTCCTGGCCCATTCATGGTTCCACTTTTGTGTCTTTGATCATGCTCTTCCCCAGCTTAAATTGCTATTTCTCCTCCTCTTTACCTAAGCAAATGTATCCCATCCTTCACATTCCCTTTGACCCAGAGAGGCAGAGCTGCAGGGCACCAGAGGGAGGTGAGCAGAGAGGAGTGAGGAATGGCAGTCAGCTGCCCCTCGCATGCACTTCAAGGTCATCCTGGCACTTGCAAAGGAAGTTGAAAAAGAAGCCCTGATGGTGATGGGCATGGAGCAGAGGTGGGATAGTGGTGCAGAAAAACACCACTTGGAATTTTTTTCTGAGAACTCTGTGACCTTAGATTAACAAAAAGTGGGAACGGATTGCAGGCTTGTTCAGTTAATGGGCCCATACCCTCCCAACAAGAACGTAAGTTCTCAGGGAGAAACTTGTGAGAACATCAAGGTCCACAGAAATGGACAGCTTCTGAACATTACAGCTGAGGCCAAATGGAGTTAAATTTTGCAGATGCTTCCTTTTAAAGACCTCAAGAAAGAGAATTAAATGGGACGCACACGCACCCATGTTCTGTCTTTTATATATATAATATACATTTATATTACAATATATTATTTAATATATTAAGATAATATAAAATATATAAATAACAATATGATATTATAATACGTGTGATATATAATTATAATATAATATATAATATAGTATAGTAATAATATATTTATTATAATGTAATAGCTTATTATGTTATATATACTATGTGAATATTATATTAATCATATAATATAGATAATAGGATATAATAGTATGCATAACATTAAATAATATATGTTAATATATATTATTTATAACACTAACCAGTTATATTTATATCCTTATTATACCTAAGCCTTGTTAACCAAGGCTTCTAAGATGTTAACACTAACCAGATATCTGGTTAACATCCAGAGTATCTTAATTAGGAATACACATTCCATGTGTTATTCCTTAGAAGAAGCCCATACTTCAGTGGGTTGCCACAAATACTTAATATATTTCCAAATGACACCAGAGGCTGGAAATAGCAAAGGAAAATCGGAAGTGATTTTTTCTTGGTGAAATGAATGATGTTCAACTGATGATGTTCAAGACATGTGGATTGGCTAGAAATATTATACAGACACTACACATGTATGTGCATAGACTACAAGAATTTAACCAGCCTACTGGACGGATTCCTCTTGGCTTAAGTTTCCCAAGCAGTCCAATGTTCAGAGACTTACTGCATTATGGTTGCCTTAATCCTCCCACTAAAATATGCCACATGCATAGTGCTACCAGGGCACCTAAAGGGACAGAGACCTGGGATTTCATGAATTTATAGAAGAGGCCATATATTTGTAAGTACTTGCTCTCTCCTTACACTCTGTATCTGGTCTGTCAGCAAATCCTAATGTTCTACCTTCTAAATATTTATCCAAAATTCAACCCATTTTGACCATGCCCATGGCCATTGCTCTGCTGCAAGCCACCATGAATCACCTTTAACTGGATGATTGCAAGAGCCTGCTAACTGGACTTCCTGTTCCACCCTTGACTCCTTTTAGTGTTTCTCTCCATAGAGCAGCCAGAATGTTTCTTTTTAAAGCATATGTCACATAAGTTGACAAGTCACATCACTCCTCCACTCATAACCCTCTGATGGCTTCCTGTTTCATTTATTAGAAAAGCCAAAGTGCTAACACTGGTTTCTAAGACCGTCACTGATCTGGTGACACTCACTGATCTGGTGCTCCCCCACCTGCTGATCCCCATTATTAGTCTTGTTTTATCCATTACTGTTCTTTCCCTCATTCACTTCTCTCCAGCCACATTGGCCTCCTCAAGCATTCATCTTTTCAGATTACATGGATAGGTAGGTTTCTTATCTACAAATTTCACTTCAAGATAAAAAATGGGTTTTACAAACTATTTACTATAAAAACACATTATTGAGTTTGGTGAATCACTATCCATCAAGTGTTGGATGGTAGTTAGGGATCACTATCTTAGAGTTTCCTTCCTTTGCAATCCTCCCTTCTTCTTCATGAGGCTCTGTCGTGGCTTCTACCTCTGCATTTCACTGCTGACACTCTATTTTATGGCATATATTTCCCTAAAAATTTATGGATAGTCTGTGGTAGCCAGCTGTATTAGTTCATTCTCACATTGCTATAAAGAACCACCTCAGACCAGGTAACTTATAAAGAAAAGAAGTTTAGTTGACTCACAGTTCTGCAGGCTGTTCAGGAAGCATGGCTAGGGAGGCCTCAGGAAACTTACAATCATAGAAAGTGAAGGGGAAACAGGCACATCTTACATGACACAGGAAGAGAGAGTGAATGGGGAGGTGCTACATACTTTTCAACAGCGAGATCTCATGAAATCTCACTATCACAAGAACAGCAAGGAGGAAACCCACCCTCATGATCCAGTCACCTCCCATCAGGCCCCTCCTCCAACACTGGGGATTACAATTTGACATGAGATTTGAATGGAGACACAAATCCAAATCATATCACTAGCCTCCAAGATGGCCCCCAATAATTCCAGACTCCCAGTATTCATATTATTGTGTAGCCCCATTCCACACTGTGTAGATTTGACCTGTGTAACTAACAGTATATTATGGAAATGATGGAGTATGACTTATAAAACTAGGTCATAAAAAAACATTATGGCTTCTGTCTGTCTTTCTCTTTTGGACTACTCTTTCTGGGGAAAACCTGCTGCTATGTGATGAGGGCACTTAAGCAGCCCTGTGGAGAGGTCCATGTTATGAACCAAGGCCTCCTGGCAACATCTAGCATCAATTTGCCAGTCATATGATGGAGCTACTTTGGTAATGTATCCT
The DNA here is from genome assembly GCF_048565385.1 of Saimiri boliviensis. Lineage (NCBI taxonomy): Eukaryota > Metazoa > Chordata > Mammalia > Primates > Cebidae > Saimiri > Saimiri boliviensis. The sequence goes on from NC_133470.1 coordinate 45,937,548, forward strand.
TCAGCTCCAGTCACGCCTTCAGAGGATGGCAAATGCCACTGACATCTTGACTACAGTCTTGTAAGAAACTGAGCCAGAATCACCTAGTTAAGCTGTCCCCAGATTCCTGACCAGCATAAACTGTGTATGATAATAAATATGTGTACTTTTTTGTGACAGGGTCTCACTCTGTTGTCTGGGCTAGAGTGCAGTGGCATGATCACGGCTCCTTGCAGTCTCAAACTCCCGGGTCTAAGCGATCCTCTCACCTCAGCGGGTGTGTGCCACCATGCACAGGTAAGTTTTATGTTTTTTTGTTTGTTTGTTTTTTGGTAGAGATGAGGTCTCACTTTGTTGCCCAGGCTGGTCTTGAACTCCTGGGCTTAAGCAATCCTCCTATATTTGTTGTTATTTTAAGCCACTAAGTTTTGCAATATTTTGCCAATGGTGATTGGCTTTTTTTTTTTTTTTTTGAGGCGGAGTTTCACTCTTGTTTCCCAGGCTGGAGTGCAATGGCACATGCAATCTCAGGTCACTGCAACATCCACCTCCTGGGTACAAGTGATTCTCCTGCCTCAGCCTCCTGAGTAGCTGGGATTACAGGCATGCACCACTACACCTGGCTAATTTTGTATTTTTAGTAGAGATGGGGTTTCTCCATGTTGGTCAGGCTGGTCTCGAATTCCCGATCTCAGGTGATCCACCCACCTTGGCCTCCCAAAGTGCTGGGATTACAGGCATGAGCCACCACATACAGCCGACCTTCCTAGATTGTCAGTCTCTTCTGAACAGAATGTAAGCTCTAGAGGGTAAAAAGCTTGTCTGTTTTGTATCCCCAAAATGTAGAACAATGCCTGCCACATAGTAGCTACCCAATAAATATGAAATAAATGAGTAAATTACCTTTGGCCAAAGAGATATCAATATGGAAAAGAAAAATATGAGATCATCATTATTTGTTAAAAATATAATTGTTTACCTTAAAAATTCAAGTCAATTAACCTAGAAGCCATTAGAACCAATAAAAATAATTCAGCAAGGTGACAAAATACAAGAGCAACATACAAAGCAGTGTTTTTATACATCAGCAATAATATGCTAGAAATGTAATAGATGAAGATCTCAGTCACAATAATTTCCAGAACTCTAAAGTGCTTAGGGAAAGAAACCTGACAATAAATGTAGAAAATCTAGATGAAGAAAAATATAAAACTTTATTGAAGGTCATAAAAAGAATATCTGAATGAAGTGATAGCTGTATTAAAATCCAGCATGGTAACACTCAATATTGTAAAAATGTCAGCTACCTTAAAAATCTGTAAATTTAATCCCAGTAAAAATCCTAATAATTGTTTATAGAACCCAACAGAGTAATTCTAAAAACCAGCTGGAAGAGAAAACATTCAAAAATAGCTGAGATGATTTTGAAAAAAAAACAAAAAACAAAAAACAAAAAACAAAAATCAGTGGGAGAAAACTCACCCTACCAGATTTCAAAACATAGAAGTGTAGTAATTAAAATGATGTGATAGTGGAACAAACTTTACAAAGAAATCAATGGATCAGAATAGAGTCCAAAATAGATCCAAATATGTACAGAAATTCAGTTTTTGACAAAGGAAAAAGTTTCAATAAATGGTATTAGGAAAACTGGTTATCCATTTAGGAAAAATAAACTTAGATCTTCACCTCACAATTTTCATAAAAGCAAATTTTAGATAGATTAACCTGATATATAATATGAAATTGTACAAGTAAAAAAGGAAATATAGAAGAGAGTTTTAAACCTTGAGGTAGGGTAGGCATAAAATGTATAAATACAGATAAATAATATTGAAAGCATCAAAAAGAAAAAAAAAAGGCATCTATTAGGTAAAAACATGAAAACAAAAGTATCTTGTAGTGGCCAAGAACCATCAGATTACCTAATATTTGTTTTCTTTTTCTTTTTTTTAAAACTCTGTTGCCAATGGTGGAGTGCTAAATAATTTTGACTGCAACAAAAAATCAAGACGGATGGTCATGGTGGCTCCCGCCTGTAATCCTAGCACTTTGGGAGGCCAAGGCAGGTGGATCACCTGACATCAAGAGTTCGAGACCAGCCTGGCTAACATGGTGCACCGTCATCTCTAGTAAAAATACAGAAAAATAGCCAGATGTGGTGGTGGATGCATGTAATCCCAGCTAATTGGGAGCCTGAGGCAGGGGAATTGCTTCAACCCAAGAGGCAGAGGTTGCAGTGAGCTGAGATTGTGCCATTGCACTCCAGCCTGGGCAACACAGTGAAAACTCTGTCTCAAAAAAACAAAAACAAACAAACAAACAAACCAATAACAAAAAGGCATCTATAAGACAAAAACATGAAAACAAAAGTGGCCAAGAATCATCAGATTACCTAATTTGTTTTTGTTTTTGTTTTTTGAGACAGGGTTTTATTTAACTGTTGACCTAGCTGCAGTGCAGTGGCACCATTTTGGCTCTCTGCAACCTCTGCCTCCTGTGCTCAAGATCCTCCCACCTCAGCCTCACAAGTAGCTGGGACTATAGGCACGTGCCACCACACCCAGTAATTTTTTCATTTTTTTTTTTTTTTGGTAGAGATGGGGTTTTGAGATGTTGCCCAGGCTGGTCTTAAACTCCTGTGCACAAGTGACTGCCCACCTTTGCCTCCCAAAGTGCTGCGAATATAGGCTTGAGCCACCATGCCTGGCCTCCTACTATTTGTCTCTTATGAGTTGAATATTAAAGAATGATTTTGACAGATTTTATTTTTGTTTTGTGCTTTTAAGAAATGAAGAAACAACCTTTACGTCATTTTTTTTTTTTAGCAGACTTTAATTTTTAGAGCAGTTTTAGGTTCACAGCAAAATTGAGTGGAAGGTACAGAGATTTCTCATATTGCCTGATGATTTTAGATAGCAATGCCTCTGTTTTTGGGAGGTACTTGAAAATTACAACATCTATGTTCATGAAGACAGAATCTTATACAACAATTAATAAACAATTGTGGGGATTTTCAGAATGGCTGAGTGAGGAGCTTGGAAAATATTTTCTGTCCAAAAAACAACAGTAAAACCAGGGAACATGATCAAAAGGAACATTAGAAATGTTATCAAATGCATATAATGAATTGAGAAGCAGTTATTCAAGAAAAACCATGAAGTCTTGGTTAGAACAGTGGGAGTCTGCAAATACCACAGCTAATTTGAGGTTTCTTTATCAGTTTGAGAAAGCAACAGACTAGCATTCAGAAATTTAACAAGGAGATCTGAGGAACAAGAGAAGCATCGTAGGCTTTCACATATCTCTGGTGGTCTGTAAATCTGTGTGCTTGCACAAAGTAGCACACTTGCTCAGGGGGAGAGCAGAGAAGTATCTAGCATCTACTGATTCCGTGCTGAACATGAGGTCTTGTACACAAAGAAAACAAAAGCTTGGGCATTCTTGTAAACTGCCTGAACTTTGAACACATTTACCAAACCACACACAAAGTAATTGGCAAATGGTGGAAGTCTTACTGGCTAAAAATGCTTAAGCACAACTTCCGATTAATCATAGGCTGACGATTAAGATATGCTGACTCAGTGGTAACCTCTAGAAAGCCAGGCTTAAGAATAAATTTTTTAAAAAACATGAGCAGACATCAGCAGCTACATGCTATAGACAAGATAGACTCTGCAAAATGAGTCTAAGCAAGCCACTAAATGAACAAACAGAAATGATAACCACTGGGGATGGAGATCAGCCAGAGTTTGTACAATATATTATCTATAGTATCCAATGTTCAACCAAATGTGAGATTTACAAAGAAATAGGAAAGTGCTAATTAGGTAATAGAAGCTGTCTTCGGAGGCCCCAGACATTGACTTAGAAGAAAGGTTTCAAAGCAGCTTTTTAAAATATGTTTTAAAAACTAGAAGAAACTACATTTAAAGAATTAAAGAAAAGTGATATGACAATGTCTCATCAAATAAAGAATATTAATAAAGAAGTAAAAATTATAAAGAAGTAGAAAATTTATATGTATAAATATATAAATATACAATTTATTTAGATAAAAAATTTCTTCTTTATAATTTCTTAAAGAATTATAAAAATTATATATGTAATTATAACAATGTGAAGATTAAAGAGAGATATATATGATTTTACATGTAAAATTTCCACTTTATAATATATATATATAATTATATGTATATAATTTCTACTTCTTTATAATGTAAAATTATAAATTATAAATTCTTTATTTCTACTTCTTAATAAACATTGTGGGGATTTTCAGAATGGCTGAGTAAGCAGCATGGAAAATATTCTTCCACCGAAAAGCAACATTAAAGAATTAAAGAAAAGCATGATGACATAGTGTATAGTTAGCACTTTCCTATTTCTTTGTAAATCTCATATTTTGGTTGAAAATTGGATATTTTAGATAATATATTGTACAAACTCTAGTAGTATTTCATAATGCTTCTACTATTTCTGTCCCCAGTGGTTGTTCATTTAGTGGCTGTGATGGTTAATACTGAGTGTCAACTTGATTAGATTGAAGGATGCAAAGTATTGATCCTGGGTGTGTCTGTGAGGGTGTTGCCAAAGGAGATAAACATTTCAGTCAGTGTGCTGGAGAAGGCAGACTGACCTTTAATCTGGAGGCCACAATCTGAGCAACTGCCAGCAAATATAAAGCCGGTAGAGAAGCGTGAAAGGCAAAACTGGCCTAGCCTCCCAGCCTAGATCTTTCTTCCTTGCTGGATGCTTCCTGCCCTTGAACATCAGACACCAAGTTCTTCAATTTTGAGACTCAGACTGGCTCTCCTCACTCCTCAAACTTGCAGATAGGCTATTGTGGGACCTTGTGATCATGTAAATTAATACTTAATGAACTCCTCTTTATATGTGTATATATATATGTATATATATATATCCTACTAGTTCTGAATATATATATATATATATCCTATTAGTCCTGTCCCTCTAGAGAACCCTGACTAATACAGTGGCTGACTTGGACTCATTTTTTAGAGCCTATAGGTATGTCACAATACTTTTATTTAATTTTATTTTATTTAATTATTTAAACATGGTTTCTACTAGTATTTTAAATAAATTTAAACTCTAGAAATATAAACTTTCTAAAATTAAAGCCAAGCTTTCTAGGGGTTACCACTAAGTCAGCATAGCTTAATGGTCAGCCTATGATTAATTGGAAGTTGCGCTTAATTATATATATAACCAGCTGGAGTTGAAAAGTATAATACTTGGAATGAAATTTCACCAGAGGGGCTCAACAATAGATTGAGCTGACAGGAGAAATAATCAATGAACTTAAAAATAGATCGTTAAAGCGTATGCAACTTGGCCAGGCATGGTGGCTCATGCCTATAATGCTAGCACTTTGGGAAGCTGAGGTGGGTGGATCACCTGAGGTCAGGAGTTCAAGACCAGCCTGGCCAACATGGTGAAATCCCATCTTTACTAAAAATACAAAAATTAGCTGGGCATAGTGGCAGGCACCTGTAATCCCAGCTACTCGGGAGGCTGAGGCAGGACAATCACTTGAACCTGGGAAGTGGAGGTTGCAGTGAGCTGAGATCACACCATTGTACTCCAGCCTGGGCAACAGAGTGAGACTCCATCTCAAAAAACAAACAAACAAACAAGAAAAAAACCCACAAAAATTAGCCAAGTGTGATGGCATGCACCTGTAATCCCACCTACTCTCAGGAGGCTGAGGCAGAATCGCTTGAATCTGGGAGGCAGAGGTTGTGGTGATCCAAGACGGTGCCACTGCACTGCAGCCTGGACAATAGAGCAAGACTCCATATCAAAAACAAAACAAAACAAAAAGATATGCAACCTGAAAAGCAAAGAAGAAAAAGAATGAAGAAATAGGAACAGAGCCTAAGAGAAATGTGAGCCAACATAGTGCAACAACATATTCATAATGGGAGTTTCAAAAGGAGAGGAGAGAAAATGGCAAGAGAAAATATTTGAAAAGCCCCAAATTTATCAAATTTGATCCAAAAACATCAATCTATGCATCTAAGAAGTTCAATGAACTCCACGTAAGATAGATACACAGAGATCCACATATGAACATGTCATAACTGAACTGACAAAAGATAAAGACAGAGAATCTTGAAAGCAGCAAGAGAGAAGCAACTCATAATGCACAAGAGATCCTCAACAGGATTAACTTGATTTCTGACACATTAGAAATATTGAAAGAAAAACAAACTCTGTCAATTTGGAATTCTATACTCAGCAAAAATCCTTCAAAAATGAAAGAGAAAGACATCATCAGATAAACAAAGACCAAGAAAAACTGTAGTTAGCTTCATGCTAAAAGGAAATGATAGCAGATTGTAACTCAAATTTACATGAAAAAATAATGAGCACTGGTAAAGGTAAATACATAGATGAATGCAAAATGCAACATAAATATATAGCGTTTTTTCTCAACTGACTTAAAAGATAACTGCATAAAATACATATAAATTATATAATCAGGCATGAATATATAAAGATGTAATATATATGACAACAATAGTACAAAGGAGGGGGACTGGAGCTATAATGAAGCAAAATATCTCTATTTTATTAGAAATAATTGGCATTAATCCAAAGTAGGGGGTTTTAAGTTAAGGCCTATTACAATGGCCAGAGCAAAAACTAAGGAAAACAACTTCAAAAATATAGTAAGAAAAAGAATAACAAAGGAATTAAAATGTTAAACTATAAAGTATGTGTTTGGCACACAAGAAGACAGCAATGAAGGAATACAGGAACAAAGCAGACATGAGGCATATGAAAAACAAATAGCAAAACTGCAGATGTAAATACATCCATAGCAATAATCACATTAAATGAATGAAATAAAATAACAGAGCTAGGTCTCTGTGGTTCTCAGAAGCCTAAGATGGTCCCCAATATTCCTGTACCTGGTATACCCTTCTTGTATAGTTTCCTCCTCTTGGCTATAGGCAGACCCTGTGAACATGATGGGAAATTACTCCCGTAATTAGGTTACTCTATATGGCAAAAGTGAAGGAATTTTGCCATTGTAATTAAGATTTCTAATCAGTTGACTTTGAGCTAATAAAAAGGAAGATTAGCCGGGGCAGGCCTGGCCCAGTCAGGTGAGTCCTTAAAAAAGAGCATCTCGTGTGGAGGAAATAAACTACCATTTTGTGAGAGGGACTATGGAGGGAGCTACATGGCCGGAGTCCCTGTTGGGGATGGCCTCTAAGAGCTGAGGGCAGTCCCTGGTAGACAGCTAGTGAGAAAACAGGACTATCAGTCCTACAACTGCCAGGAAATAAATTCTGCCAACAAGTAGTGAGCACAGAAGAAGACATCAAGCCTCAGCTGAGATCACAGCCCTAGCCAGTGCTTTGACTCCAGCCTGGTGAGACCCTGAGCACAGACTCCAGTTGATAGACTGGATGTTGTGTTTGTGTCCCCCTGCAAATTCACATGTTGAAACCCTAATCCCAATGCGACGGTATAAGAAGATGGGACCGTTGGAAGGTAATTGATCCTGAGGGTAGAGCCTTCATGACTAGGATGTGTGCCCTTACAAAAGAAACGCCAGAAAACTCTCTTACCCTCTTTCTGCCATGTGAGAATATACTGAGAAGTCAGCAAGTCTACCTGGAAGATGGTCCTCCCCAGAAGCTGACCATGCTAGCATTCTGATGCCAGACTTCCCAGCCTCCAGAACTGTGAGCAGTAAATTTCTGTTGTTTAAGCCCTCAAATCTGTGGTAATTTATTATAGCAAACTGATCTGACTGAGATACTCAGCTAACCTGTACCCACAGAAACTATGAGATAATAAATGGGCGTTGTTTTGACCTGCTACGTTTGAGGTAATTTGTCATGAAATAATAGAAAACAATTCAGCCTCGAACTCAGGTCTTTCTTGCAGTTAGTCCATACACTGAACTACTCTGCTCTATACTACCATTCAGAAATTGGCTGTTCAGGTACCACAAAGGCCTAGTAGACATTTTTTTGTTTAGCTTGCAAAGTATTTTAAAACTTTGTTTAAAAAATTAGCTGTCTTGGGAGGCCAAGCAGGAGGATTGCATGAGCCAGGAGTTCAAGACCAGGTTGGGAAATATAGTGAGAACCAGTCCATACAAAAAAAACCCCCAAAATTAAACAAAAATATAGCTGCCTATATCTAAATATCAGAGGATGTCACATACAAATTCAAATTTCTGACTTTCCAAAAACCACTGGAAGACATGGCATCATTGGTCCATATTACCACCTAGCAAGAACTGGCTGGAGGTGAAAAGTCCCTCGAGAGGGCCTGAGCCCTGTATTTCAGCACAAGCCAGCTCCACCCTATAAGCTTCATTTATTTAGGTGACCCACATAGCTGCAGTTAGGCATTTGAGTATGTAATTCCTGATATCTAGCTTCAAAGTTGATCACTGATTGCCTCAGTTTTGTTTCTAGCACAGTCATTGTTTCTATTTGCTCTTTTCCTGAAACAATGCTACAAGAGTTTAGATCATAAATCCATTGGGAATGAGTGCCCAGATAAGAGTTGGATATTGATTTGAGAAGAGAAAATGAACTTTGGTATTATGGATTCAATTAAGTTTAGTAGAGACTGGGAAACTCATCTTTTCACTAAATTTCTTATTGGTGTAAGATTTCAGTTTGGCAAAAATCCTGCATTCTTTTGGCCTTTGAGGAGTAGAAGGTGAAACGAGCAGCATGTTTTGTTTTGTCTTTCTTTTCTACCATGGAACACGAGGGGGAAAATTCTGTGAAAGCTCAAAAGGAAGGCTCCACTGAGGTTGTGTAGTACAAAGAATGAATGGTTCAGTTTTTTAAATTGATGCAAATTAACATAAAATATAAAGAGATTTTTGGAAAATGATAAAAATAATGCCAATTGCGTTCACTCACGTAAAAGAAAATCTTTTACTCATAACATTTCTGGTACTGAATGTGGGAATTTTCCCCACATCAACCAATTCTCCAACTTTCCAGACACCAACTGGGTATCCTACAATTCATTTCTGACACTAATTACCCTGTGTTAGCTCAGACTCCATAGGTTAAGGACTCAATCCCACAAGACTGCCCTCACGTCAGATGCCAGTCAAAAGTTCCAGGTTGTCACCTGTACTTTTGACCTATAAATTAGGAGTTCCCACAAGCCACTTCTCATAATTGATAATTTTCTAGAAAGGCTTACAAAATTCAAGAAAGCATTTACTTACATTTATCAGTTTATTGTAGGATATTACAAAGGATACAGATGAATAACCAGATGAAAAGGTACAGAGGACAAGGTCCAGAAGGGTGCTTAGTGCAGAAGCTTCTGTTTCCATGGAAGTACAGTGATCCACCCTCCTGGCACATGGATGTGTTCATCAACTCAGAACCTGGCTGAACCTCATTGTTAAAAGTTTTTATGGAGGCTTTACTACCACGTAGTCATGATTAATTAAATCATTGTCCACTGACAATTAAGTCAATCCCCAATCCCTCTTCCCTCCTGGGAGGTTGGGGATGGGGCTGAAAGTTCTCACCCTCTAATTATATGATTGGTTCCTGTGGCAACTGGCCCTCATCCTCCAAGAGTCACCTCACTAGCATAAACTCAGGTATGGCTGAAATGAGCTTACTATGAATAAAAAAAGATATTCTTCTCACTCCAATCACTCAGAAAATTCAAAGCATTTTGGGAACTCTGTGCCAAGAACCAAGAATGAAGACCAAATATATATTTACAATTTTATCACAATGTCACAGGCCACTCCCTTGGTCTTTTAATGTTGATCCCTTACAGGAAAACAATTATATAGCTCAGAGAATTTGTAATGTCCTTGGCCACTGCCCAGATAGAGCCAATTTATCAAGACAAGAGAGTTGCAGTAGAGAAAGTTTACACAGAGCTTGTTAAACAGGAGAACAGTTATATTACTCAATCAGTCTCTGAAAATTTGGAGACTAGGGTTTTTTAAGGGTAGTTTGTGGGAAGGAGGAGTGGCTTGAGAATAAGTGCTGCTGATTGGTTGGGGATGTATTCATAAAGATCTGGAAAATGGTCCTCAAGTGCACATAAGTCCATTGCTGGGTGGGGCCACAAGACCAGTTGACTGTTCAGGGTAGAGCCATCTGCAGTCAGAAATGCAAAAACTTGAAACAGCATCTCAAAAGGCCAATCTTAGGTTCTATAATAGTGGTGTTATCTACAGGAGTAATTGGGGAAGTTGAAAATCTTGTAGCTAATTTATTAGTCCTATAAAGGCAATCTGGTCCCTGGGCAAGAAGGGTTTTTCTTTCAGCAAAGTACTGTTATCATTTTTGTTTCAAAATTAAACTGAAAACAAAGTTTCTCCCACAGTTAGTTCAGCCTATGCCCAGGACTGAACAAGGGCAGCTTGGAGTTTAGAAGCAAGATGGAGTTGGTTAAGTACAATCTCTGTCACAGTCATACTTTTCTCACTGTAATAATTTTTGCAAAGATAGTTTCACATTTACATTGGGGGTAGCATTTATAGAACAGAGATAGCACTAGTACCAACACCCATATGACTAGTCCTTGAAGAGGCCAGTTAGTGTGGGGTAGGGATACATGGAAGGAAATAACTAATTTGCCCTGTTTTTTGTTGTTTTGGTTTTTCTTTTTTACTATGGGACATGAGGGAGGAAAACCTTGTGGGCCAGTAGAAAGGAAGGCTCCAATGAGGTTGTGCAGTATGAAGAGTGAATGGCTGTTAAGTTTTTTAAATTGGGGCAAATTAACATGAAATGTATAGCATATTTTGGAAGATGGTATAAGAAACGCCAATTGTGGCAACTCATGTTTTGTTTTTATTTTTCAAAGATTTCTATGCAATAATAGAAATCACTTGTATGAATTTAGTTTACCCATGATCTCTGTACCTAGCTGTAAGGAAGTCTTTCAGAGAAAAAAAAATGTGAGCATATATGAACTATCTGTGTGTGCATGCACAAGCCATACCTGACTTAGAATAGAATTCTATATGTATTCAGTTTCAGAACTTGTCTTGAGTTTTCGAATTTGTAAAATGTTGAAAATGTTTCACTGTCTGTATTAAATGTTTTACTATGCTAAAAAGGACATCTAAAAATCAATAAGGAAAAGACCAACATACTGTTTTGTGAAAGGGCTGTATATGCAAAGAAATCCCTCAATGCAGAAGGAGCTGAGAAACCAAAGGAGGCAGACAAATACATCTCGTTGTCACAGGGTGATTTTATTGGGAAATATAATGACAGAAGCATAGTCCTGGGTGGCCAGAAGACAGATAGATCATTGTGCCATTATTCCCCAGACCCAAGGATTATATACCATAGGGAAGGGTACATGTGCTTCAGAGGGAATGGGTTGGAGTTTGATCTAAGAATAGGGTTTACAGTAAGCATGAATTTATCAAGGTTGATTTGGTCTAAAGGCAGGATTTTTGGTAAAGATGTGCTCTTTCATACACAAGAAGCAACAGATAAACTGGAAATCTCAGCAGCATTCCTGAAACTGGGGCTAACTACAAGTTAGCATGGCAGATTGGCATCTAACATGGAGTTACTTTCGTCTCCACATATCCTAATGGAAAAATGAAAGAAAGATATGAATAGAAAATTCATAAAATAGAAAATAAAAAATGACCACAAGGAATATGAAAAGATGTTAAATCTCAAGTATTGGTGAGGGTAAAGGATACTCTCATACCCTGATGGGAGTATGTACATTTGAGCCACTCCGAAGGGCAACTTCACAGAAACTATTAAATGTTATAAGAATGTATTTATGCAGAGGAGGCCACAGCTTGACCTGCGGCAGTCCAGCCTTCCACCTCCTGCTCATCTGCTTCACTAGCTATTCCTATGCTATCAGTGCACAGGCCATGGCCTGCTGTGGCTACAGTACTTCTGGTCCTTGTTGTCTGCCTGGGGGCGATGGTTGAAGCCTACCCCATCAAACCCGAGGCTCCTGGTGAAGACTACTCCCTGAAGGAACTGAGCCATTACTATGCTTCCCTGTGCCATTACCTCAATGTGGTCACCAGGCAGCAATGTGAGGGTGCAGATATGTGGTGAGGAACCCTGAGGCCTCCTGGGAGATCTGCTAACCATGCCCACCTGATTTGCACATCCACTCCCAACCCGGGAAACCTGGACAGGGTCTCGACAGGGTTCGTGTGGGGCCCTCCACCAACGTCTCGGTGTCCCCTTCCCCTGGGCTGGAGGGCTGTGTGTGGTCCTTCCCTGGTCCCCAAATAAAGAGCAAATTCCACAGGAAAAAAAAAAAGTATTTATGCATTACGTGTAGGAACAATAATTTTTAAAATAACGAACCCATTCTTCTCTCTTTCTCTAAACATCCTTTCTGGCCACAGTGATAAGTTCAGGAATGTGATCTCAGACCTGGCCTAAGTCATTTAGCAGCTAACAGTCACTTGACCGCAGTGATTGATTCAGGAATGGATGCATGACATAAACTGGTCCAATTTTAGAAATTGGGAATGCTGGGCGGGACACAGACACTCTCCTGTAGCCACGAAGAAGGAAACATGTACTTGGGATCTGCTAACAAGTTTAGGACCACAAGGGTATAACCTGCCTGAGAATGCGGCCATCACTAAGGAAGCACTGACTTACCAAGTCTTGTCTGTAGCCAGTGCTGCCGCTGGTCTTGTTAGTCACATGAGCCATTCAAGTTCCTATTTCTTTCAACCAGTTTGAGTTTTTCTGTTACTTGCAATTGGAAGTATGTTGACTGATACAATAATCCTTCACCAACCTTATGTATCAGGGCCTGTGACAGATCCTATAAACTGACTCACTCAATACCCTTTCCAATCCCCTTATTGCATTGCATGCCTCCCTGTATTTCAGTCTGGAAAGCTCAAATCCGTGTTTCTCACAATTCCTTGCAGCTGGGGTTCTGGATGTGACTTAAGTTCTACTAATCAAGACTAGCTCAAGGCTTGAATTTGGATGTGAGTTAAGTGGACAGAAACAATACTCAAGGCCAGACATTTACTGGTGCAGATCATAGCAAAGATGGTGCAGTCTGAGAATCAGCTGCTATCGATGGTGACTTTTCCAGCTTCCTGATCATAGCAGGAGTAGCAGTGACCTAAGCTGGCTCAGTTCCATGGTGTGGATTTGGAAGCACTCCTGGAAGCTCTACCTAGATCCTTTTTCTCCATTCATACCCATAATTCTGTAAGCCACTTAAATACCATAACTTACTTTCTGCTGAAATTAGCTAGAAAAGATTCCGTTCTTTGAAAATAAACACAGATCATACAAGATTCTTTGAGCCTTTGACACTACACTCAAGGCTGTGGGAGCCAGTCTAATTTTTTTCCCTTTTTAAAGAAAGGATCTCATGCTGTTGCCCAGGTTGGAGTACAGTGGCATGATCATGGCTCACTGCAGCCTCAACCTGCCAGGCTCAATTGATGCTCCTGCCTCACCCAGCCTCTCAAGTAGCTGGGACTATAGGCATTCACCATGACACCTGGCTATTTTTGTATTTTTTATAGAGACAGGGTTTCACCGTGTTGTGTTGCCCAGGCTTGTTTTGAACTTCTGGGCTTGAACAATCCTCCTGCCTTGGCCTCCCAAAGTGCTGTGATTACAGGCGTGAGCCAGTGTGATGAGCCAAGAGCCGGTTTATGTAGCGGAAATAAACCAGAGCTAAATAAAAGCATACCCATTTCTAGACATTTGCAGTTATCTCTATCCTCACCACTTAGAACTAGGATTTTTAAAAAGGTCCAGTCTATGCAAGTCCTAAACTGGTCTGGTGACCCAAAAATAGCTTCTGTACAGTTCTAGTGTCACCCTTCCTTTGCTTGCACTTTTCTCTCAACCTCTACCCTCAATGATATAACAGGCTTCTCTGTGGAAAGTCATCCATTATTATTACCAGCAAAGAGAATTATGATGGTAAGAGGACCCAGTAAGACGCCTCTGGAATGTGAATGTTCCCAGGCATCGACCAGACTCTCAAATTTCAGCTCCGTTTAACTAGAAAAGATGATGCCAAACAACAATTTTCAGGAACAATCAAATGCACACAGTTTAGTATGTAACTCGCCTAGATCAATTTTCCCTGCCAGAAATTCAGCATTTGATTATGCTTTCAATTTAGATTTTGCCTCTTTGTACTCCAGAGATAGGTTAGGGCATACAGTGGACAGTCAATAAATACATCCTAAAGAAATGAATTTTGTACCAGTTGTATGTTCTAGGATAATAGGTCTTCTCAGCAAACAAATGGTGTCAGCTGGACCCCAAATGGTGTCAGTTGGACTCATTCTGTTGTGCTACTATAACAGAATACCATAGAGTACGTGGCTTAAACAACAGAAATTTATTTTCTCAGTCGATTTAGCCAACATAACCAAGCTTAAAATGCAGTTGTAAGGAGTGATGACTTTGATAGATAGCCCCAATAAGAGTCCATCATTCATTCAACAAATGTTTACCAAGTGTCAACCACAAAGTGCTGAAGGTGCAGAAAGGAACAAGGTACAATTCTTCTCACAAAAGTTGTCTGATGTTGGGAGACGCACAATAAACATCGAATTCCAATTCACTGTGTTCAGCACTAGGAACACAGTGCAGTGGCAAGAAACTACTAACTCTACCTGGAAGAATCATAAAAAGCAAGAGGATACATGGGGCTGGCACCAGAAGGCCTTCCAATGTTGCATCTGGTAACTCGATGTGTCATTTCCCTAGGGCAATATTGGGTTGCCTAAATAATTAGATGCCTAGGGCATTAGCAAAGCAGGGGTAAAACAAAAATGTAAATCAATTTTACATTACATATAAAACAAGGGAATATAAGAAGTTGGTTAGATTTTGTTCCATCTATTTTATGATTTAATATTTTATTTTGAATTACATATGGGGTAGGAAGTGGTGGGCATAACTTTTTCTAAAGTGTATTTATTCTGGCTGGGTGTGGTGGCTCATGCCCATAATTCCAGCCCTTTGGGAGACTGAGGCAGGAGGATCTCTTGATCCCAGGAGTCTAAGACCAGCCTGGGCAACATGGTGAGACTCCATTTCTACAAAAGATTTAAAAAAAAATCTAAAAGGTATCTGTATTCTGAAAAACAATACACATACACAAAATTGCATAAAGCATACATGTACAATTAAAAGTTGTTATAAAGTAAACACCAAATAACCATCACCTAGGCAAAAAATAGAATATTGTCTGCAGCATCCCAGGAGCACCATCTCAGATGGCCAGCTGTCTTGGTTTGTCTTGGACGGTTCCGCTTTTAGCACGCAAAGGCTCAAATTCTAAGGAAACTCCTCCCTAGGATGTGAAAAGTCTCAGTTTTCTGTGATGGGTACAGAAGATTGGGGGAAAAGCACAAAACCCATATGGTGACACCACCCCCCACCCAGAGTGAGTAAAAACAGCACAGTTTTTAGTGTGAAATGGATATGGCTTAGATTCTCTGCCTTGTGGTTGCTGTGGCTATTTTTTTGCCCGACTGCTGATGTTGACAACCATGACTTCTAGCTCACAATAATGAATCATCCATTGTTGCATCACTGTGACTGATGCCGCTTTAGCACGCAACTTAAGTGCATTGAAATTGTGAGCATTAACAAGTTCGTCTTCGTCTTTGCCTATGGATCAACTGTTGTGATTTGTATTGAGATAGTTTAACCTTTCACATCATGAATATTGTGACCATGTGCATTAGTTTGCCAGGGCTACCATAACAGAATACGACAGACTAGGTGGCTTAAACAACAGAAATGTATTTTCTCACAGTTCTGGAAGCTGAAAGTCCAAGATCAAGGTGTCAGCAGGTTTGTTTTTTTCTGAGGCCTCTCTCCTTGGCTTGTGGATGGCAGCCTTCCCTCTGCGTCCTCACAGGTCTTTCCTCTATGCCTGTGAATCCCTGGTGTCTCTTTATGTATAGAAATTTCCTCTTTGTATAAGGACACTGGACAAATTGAATTAGAGCCCACCCTAATGGCTGCATTTTAATGTAATCACCCCTTATAAGGCCCTATTTCCAAATATAGTCACATTCTGAGATGCCGAGGGTTAAGGTTTCAATGCATGACTTTTGGGGGGACACAATTCAAAACACCATGTTGTAAGAATGCAGATAATAGGTAGGAGAATTGCTTGAGCCCAGGAGTTTGAGAACAGACTGAGCAACATAGTGAGACTCCCCTGTCTCTATAAAAAATTTTTTTAAAAATTAGTAAGGCTTGCTGGTATGTATCTGTAGTCCCAGCCACTTAAGAGGCTGAGACGGGAGGATGAACCCTGGAGATTAAGGCTGCAGTGAGCCATGATCACACCACTGTACTCCAGTCTGGGAAACAGAGAGAAACCCTATCTCCACAAAAAAAAAAAAAAAAAAAAAATGCAGACAATGAAAGCGAGAACTGTTACATACCAATGCCGTAATCACTGAAAAAGAATGCTGAACTGCTGTGTTATTTTAATGACAGATGAATAACACATATAACTGGGCTAGAGAGATAAATAACCCAAGCAGAACACAGTACACAGTGTAGAAAAAAGAACTGGAGTTTGAGCACAGTGGAGAAGAGTGTGTGAAAGTATATGTGGCGACTAAATCTTACATGTCTGGGATAAGACCCGTAAGTATTCCTATAGCAATCAAAAATTTCCCCCAAAATGCCAATGCTTAGCTGAGAATAGTGACCACTGAATTAGTTTGGGCATACCACACAAACACACATCTCCGTGTTGTTCTGAACATGAAAATAACTGACTAAATATAACTGATTAAAGTTTTATTTCCTGATTCAGAGGTTGACGCTAAACTGTCCTGTGAGGGGGATCTTGATAACAAATATGTTGGTACCTAAGCATAGAGCCCAATCTCTCAGATCTTACCAACAATTGTGCTTTGTACAGTATATCAAGGGATACAACACATCAAAGCAAAAAAAACAAAAACAAAAACCAAAAAACAAAAAAAACAAAAAAACTTTCCCAGTCTCTATAGATACTTTGATTTTTAAAAATGTGCAGTACTGGCTAGGTGTAGTGGCTCACGCCTGTAATCCCAGCATTTTGGGAGACTGAGGAGGGCAGATCACTTGAGCCCGGGAGTTCAGGACCAGCCTATGCAACATAGTGAGATCCTGTCTCAACAAAAAAAATAGAAAAATTAGCCAGGCGTGGTGGTGCATGCGTGTAGTCCTAGCTCCTCAAGAGGCGAAGGGGGAAGGATCAACTGAGCCTGGGAGGTAGAAGCTGCAGTGAGCCAAGAACACTCTACCCCTGCTTGGGTGACAGTGAGACCCTATCACACGCAAAAAAAGAAGTTTCATATTATCCACTTGATTTCAATGAAGATATTAATAAAACCACAGACAATATGAAAAGATACAAATGAGACTTTTCTCATTTATCTGCATGTTTAGCAGACAGCATAGATGTCAGTTGTGTGGAATTCCATTCAGTCTATAAACTTTTGATTTAAAAAATGAAAAGACCTTACCTGCTAAACATCATGCACACCTTGTACACAATCCTGCTAAAAATAGATACATTCTGCTTATCTATAAAATTAAAGCTTTTATTTTTATTTTAATTTTTTTAAAACAGAGTTTTACTCTTGTTACGCAGGCTGGAGTGCAATGGCTCGATCTCGCCTCACGACAACCTCCACCTCCTGGGTTCAGGCAATTTCTCTCGAGTAGCTGGGACTACAGACGTGCACCACCATGCCCAGCTAATTTTTGTATTTTTAGTAGAGACGGGGTTTCACCATGTTGACCAGGATGGTCTCGATCTCTCGACCTCGTGATTCACCGGCCTCGGCCTCCCAAAGTGCTGGGATTATAGGCGTAAGCCACCGTGCCCGGCCAAAATTAAAGCTTTTATGATGGGCCGGGCACGGTGGCTCAAGCCTGTAATCCCAGCACTTTCGGAGGCCGAGGCGGGTGGATCACAAGGTCGAGAGATCGAGACCATCCTGGTCAACATGGTGAAACCCCGTCTCTACTAAAGATACAAAAAATTAGCTGGGCATGGTGGCACATGCCTGTAATTCCAGCTACTCAGGAGGCTGAGGCAGGAGAATTGCCTGAACCCAGGAGGCGGAGGTTGCGGTGAGCCGAGATCGCGCCATTGCACTCCAGCCTGGGTAACAAGAGTGAAATTCCGTCTCAAAAAAAAAAAAAAAAAAAAAAAAAAAAAAAAAAAAAAATCCTAAAGACAGAAATTGGTGGACATTTTTATAAATCTAAAATCCTGCTGTTGCTAATAAATAAACTCATAAGTATTCAATGCTCACATTTTTTAATTTTGTTGTTGAAAGGCTATGCAACTTGGTGTCATCGCATTAGGCAAACATCAAAAATCAGCACAGAACTGCAGGTCAAAATGACTTTTATATTTGATAGTATGAAATTTTACTACCATAGAAAAAAAATTGGCCTGGTGTGGTGGCTCACGCCTGTAATCCCAGCACTTTGGGAGGCCAAGGAGGGCAGATCATGAGGTTAGGCGTTCAAGACCAACCTGGCCAACATAGTGAAACCCCATATCTACTAAAAAAATACAAATAAATTAGCTAGGCGTGGTGGCCCATGCCTGTAGTCCCAGCTACTTAGGAGGCTGAGGCAGGAGAATCACTTGAACCTGGGAGGTGGGGGTTGCAGTGAGCTTAGATAGCACCACTGCACTCCCCCTTGGGCAACGGAGTGAGACTTTGTCTAAAAAAAACTTTTTTAAATGTCCTAATGGTAACAGGCAGTTCTGAGTTATTGTCAGAAAAAAAAAGCAGAAAGAATAAAAATATCCTACTATATCATGGACCAAAAGAAACATGCCATGACTATTTTGAAAAATCAAATATAGGCAATATCTGTCCAATTTGTCCTCTTGTATTTATATTTCCCTTTTTAATAAGTCTTACATTTATGTACTTGAAGAATACAGAATAACATAGCCTACAAAATTTAAATATCTAGTAAGAAGCTAAAAAAAAGAGTTAAATACCTGTATCAGAGGGACAGAAAGAAACATTATAAAACATTGTTATATTTTTGTTCCCCATGTTATTTGTTTAATTAGTCTTGCTATTAATTACTACTAATTGCCACTGTTAACTAGTCCTACTAGTGCTTCATTTAAATAACATAATTGATACACAGAAAAGAAAATAAATAATGTATAATTTTAAATAAACACCTATTTTTAATATTTTTATGTTAAGGTAATAACACATGTACAATTATTTACTACATATTATATCGTTATGGTTTTCTTTTGTCTGATGTGACTGTGTTCTAGTTTGTTTTGTAAAAAGTTGATCATTCAAACCACCACCACAACCACCACTAACTACCCCTACTAAAATCTTAATATATAGTCCTAACCCATTTATGCCTGAGGTTGCAATTTTTTGAATTTTTGCAATCAGATCTTGGCGATGACACTGAGCAGTAAGATAGAAATAACTCCCACATGCTTAGCACTCCAATAATGGAAAACTAGGCATAAATAGGTTTAATTTAGCTTTGGCTTAAGGTGTGAGAGTGGAGGGTAAAATGCACATTGAAATTTGCCTTGTCATCTCAGGAGGCATGTTTATTCCTCTGCCTAGAGAAAGTCCTAGTTGTGAGGAAAAAACTAAAAGCTGGGAATGCTTGTAGCCTTGAGTTCTGCTATTCTCCATTTGAGCTGTCTCCGAACTTTTGTGGGCCCCGCTCCTGTACTAGTCAAAGGCAGATTCCTACTTCCCTCTGACAGTAGTAAGGGCTCAGAAATGTTTGGGAATATGAGGAAGGGGCCACTACCCCTTGCTCGTTATCTCTTCCCCCTCAAATAATATTTCTTCTGCTTTGAGGGTCACTAGATATTTTATTCAAGTCTGGTGTGTGGTGAGAGGTTTTTATGTTTTGGAAATCAAAGTTCTAGTTGTGTAAAACACCATATGTTTTTGTAGGTTTCTCTGCAAGGGGCAGTAGGGGCAAGGGGGCTGGAGTAGGTCATTAACGAGGATCTAGTTTCTTCCTGCAAAGGACTCAGGTTGGCTAACAGGTGAATAGATTCGTTTCCTGGGTTTTGTCTATGGAAAGAAAATACACTCCAACTTCAGAGGAAACTCACAACCCTTCAGAACTAGGAGCCAAAACAGCTGTAGGTCTAATCAGGAAGCCCTTCCCTGCTGCCAGTGCTTCCCTCCTCCGTGTTGTACTTTGACTCCATAGAAAGGTGAAAGTGGATACCTTGGGTGCCCTTCTGCTCAAGTATTGTTCTTCCCTCAGCTCTCTGTGGCAGACTGTGAAGTGGAAAGGGCACTAGTAGGGAAGCCAGGAAGCTGAGCTTCTCCTTCCTTTACTCCCAGCTTACTGCCACTCTACCTTTCTGCCTGCTTTGCTAAGAGGTAGAGCTGCAAAATGGGGCAGATGACGCAGACCTCACCAGGATGCTGAGAGGATTCCCTGCCAGTGTATGAAGTGCACACACACAAGATGCTCAATGCCTGTCATCTGTATGGGACTCAACCATCGCCAGTACCCCGCCTTTGAATGCCAAGACCTTTGCCCTCCTTTCCATTCACAATGAAAATACCAGTTGACACTTACCACTTCATCTATAGTAACACATTTTAACCTTCTCAATAATTTTATGAGTTGGGAAGTATTGTCCCCATTTACAGGGAACCCATTTCTATACTAGTCAAACGCAGATTCCTACTTCCCTCTGAGAGTGGTAAGGGCTCAGAAATGTTTGGGAATATAGAGATGAGGCCACTCCCCTTTGATCTTGATCTCTTCATCCTCAAATAATATTGCTTCTACTTTGGGAATCACTAGATTTTTATTCAACAAGTCAGGAGTGGAGTGAGAGATTTTTATTCCTTTGAAATCAGAGTTGAGACACAGAGAGTTGAAGTAACCTTCCTACAGTCACACAGCTAGCAAGTGATAGAGTTGCTATTTGAACCCAGGGGGTCTGGCTGCAGTGCTTATTTTCTGGGATGCTGAATACATCCTCAGCTCTTGCCTATATGTGCAGAGTTCAATCGCAGGATGTAGTGGTGTGTAATATCCCCACCTGCAGGGTGGAAGCATACAGACTGCCCAGAGGCCCCACTTCGCTGCATTGGTCCTTTCTGGGCCAAACAAACAAGCTTAGTCCCATTCTCATCACAACGAATCCACTAGGTTACAGTTAAGCCCATTTTGAGCCCCTGGCCTGCCTGAATTTGCATTTGGGACAAAAGAGGGAAACTCAGAAACCTAGATGCTTCTGGAGAAAAGTGTGGAGGAAGTGAGGTTATGGCTGGGGCTAATGAGACCCCTAAGAATGGGAAGATTAAACCCTGCCAGTTCCAGACCCTCCCTGGGGCACCAGGGGTCCGTCCTCCAGTGTTCCAGCTCTCCTCACCTGGGAAATGAAAACTGAAACAAGCAAAGAGGCAGGTGGTGCAGGTGACCTACACCACCCAAATGGCTTTGATTGAAGTGGCAAACCCTGAGGAGTTGCTCAACTTGGCTCTCCCTCCCCCGCAAGGCTCCCTAGCTGCCTCTTCCTGGCCCTCGGCAGTCTCTAGGCTGCAGACAGATAAGTCTTTGCTGTGGAACCTGTAACACCACTGACGGCTTGCCCAGAGCTGGGGATGGGGGTGGGGGTAAGAGTGATGGGTGAGAGACTGAACAGGGTTTCAGGGCCCTCCTTGAAACCCTCAAATCAAGCACTGGTGTAGCAGAGTGTTTGTCCTCTCCCTTGGCTTACACACTCTTCTACCCACATGGAAGTTGGCATGGGAAATTAGTCTAGGAGAAGATAAATCTGATGGGTAGGGGAAGGAAGGGATTGGCATGACTGTTCCAAGATGAGAAGCTGAGACTACTGAGCACTAGCAAGAGTGAGGCTTTCCTCAGACAGAGCACCACTTAATAAAGTCTGGATGTGGTCAAATGATTTTTAATTATGTACAGTAGCATTGCTAGCCAGCTAGTTAGATATAGCCTCCCCTTGGCCTAGGAACCCCTTCATGGGCTGCCAGACTTCTTGCAAGTCCTTTTTCCACGTCTCCAGCTATGTGTCTGAGGCGGTTTCCTCCCTACACTATCAACTTGAAAACAAGGTATGTTTTGTAAGGTTTCCTACCAGACATGAATCTCAGCCAAGTGATGGAAAAAAGAATAAAGGACTTGTGCCTAGAATACATAAGGAGCCCTTGCAACCCAATAACGAAAGGACAAATAACCCAATTCAAAAACAGGCAAAGATTTTGAATAAACAATTTTCCAAATGAGATGTAAGAATGCTGAATAAGCCCATGAAAACATGCTCAGACATCATGAGTCCTCAAGGATGCTACAAATCAAAATCACAATGCGATACCACTGCATACCATCTGGGCTGTCTAGAATCAAGACAGATAACAAGTATTGGTGAAGATGTGGAGAAATGGGAGCGCTCATAACCTGTTGATGGGAACACAAAATGGTCCAGCTTCTTTAGAAAACGGTCTGGTGGTTCCCTCAAAATTAAATATACAGTTACCATATGACTCAGCAATTCTACTCCTAGGTATATACCCAAGAAAAATGAAAACATAGCCTGTAGAGACATTTGTTCATGAATATACATAGCAGCATTAGTCACAATAGTGAAAAGGTGGAAATGAACCAGATACCCATCAACAGAAGAATGGATAAACAAAGTGTGATATATCCATACAATGGAATATTATCCAGCTATCAAAGGAATGAAGTACTGATACATATGCTCTCAAATGGATGAACCTTGAAAACATTATACTAAGTGAAAAAAGCCAGTCACAAAAGACCACATACTATACGATTCTATTCATATGAAAGCCCAGAATAGGGAAATGTATAGAGACAGAGAGTAAATTAGTAATTACTTGGGGCTCGGGGAAGCGGGTGGATGGATAGGGAATGACAGCTAAATGGTTTCATTTTGAGGTGATGAAAATGATCTAAAATTGACTGTGGCAATGGTTATGCACATCTGTGAATATACCAAAACCACTGAACTGTACACTTTCAGTGGGCAAATTGTATGCTGTGTGAATTATGTCTCAATAAGCTATACTTTATTTAAAAATCAAGCATAAAGGGATGGGGAAATTCTTAATTTATTCCAAGTGTATATGAGCAACAGAAAGTCTTTTGTCACCTCCTACACACCTACCTACACACTTCCTAAACACACACATACACACACACTGCCCTTCCAACTCATCCATGGCAACAGCGTATGTAGTGAGTGCTCAAGAAATATTTGTTGCCTTGATGAATATAGTTTCTATCTAAGAATGGATATACAGGGGGTGGGCCAAGAGAGTAATAAAATAACTGAAAATTGTCTATTGACGGTAACAGTGGACAGCTAGATGGGCATGGGTTGTAGTGGGGGGTGGTCACTATAAGTCTCTCTCTCTGCATACACTTTTTCAGCCGGGCAGAGAACTGCTTTCCTGAAATCCTGGTAAACACACCAGTTTTCAGTCAAACACATCAGTCAAATCCCTTTTCTTCCCAGCTGCTCCCTCATAGTCTGCTCTCTACAAGGCCACCATCTCACTTTCCCTCTCCCAATTCTACTACCTGGATGCCTGCAGTCCCACTAGGAATGGAGCAGACTCTACAGCAAAAGAGCTGCCTTGCGAGCTAATGAGCTTCATGTCACTAGAGGTGTGAAGGCTGATGATGGAAATCTACTTACTGAGATTTTTGGAGAGACAATTGCTGTATAAGATTCTCTCACATCCTGTATAAGCATGCTTGACTCATTTAACATGATCAATTTCCTTATTTGTAAAGTGGGTGCATGCATGCACATCCTCCCCAAACTGTCTACCAGAATGCAATTCAGATAGTTTCTGCTTTAAACAAACCCACAAATAAGGAATTGTGGATTTGCAAGTCGATAACCTTTCGAAGAAACAGAGAGGACAAGAAGGAAGAAATAATATAGTTAATCCAAAGAACATATATAATTCAATACTAAATACATAGTATTGGATTATAACCCAAAGTATAAAATAACATGAGTCCATGATGATATAAATAAATGATTGAACAAATAAATAAATGGGAGAGAAAGAGCAAATTTTCCTTATAGAATGATTCCAGATAATATATTTAGATAAGTCCTTCCTCCAGGAGGTGGAGCTTAATACCCTTCCTCTTGAGTGTGGGCTGGACTTAATAACTCACTTCAAACTAATGCATCCACAAAGTAGAAATATATATATAAATGGAAACACAGTAACTTTATGGTAGAGAAACCCAACAAACACTATCTTGGCCAAGTGATTAAGGTTAACTTGCTAATGTTAAGTCATGTGGCTATTATGTACCCATTGACACCATTAGATGAGAAGGGCACTTCACCTCTGTGGCATTCTGCCCTCAAATCCACAACTCTGGTGTAGTTATCAGGAAAACATTAGACAAACCCGAATTGAGAGACATAAGGTCATTAGTTTCAAGGAAAAGCTGACAAACTAACACAGCAGAGGAAAGTAGAAGACACAATGACTAAATGAAATGTGGTATCCTGGATTGAATCCTGGAGCAGAAAAAGGACATTAGTGGCAAAACAGGTAAAATATGAATAAAGTCTGAAGTTAGTTAACAGAATCTACCAATGTTGATCTCTAAATTTTGACCTTGGTTATGTAACAGGCTAAGAAAAGCAGAAACTGGGTGACGGGTATACGTGAATTCTTTGTAACTTCTATGTAAATCTAAAATTATTCTAAAATAAGAAGTTTATTTAAAGAAAGGAATATTAGTCAGTAAGTTGATCCCAAAAAAAAGAAAAAGAAAAAAAAAAAGGGTAATCTCGAGATTCCTTTAACTGGATTTAAAGGACCTTAATTCAATCATTCATTAAAGATTTTTTATAATGAGAGACACTATAGTATAATAGTTAAGAACCGATTGAATCTCAGCTCTACTGCTTACTACCTGTGTGGTCATAAGTAAGTAACTCAACCCCCCTGTGCCTCAGTTTACTCATCTCTAAAATGAGGATAATAATAGCAACTACCTTGGCCGGGCGTGGTGGCTCAAGCCTGTAATCCCAGCACTTTGGGAGGCCGAGGCGGGTGGATCACAAGGTCAAGAGATCGAGACCATCCTGGTCAACATGGTGAAACCCCATCTCTACTAACAATATAAAAAATTAGCTGGGCATGGTGGCACGTGCCTCTAATCCCAGCTACTCAGGAGGCTGAGGCAGGAGAATTGCCTGAACCCAGGAGGCGGAGGTTGCGGTGAGCCGAGATTGCGCCATTGCACTCCAGCCTGGGTAACAAGAGCAAAACTCCATCTCAAAATAAATAAATAAATAAATAAAAATAAAAAAATAAAAAAATAAAAATAATAGCAACTACCTCATGGGCCAGCACAAGGTTGAATTTTTTTTTCTAGTCAAGTGAAGCAGTGGGAGTAAAAAAGCAACAACAAAAAAATCTATAACTGGTTGTGGTCATTAGTTGTAAACACCACTGCACTCAGACCAGCCTGATTTTTTTTTTTTTTTTTTTTTTTGAGGCAAGTTCTCATTTTGTCTTCCAGGCTGAATTACAGTGCTGTGATCACAGCTCACCATATCCTGGAACTCCTGGGCTCAAGCAATCCTCCCATCTCAGCCTCCAGAGTAACTGGGACTACAGCAACCACCACCATGCCTCGCTAATTTGTTTTATTTGTTGTAGAGATGAAGTCTCACAGTATTGCCCAGGCTGGTCTCAAACTCTTGGCCTCAAGTGATCCAACCACCTCAGCCTCCCAGGTAGCTGGGACTACAGGTGTGTACCACCACACCTGGCTAATTTTTGTATTTTCTGTAGGGAACAGGCCTCACTATGTTGCCCAGGCTGGTCTCAAGTGATCCTCCCACCTCAGCCTCTGAAAGTGCTAGGATTACAGGCATGAGCCACTATGCTTGCCCAAGGTTGATATTTGTTAATGAGTTAATATATTACAGTACTTAGAATAATGCCTAGCACTAGTAAATGCCATGTGTTTATATGTTTATATTATAGATGAATGTATAAGTGTTTGTTAAATTAAATATCAAGTTATATTGCTACAAACACTCGTGGATAGGCCCCGCCTGTGCAGCAGACCATCATATTCCTCAGTACACATCCACTGGACTCATACAACAGATCCAGAATACAATTTAGGACTATTTGTGAAACTAGCGACCTGTGAGCTAGCCTTTAGAATCCCCAAGTGGTGATTAGAGGAGCTGCTTTTGAATGAAAGGCTGCTTTGGGGACCCCAGGCATAGATCAGCAGTTAATTGTAGATGATGATTTACCAGAGAGAAACCTACCAGATACCACTGTGTCCAAGGAAATATTTCTATTCCTTCTTCCACTTACTCGCTTGGGTTGCTTTTGTCTTCTAATGCTCTTCCTACTTACCCGATGATTAACCAAGACCTTCCCTTTCTTTAACACCCAACTTAGATACTACTTCAGCTCTGAGGCCTCCTGGGCCTACACCAGTCTTTCCTATGAACTCCAACAATACTTGGTCCCTTCATGTGGCCCTTAGAATGCACTGCCTCGTGCATTTGTCTTCTCTCCTCAATTAATCATAAGTACCTCAAAAGTAGGCACTGCTCTTGTATCCCTCATAGGACTGAGCCCATCTTCCCCTGCCCCTGTGAGAGCGGAACCAATGAAGAGTATGCAAAGGAAAACAGAAAGTCCAGTCTTCCCTTCATTCATCAAATACTGACTGAGCCCCGTGCTTGGGATAGGGGATGTGGAAGATGAGAGTTGAATTCTTGTCCTCAGGAAGCCCACAGTCTTGAACCAAAACGTTACATCCCAAATGCATAATAATATTTATCTCTAGTGGTGGTAGCGAAAATGGGGCAGGGAAAGAAGCAAATGAGGCTGTGTCCGTTTTTACGTAATTATCTAGAGAAAAAAAAAAAGACTCTCCAGAGGCTAAAAAACTGAGGTAAATGTGGGGGTTAGGGACAATTCTGGTGAGAGAGAGAGAAGAATTTGGAGCTTGGGGCAGCCAGAGCATACAGCTGAGGAGAGAAAAAAAGCTGAATGAATGCCTGGGTTTGGGGAAGAATCCAAAACAGAGAAGAGAAAGTGTGACCCTTCCTTCAGTCTCTCCATCTTCAATAAATTCTACTCCCCACCATCAATTGTTATTATTAGTATTACTTCGAGACAGGGCCTCACTCTGTCCCCCATACTAGGTGCAGGGGCAGGATCATGGCTCACTGCATCTCTTGACCTCCTAGGCTCAAGAGATCCTCCCACCTCAACCTCTCGAATAACTGGGACCACAGGTGTGTGCCACCATGCCTGGCTAATTTTTAAAACACGTTTTTGTAGAGACAGCATTACCCTATGTTGCCCAGGCTGCTATTGAACTGCTGGGCTTAAGCAATCTCCCACCTTGATCTTGCAATGTGCTGGGATTACATCCATGATACTGTACCTGGCCCAGTTACTTAAAAAACAAACAATGAAAAATCCTTTAATGCCATTGGATTGTGATAATTGCTAGGAAGAAAACACAGAGAGAAAGTCACAGGGTAAAGG
The DNA here is from genome assembly GCF_048565385.1 of Saimiri boliviensis. Lineage (NCBI taxonomy): Eukaryota > Metazoa > Chordata > Mammalia > Primates > Cebidae > Saimiri > Saimiri boliviensis. Next base: position 45,965,134 of record NC_133470.1, read on the forward strand.
GTGTACTTTAGACTTGGCATGCAGAGAAGGCCTCTTTTGAGGGGGATATTTAAATTGAGATCTAAAGATGAAGTTGCTGTAGTGCAAAGACTGGGAATAGGAGTTGGGAGAGTGTTCCAGATGAGGGGAACAATGACATAGTGAAAGACTGTTTTTGAGAAAAGAAGAAAGTGTGAGTGGAAATAAGCAGCAGGAGATACTGTGTCCACTGAGATTTGGGTTAAGTGACTTGCAAGATTACGCAGGTGGTCAGTGACAAATGAGAGAATTCTTAAGCTCTATTTTGAGAAATGGAATTGAACAGAAGGCTCCTGGAGCTTCAGGGTGGCATCTAGCAAGAGCACCAAGGACATAACAACAGGGACAGAGACTCAGAGAGCTTTCTTTCTAAAAAATATGTATGTCTGTTTTCTCCCTTTTTGCATCCAAGCATCCATTATCTGCGTCTATTTTTATTGAATATATTTAAGGTGTACTATGTGATGTTGAGACTTTCTATTATTCTAGAAATTTTGTCAACATTCCAGTGTTATTAATTTCTGTGAATGCCTCTCTGTTTTCCTGAAGGGGCTGAAAGCAAAATCCTTGAATGAAAATAATGAAAAGTACCAGATTAGTCAGAATTTCCCATGTGCCAGGCCATAGCTGCTTGTCTTTGGGGGCAGCAAGGAAGGGGAGAACTGCAGGCTGGATCCCACACTTGAGTCAATCTTGGGAAAGCTGAAGCCTGAGGCTTTTTGAAGGAGAAAAAAAAAGAAGCTGAATGAATGCCTGGGTTTGGGGAAGAATCCAAAACAGGAGCAGACATGATTGGAGACATGATTGGAGACATGGTGGGGGATTAAAGGGATGATGGGAGCTTCATAGTTTGGAAGAAGGACACATGGGTCCCCTGGAAAATGGCTCACACAGAGTGGTCATCCTGCTCAATGTCACAGAGCTAGTGTGTGGCAAAACCAGGAGTGGAGCTCAGGTCTGACAAGTTCCACAGTCTTTCTATTATAAAACCGAAGATGATTTTCCCCACAGCTCCTGTTTAATGTTGCCATTACGTTGGCCTTAGAATGATTTTTCAGAAAGTATGAGTGTGTGTGAAAGCATGTGAGTATGTGTTGAGGAGAGGCCTAGCTATACGGAGGTACTTTTGCTCTTGTATGTGCATATTTCTCCCATGCTTACCTATGACTTGGTGGGACTATCAGGTGAACGTACTTCTTCCTGGTCAGACAATCTAACTCCAGAGAACTCCAAAACCTGAAGAGAGGAATCTGAGTCACACTGACACTCCCCTTTTGCCAGATCCTTTGGATTCTTGGGACAGATGAACAAGAATGGGGAGAAAGCCTCTAAAAGCATCCACCAGAAGTGCAGGCTGAGATTCCAGATTGAACTTTTACGGAACTAGAAACCTGGATGGAAGGTCAGACAGTGACAGTCAGAGAGAATGTCAGTTGGCCAGTGTCTAAGGGAGACCACATATTGGGATGTTAAAAGAATAAGGACAGGAAAAGAGATCTAGCTAGCTCACCATCTTTTCCTGAGTTATCCTTTCACTGTGTGAATTTTTTCTTTTCGAGACAGGATCTTACTCTGTCACCCAGCCTGGAGGGCAGTAGCGTGATAACAGCTCAGTGCAGTCTTCACTTCCCAGGCTCAGGTGATCCTCTAACCTCAGCCTCCAGAGAAGCTCAGATTACAGGCATGTGCCACTACATCTGGAAAACTTTTGTATTTTTTGTAGAGATGTGGTTTCTCCATGTTGCTCAGGCTGATCTTGAACTCCTGGGCTCCTACCATCCTCCCGTCTTAGCCTCACAAAGTGCTGGAATTACAGGTGTGAGCCACCATGCCTGGTGTGAATGGAAAGTGTTATCAACTCCTAGCTTCTCAAACATGGAATATCAGCTCTGAAGTCTCTACTAATCTTGGCAAATCAGGGAATCTCTCTGATTCTAAATTTTCCCATCTGTGAAACAGGGGATAGTACCGATGGGATAGTACCCATCCCATAGGAATGCTAATGAGATTAAGTGATATGGAAAGCCATGGGAACAGAGCTGACATGCAGTAGGCCACCAGTGCATAGTTTCTATTCTTATTTCCTCCCATTGAATGAAAATGCAAATGCAAATGACCGTGAATTATCCAGGCAACTGTACACTTCTGTAAGACCAAATTATAAAACCACTTAAAGTATGTTACAGATCTGTTGCTGTCTCTTAGTTTGACTCATGAGGAACCCAATACCCAACGGAGACAAGTGAATTAGAGGAAAACGAAAAAGCTTGTGCAAAAGCAAGCATCACAAAAGGGAATTATAAGAGATTTTTGAGTGGCTGCAAGACCAGACAAGTCAGTGTGCATATACATGTTTTGGAGGGAGAGGGACAAAGGAGGAAACTGGAGGGGAGATGAGGCTATCAAAGAAGGAAAGACCAGCATACAATGTGCTTTCCTGTGAAAGTCAGGAGTTTGAGCTTCACCTAGATCAGCAGGGTCCATTAAGAATATAATGTGATCCACATATGCAATCTGAAATATTCTAGCAGCCACATGAAAAAGAAAAAAAGAAATGGGTAAAATCAACTTTAATATTATAATTTATTTAACCCAATATATAAAAAATATTATCATTTGAACATGTAATCGATATGAATACTGATTAATGACATTTTGCACTCTTTTTTGAATACTAAGTCATTGAAATCTGGTGTGTAGTTTTACAGTGACAGCACATCTTAATCTGAACTAGCCACATTTCAAATGCTCAACGGCCACATGTAACTAGGGACTAGCGTATTTGTCAGTGCAGACCTAGGCAATGGGGAGCCATTTAAGCATTTTAAGCAGAGGAGTTCCATGGCCTGATGTGTGGTTCAGAGCAAGTACAAGAGCCAGCCACTCAGGATTGGTATGTGTAGTTGTGCAGGTTGTGTGGGGTATAATGGACATGGATGTGGGCTGCAATGCAGCCCGATGATTCTATATATCAAGCCAAGCACCCTGAAACAATACGGCCAACACAGTGGAAAGTGGGCATTTTCCTCATTGGTCAGCTCAGAGATAGTGTCTTTCAAAAAGGTAAACTTTCATGAAGATGCTATATGTGCTAGTACTAGCCTTGGGGAAAATCAGGGCCATGTAGCAGGTACAAATCTTTGTCCACCACTCAGGTAAGAAACAACACATTTTTTTATAATCAGAGTGAATTTCAGTTTAAGCTTCCAGGACCCACAGTCTGGAGGGAAACTCAACCTCAATTATTCTTGGGACTTCTCACTCAGAGTTGTGCCTGAGTTCTGATTTTTGATGTACCAGGACATGAGGATGTGGCCCTCTCTGATCATCAAGTCATCTGCTCACAGTGGATCATACAGAGATATCTACTGACCCCTGTGCAGGGGCCTTCAGGTCCAACAGCACTCTGATGATTCAGCAAAAATCCTCTGCTTAATGTCCCACCCTCCTTGATTCCCCACCTCACCATTTCCCTCTAGGGTCTGCCTTCCTGTGCACACTGCCTGGAAGCAAGCCCAGGCTCTGTTGCTCTGGAACTTTCTCTTCTCCCCTTGTATCAGGGAAATCTCTTTTTCGATCTGGAAAAATCATTTCCCTTCATATCTCCTCCAAGATTTTTTTTTTCTTCACTGGCAAACTTTCCCCCTCCGAGGCTCAAGGCCGTTGTGAACTAAAATCAGAAAGTGCTGTAGGGGCACCAGTCGTGTTGGCTCACCCCTGTAATCCCAGCACTTTGGAAGCTGAGGCAGCTAGATTGCCAGGAGTTCCAGACCAGCCTGGGTGACGTGGTGAAACCCCATCTCTATTTTTTTTTAAGTGCTGTAGGAAATGGCAGTTTTCCGCCCAGCTTTCTGCCCTGCTACAAACCTCCTGGTAGCCAAGAAGGCCTGAACCAGCTATCTGCTTGATAGAAAGAAAGAAAAGGAGGAATGTACAGGGAGAAAAATATATACATATTAATCTCCTGAAATATTATCTAGCTATAGAGCAACAGAAACTCTCATATATCACTGCTGGAAGTGTAAATTTGTACAACCACTGTGGCAGGTTTGTCACTATGTATTAAAGTTGAGCATAGTCATATCAGGCATATCACCTGTAGGTATGTATCCAATCAAATGAGTGTTTGTGGCTAGCAAAAGATGTGCATAGGAGCATTCATAGCAGCACTATTCCTAATAGGCTCAAACTGGAAACAACCCAAATAACTGTCCATCAACTATAAAATGGATGACATATAATGGAATATTCTATAATATGAGACTAAAACAACAAGCAACAACACAGTTGACTCTCACAAGCATAATGTCGAGCTAAGGAAACCAAACACACAAAAAATCAGACAGTATGATTCTGTTTAGCTATGAAGTGTTTTAAAAGGCAGAACCCAGTCTGGCCAACATGGTGAAACCCAATATCTACAAAAAATACAAAAAGTAGCCTGGTGTGGTGGTGCATGCCTGTGGTTCCAGTTACTCGGGTGGCTGAGGTAGAAGGAGCCCACCTCACATGAGCCTTGGAGGCTGAGGCTGCAGTGAGCTTTGATTGCACCACGGCCTTCCAGCCTGAGCAACAGAGACTCTATCTCCAAAAAAAAAAAAAAAAAAAAAAAAAGGCAGAACCAAAAGGGGCTTTTGAGTGCTGGGGATGTTGTTTCTTGGCCATGGGTGGGCTCAGTTTGTGATAATTTATTGATAATGTGTTGGGTTTATAATTTTGTTCAATTTTCTGTACATAGCCAATAAAATGTTTAAATAGTAGGAAGTTGAAAAAAAATTAGCTAGTCACAGCAATTAACTGACAACAAGCAATAATCCAGGCAAGAAAGAATAAAGACGTGAATAATTTAAAGTAGTGGAAATAGGGAGAGGGAAGCCAGGACTGAGTGAACGATTGGATGTAGACATTAGTCAGAGAGAGGAGTCCTCGACAATGCCCAGGATTCCAGCTTGGACAACTCAGTAAATAATGGTGGGACTGGTTGAGATAGAGAACACTGGAAGAGATAAGGCTGGTGAATAGATGATGAATACAATTGGCACATGATGAATTTATACTGTGTATGGGACATTTATGTAAAGAGGCACAATGGCATGGGGTTTAAAAGTGAGGGCTGATTTTTTATTCTGGAGATGATGGAATAACGTCTGTATATTTACTGAACTTGAGCACAAAGCTTGTACACAATGCATGCCAAACTATTTGAGAACTCTGAAAAGTAAATAGTAGCAGGCAGACCAGAGAAGACTAGAATTAAAAGTGCCACCAAACTGGTAGTGAGTTTACTATTTTGGTTCCTCCAGCATCCCCCAAAAGGACCTCAAGACAATCTGAAATCCAGAAGTGAGGACTCTGGTGCAGACAGAGATCCAGTAGAAACCCTGTACTTTTGGTTGGAGGGGCAGAAAGGGGAGATCCAAAATGCTCAAAGAGAGTGGAGGAAACACACGGGTGCTGTCTTTTTTTCCCCTGTAGTCTGGCACCCCTGTCAGCATGAAGTCCCACAGTTGAGGTGGTGGCAGTGGCAAAGAGTAGCCAGGAATGGGAAACTGCAGAAGGCAAAAGTAAAGGAAAAAGAAGAACCTTTCTTTTCTGTTCAATGAAGCTGCAGCTTTAAGAGGGAGGGGCCAAAACCCATTGCTTTTTTTTTTTTTTGGGGGGGGGGTCTCTGTCTCCCCGCCTCCTGCTCCTCCCCCGTCCCTCCCACCGTGCAACTGATCTCCTCCCACGTGGCCCAGACAACGTCCAACGGCGATAGCCTGTAGGGAACTGGAAAGTACTGGAAGAATAACGGAAAGTGAGGAGCTCAGGAAAACGGCCCCAAAGAGCTGTTACGACCTTTTGGGTTTACCGTTGACCTCTGCGACCGTTTTCCGATCCTAACTAGCATAACGAAGGCTCTCAGAACTAGAACTGAGCTAAGCGGTCTTCCCAACAGACCCAACTGATCCACCGGTTGGTCACGCGAGAAAAAACGGATTAGCACTGCAGAAAAATTAAAGGGACAGCAGAGGACTTTATGGGGGTGATGGAAATATTCTGTATCCTGATTGTGATGGTAGTTACATGAATATATACATGTGTTAAAATTTATAGAACTGTAAACCAAATGGGGAAAAAGCCAGTTTTACAGAATAATACTTTAAAAAATAAAAGTTAGAAATGTGAAGGCTCTGGAGTTCAAATTCTGGTAACACCACTTACTAGCTGTGTTGACCACAAACAAGCTGCCACCTCTCTGTGCTTCAGTTTCCTCACCCTCAAAGAGAGACATTCCTAGTTTCTGCCTTCTGGAGAGTTTGTTGTGGTGGAGGTTAAATGAGATAATACATGGAGTGTGCTTACAACACTGCCTGACATATAGTGTTTGCTTAAGAAATATCTGTGTATGTCCAGTAGATAGTTCAATTATACGGCCCTGGGATTCAGGACACTATGGAGAGGATGGAAGAAATCACTGTGTGAGTCACTGCTGTGTATGTTTGGGTATTTATAGCCACAGAACAAATAGCTACTGTGACCTTATGTTTTTAGCCATGCAACCTACCTACCCAGCCACTAATCTTCCTCACTTCACTCCTGACTGCTTTCCAGTTTTCATGTAGTTCCTAACCTGTGGTGCTCTCTCCAATTTGGCCTTCAGTTCACTGAGTGGTCATGACCTCTCCAAGCTGTTCTTTAAGCTGTTCACTGTTCTCATTCTTCTTTGTGGACCAAAACCTCTTGGACATTCTGCAAAACGCATGGTCTAGACTCTTTAAAAAGTGACAATGTCATTAAAGACCAGGAAAAAATGGCGGGAACCTTTTCTAGATTAAAGGAAATTAAAGGGAAATGATAACTAAATGCAATGCATGGATATTGGATAGAGCAGAGGGGAACAGCCATAGAGACTACTATTAGCATATTTAAGGACAATTGACTGTGAATTGTATGTGGAAGAATGTCCTAGCTCCTAGGAGACACACGCTGGAGTATTTAGGATTGAATATCATGATGTCTACACTGACTTTAAAATGGTTCAGCAAAATAATAATTTTATATAATTATTATATATATGCACACAATTTTAGTTGTGTGCTGGATAGATAAAGCAAGACGGCAAAATACAAACAATTGTTGAAGTAGATGAAGGGTATATGGGTACTCACTATACTAGTGTTACAACTTTTCCGTAAGTTTTAATTTTTCCAAAATAAAATGGAGTAACATGACATCAGTTGAAGATTTGCAAAATACACATGCTTGTTTTACAACCCCAAACAAAGGAAGCGAGAATTTCCCTGGAGTTTGGATGGGACAGATGGGCTGGAATCTATATTTTAAACATTGTGGGATCCCAGTGAAGAAACACCACTGAAAGAACTTCATCTCGCACCCTCCTCTGCCTCCAGACCATGCTCCTTGCCGTCCTCTGGGATCCAAACTCTGGCACGAGTTCTCCTTGGCAATGTTGCAGCTAGGCCCGTCCACCCACCCTCTGTAAAGTGGCTGCAGCTAGGGAGTGGGGCCGGTGAGAAGAGGAGCAACACAAGGATAGATCCTGAGTAGGTCAACAGTTATCAGATGGTCAGAGAAAGAGGGTTCTCTGAAAGAGACTGGAAGAAAGCAGCAGGGAAGTAGGAAGGGAACTTGACTCAAAGGAGGATAGAGAGATACGACAAGTCATTCTAGGTGTGCCTGGTTAGGGTTTGCATCAGGATGGGGAGAACTAAGTTGCTCTATCAGTTCAGAAGTAGACCATTTGGTGCCACAGGAGATTTTCCTGGCAAGTCCTCCCTTCCCTCCAGCAGATAGTCTGTGCCTCAGGACTCATTGACAAAGGCACCCAAAATCTCGAACAGGAGAAATTTCTTTTCCAAAAGCAGGGCCTTTGGGAGCCAGATGCTGTCAGTCCCCCAGACGAAAGTGAGCAGATCAGGGTGTTTTATTTTGCTTTCCTCTCCTACTGAGTTCTGGGACATGATTTATCATCTTTTGGGAAGTGCTATGTGAAACCATGTCAAGGTCATAGAAAATATATCCCTTTGGCATTCGGAGATGGGGGAGAGTATAGAGTTTGCCTTCTACTGTTTCTGGCATCTGATGGGAGTGATAGTGGCAAATAAAGGCGTGGAGGCCAAGTGTAACCTGAGGGAAGGAAAATGAAAACCTACCACCCTCCCCTTCATCAACTGTCTCCATCACAGCTGGGGTTTTTCAACAGGTCATAAGGGGCACCCTTTACCTCCCCCACCTGTCCCCCAAGAGGTGTGTTGGTTCAGCTCTGGAGAAATCCTTTTAATCTTTAGTAAAGCCCAATAAACCTCACATTTTAAAAAGGAAAAATGAAAGGAGGGGAAAAAAAACAGAAATAAGCAACGGAAGTAAAGAACAGTTAAGCAGCACATGGCTCCCTCCAATCTATCCTTCCCCTAGCAGACTGAGTGAGCACTCCAGAACACAAAGTTTACTCTGAAACTGTGAGGCTCATACCCTTCAAATGGTTTCTCCTTGAACTTGGCAGTGAATCCACATAGGAATCTGATGCCCACTGACTTTTCTAGCTTTGTCACCCTTCACTTCCCCTTCACACACCCTCTCCTCTGGTGCCGTATGTCTCCTGGATTCCTAAGCAAGCCATGCCTTTATTCACCTCTGAAGTTTTGCACATGGATGGTCACCCACCAGCCACTCAAGTCAAGTGTGGTGGTGAAGAGTACAGACTCCAGCCTCATTTTGCCTAGGCTTCATCCCAGATGTGGACAAGTTCCTGATCCTCTGTGCCTTCATTTCCTCAGTTGCAAATTGGGGCTACCAACAGAGGCGCTTTGAAAAGCAGATGCGACAATTTGTAAGAAGAGCCTAGCAGAGGGCCTGGCTCAGCACCCAGTTAGCTGTTACTCAGCATTGATTGGCTGGCTGCCTAGTAGGTGGCAGGCCCTTATCTGTTCATTTATTACAAGTTATTTGTAGCCTGGTGGAAAGGCAGACATGAAAACAAGACATTATAAGACAGTATGATGAAGCGTGGCTGGAACTGCGTGGGTTTCTACCTTTTCCTCAGCTGGGTTCGCCCCAGGTGTTACCTAAAATTCAAGTCTTAGCCAGGCCCTGAGGCTTGAGGAAGATAAGAGAACTAAAAGTCTTCTACCCTGGGAGGGGCATTTCAGACTTGAGGCACCAGCACAGCCCCACAGCTATTCAAATGTTGAAATCCTTTCCTACTGATTGGCAAGTTCCCTGATCACCCCAACTGTCTGTAACCCCTCCTTTCCTTCTACCTCACATATTCTGGCACGCACTGGTTGGATACCATCAGGGACTGTCCTTTTCTCCTGGCAGGGTGCAAGGGTGCCAGTCTGTCTTTTGTTGCTCTTTTGCTCTGGTTTGCCTCAGCCCCCAACAAGGAGCAGGCCTGAGCCCTGGGAGCAAATGCAAACTCCATACTTGTTCTGTGAGGCTGCATTTTGAACATTACGTATCCTTCTCCTTGGGGATATTGTCTGCTCTCTGAGTCCCAGGAACTGTATTGGCTTGCTTTGGGGATGACAAATTCCTTAAGATACCATTCGGTCTTCTTCTGGGCTATGGTCTATGCCAGTAATATCCTTTGAAAACCTGTGCCTGTCCACCAGTATGGATTCTTTCCAGCCAACCACCCACTCTACTCCAGAGGTTCCTGTCACCTCCTGGATGTTCCTACTCCATTCTGTCAGGGTTACCTGAACTATGCCAGGATTTATCCTGATATATGACATTATGCACAAGGTCCTGGTGTTCTGTAAAGTAGTATAGAGTGGAAGCTTTGAGGCCTATCTGTGTTTTTGAATCCCAGCTCTACCTACTTCCTACCTCTGTGATCTTAGGCAAGTTACTCAGCCTTTCCAGGCCTCCAGCACCTCATCTGCAAAATGAGTAACAGTAATACCTACCTTATAGGGCTTTTGGGAGGATTACATGATATACTAGTGAAAAGCACTTAGAAGAATGCTTGACCCACAGTAAAAGCTCAACAAATGTTAGACATTATTATTATTGTTATTATTATTTTGTATCAAAGCTCTTTTTTTTTTTTTTTTTTTTTTCAAGAAAGGTCTTGTCACCCAGGCTAGAGTGCAGTGGCTCAATCTTGGCTCACTGTAGCTTCAACATCCCAGGCTCAGGTGATCCTCCCACCTCAGCCTTCTAAGTAACTGGGACTACAGGCAAGTGCCACTGTGCCTGACTAAATTTTGTATTTATATAGATGGAGTTTTGCCATGTTTTCTTGGCTGGTGTCGAACTCTTGAGTTCAAGTGATCCATCTGTCTCGGCCTCCCAGAGTGCTATGATTACAGGCCTCAGCCACCATACCCAACCATATTGAAGCTTTAATAGGCACATTTAGGTATATTTTCAAACATAACCGCCTCTTTTGATGTACATAACACTTCTAAAGAGGTAGGTATAAAAGATTATTGGTTAGAATTCCAATTTTTGAGGTAAGGAAACTAAGACTTGGCTACATGAAGTGAGATGACCACGGTTAATGACAAATTTTCTGATTTCCCATACTCAGTGTTATTTTTCCTCACCAGAAGACACTGAAATAGATGGATTGTTATTTATTCAGTAAACATTTATTGAATGGCTACTGTGTGCCAGGCATTGTGCTGGGCACTGAGGGTACAGTGGTGAGCAAGACAGACAGGTCCCTGTGTTCCTGAAGTTACCATTTTATGGAAGAGGACAATCAGTAAGCAAGTAAATAACAATAAAAGGTATGTATCAGAGCAATAAAAATTAAAGAGGGCAATGTGATAGAAAGTAACTATGGGAGATAAGGTAGTGAAAGGAGGAGGGCTCTTCTGGGGCGGTGACTTTCATGACAAGAAGGAGTTAAGCTAGAGACCTTCTCACCTTGGATATGTAGCTAGGTTCTGGGAGGGAAGTCCTCATGAAGAGGGGACTTCCAAGGTCCTACTCTGGGCCACCATAGACAAGTGGATGTGCCAGGAAGGATGGTTGTAAGGTAAGGGTTGCTCAGAGCCCAGAGTCAGAAAGACTCACTAAATTTGAGTTTCTGGAAAGAGGCAGGATAGCAAAGAAACTTTTAGCACTGGAAAGGGAATTTTTTTCCTTCTAGGTACTCTGTAAGTTTAAACAGTTTAAAAATAACTTTATTGAGATATAATTTAGATAGAATAAAATTCACTGATTCTCAGCATACAGGTTGAGTCTTGAGAAACATAGACCCCTGTGTTAAATATTGCCTCTCTCAAGATAGATAGAACATTATTATCACCCTAAAGTGTTCCCTTGAGACCTTTGTAGTCAATTCTGGCTAGGTATTATGTAGAATGTCCTGCAATTTGGGTTTGTCTGATGGTTTCTCATGATTAGATTAGGGTTATGTATTTTTTACAAGAATGCCACAGAAGCGATATGCCCTTCTTATCACATTGTATCAGGAGATACATGATATCATTATGTCTTTCCTGGTGATATTGGCCTTGACCATCTAATTGACCATCTAGATGTGACTAACAGGTTTCTCCATTGTAAAATTACTACTTTTCCCTTTGCAATTAATAAATATCTTGAAAGAGACACTGAAACTATCCCATAAATATTTGAATTAGTGCTATGTAAGACCTATACATTGAATTAGAGAGTGTTGTTTTGTTGAGTTTAGTTTTACCAGTCAAGAGCATGGTCTGTTCTTACTATTCATCTGTTTTCCTTTATTTTTTCTCATTCATGTTTTATTGTTTGTTCTTTAGTAAGCATGGATCTGGATTAATGGGAAGACAATGTGATAGAATTTGACATGAGGCAAACCTGGATTTGAATCCCAATTCTCCCACTAACTGGTTAGATGACTTTGCAAGAGGCCTGACTCGCGAATTTCTCATCCATAAAAAGCAGCTAGTAAGAAACTATCTCACAAGGTTTTTGAAAGCATTAAAGCACTGAGTAGTATTTGGTACTCAATAAGTGCTGGGTAAATGTCATTTCTTGCCGCCTTTAATGCCCCTATGTTTAATATTACTGTCACAATTGTAAGTAGACTCCTCTTTCTGGCAGGGTGGCCTTAGGATATAGGAATTCAACAGGTTCTTTTAGATTTATTTTATGTTCTGACACCACAGAGGCTTTGGCTCGGAAAAAGCAGTGAACTTTTTACATGTCTCTGGGTCACTGGAGAGAAAGCAGCTGGACCTGTTTTAATTGATGGCAAATTCTTACAGCTCACCAGTATCTCCTGGTAATACCTTTGCAAAACTCCTTCATTGCCGTTGGTATTTGGGATTTGATTTTCACTGATGTACAAATATACCATTTGCAAAAGTGGCATTTTTATTTCTATCGCTCCTGTATTTCTACTTTTTGTTTATTTTTCTTCTTTCATTATTAGCATTGTTTTAAGGTAGAATTTTAACATAAGTAATCTTGTGTCATTCCTGTTTTTACCCAGAATAAATCTAATATGAGGTTTTTGGGGGAAACATGTACTCTTATCATGTTAAACAAGAGAGAAAACATTGTAACACCGACCCTCCCCAACCCCATCTCTGATTTCTGATTTCTTAAGACTTAAGCAAAACTTTGCTATCCCTGTTTGGTCTTCTTCCTTTTTTCAAATTTTACTTCCCCTTTTCTAATCTTTTGTTATTTGACATGAGGCAAACCTGGATTCGGGTTTACACTGGATTTTAGTTTAAGCCCGGATTTTATTTTACTTTAAAGATTTTAAGTTCTTTAGGCAGGACGTCACTGTTTCTTTTTTTATACTGATATAGGCTTTAAGGGCAGCACATTCTCTAAATGCTGCCCTGGCAATCTCCCAGAAAGTGTTACTGTTGTCAGAAAAAGAGGTCCTGATCCAGACCCCAAGAGAGGTTTCTTGGATCTCACGGAAGGAATTCAAGGCGAGTCGTAGAGTACAGTGAGAAGAGATAGTTTATTGAATGCTGCTCAGTTACAGAGTAGGGAGTCCTCAGAAAGCAAGAGGAGGAATGCCTTGCCTTTAAGTTTTCTTATGTAGCAGTCTTATTATCCATGTAAAAACTGAATTATGTCTACGTGTGGGTGGGCTAACAGCATGACAATTTATTTTGCTGATGTAAAGAAAACTATTCTTGGCATTTTAGTGTGTAAGCACATCAAAGCATGACTTTAATCAACTTAAAAGCAGATATTGTTATTTGATATTGGGACATCTGGACATTCTGCTGTCATGGGCATTCATCCTTACAGGTATTATTAAGCTGTTTCCTCAGCCATAAACATCTTTTGACCATGGGCCGTGACTGGCAAGAGATGTGCCTCGCTAGTTTTAAGATGGAGCTGATTTTAAAATGATGTCACCCTGGCTCTCTTAGGCTCCTTCCTGTTTCTCTAACATTACTCCCATGAAATCAGTCTTACAAGTTAATTTTTCCTTTTGTCTCAGGCTCCATTATGGCTTGGCATAGCTCTCTTACTGATCCTGTGTATAAAAAGTTTGGAAATTTTGTACATCATGATTTTTTGGTATTAATTTTTAGTTATTAATATAGTATTTGATTATGGAGTTTTTTGATCTCTGAGGCAAGTACCTCTCTCACCTCATTCCAGCCTAGTCCTGGCCTTGTAGTAACCTCCCAGACAAGTTCTGCTTATAACTTTGTTTTGATATCAGAGACAATGAAACTGTTAATATTAAGCCAATTGTACCGCCTACCAGGAGGAATCGTGATATCCTTTTCTACTCCTTTCACTGCTTTCTTACCATATGCCGGACTCTCAGCTCAGCAGAAGTCCTTGTCTGTTTCCAGCTGCTAGCATTGAGCACGGCCACATTGCTATTGGGATGCCTGGGATTACTTCTTCATTTAGAAAGGTCAAAGGCCAGGGTCTTATTCTCCAGGAATAAACCCCAAGGGCTATTGAGTTCTGCCAGACCCTTGTCAGGATCCTTGTGGCCCAAAGCATTCCTTTCTCTGCTGGAATCTGTCAGTTAGCTCTGGCAAAAATCAAGTTTCCTCACCCTGAACTTACTCTATCCACATAAGTTTCCCTGAGAAATTATGGAAAAGAAACTTGTTCGTATAATTCTCAAATGTCAGAGCTGGAAAGGCCCTGAGAGACCATCTTGCCCCAACCCCTTTCATTTAACAGAACATGTAACTTCCTTTGCTCTATTTCCATGTTTTAAGGAATCCCCAAGGCTGCCTCATAATAAAAATCAGGAGCAAGTTAAGAGCCAAATTAATCAAGGAAGTAAACTGCTATGGGACCCAGCTGTGCTCAGGGAGGACTGAGTCATTAGAAATGTAGCCCTGGGACTCAAGATTTGTTTGTTAAGGATTTTCTTCAAGGGCAAAGAGAAAGATCTATCTACATCTATGGTGTAGATAACTACAAAGATTTTCATGGGGTGTGGTGAGACTGAAAAAGGTTCGATGAGCTTCCAGCCTGGCTGGAGGGTTTTAAAGGTCCTGCTTCGAAGAAGCCTGCTTTACTTCTATCTGACTGGGTCAGGCATTGTGTAGTAGTTGGCAAAGTTTGCCTGTGTGCCTCTTAACTTCCCCCAAAAAGTGTCTCTCTGGATCCTATACTCAGAGGATATGCTTTCAGCTCTAAAATATATCAAGAGAGCACTCATAGCTGTGTTAGGGCTGGCACTGAGAGTCACATATCATTTACATATCTACATTTGTAACAAAATTCACCCTGTGCAAAACACTGTCACATGGATACCTGTAGTTTAACCTATAAACAATGTAAAGGTAATTTTTAGCTACATTTTACAGATGAACAGGCTCAGTCTGCAGGATTGCCTGAGGCTATGTGACTAGTAAGAGGCAAAGCTTTGACTGTTGAGTCCAGAAGGACACCTCATCCTGTTATTGTTCTACTAAGCCACAACGCCTCAAGATTTCCAAAACATGCCATGAGAGCATACAGCAAACTAGGTAACAAGGGCCGCAGGGTTGAAACCACTTTCTTGATCTGATTTGCAATGAATGCTAGCACTACGATTGACTTATAGGACACACAGAACAAATCTGGGAGCTTACTGTTACTCCGAGAGAAGACACTGGGAGATTGGGCCCCCCCAAACTTTACCCATCGTAGAGGTGTATGTTCTTGGAAAACTTTTCTTTGAGACTGGAAGAAGACAAGGAAATCTCATCAATTGAAGAAAATTCCTTATAAGGAAGCTTTATTCACACACAGGAGAGGATCAGATTCCATTGTAGTTCTGGGTAGTATTTAGATATGTGCAGTGAACACTTTTGAAGGGTGTATGTGTAGCAAGGCAGCGTAATGGATATAGAGTTTCTTCAACTAAACCAAGAAAGCTGTATCCTTGGGATTAGAAAGGGGATTATCAAGTTAGTTGTGCAGTTCAGGGAGAAATAGGAAGACCACAGGTGGGAAATCTCTAAATAGACTGTTAATTGAGGTTATTTGGACACACCAGATTACTTAGGGACCTTGACATCGGTTATGTCCCTGTGTCTTTGGTGCTCAGAAAATAACACATGGTGAGATCTGAATACAAGTTCAACACTGTATCCCCATTTTTGGAAAATGGACCAATTCCTTTCCCTTGTCTTAGAAATAGCTGATCAAAAAAAACAAAAAACAAAAAAAACCCAAAAAGATACAGTTTTTTTTTTTATTTTTTTATTCATGCTTTTGCCCAGTTTGTTGACACCTCTTACATGCCCAGACAACTGCTCAAGTGTATTGGGAAATACAGTTGGGTATTGTGCAGTTGACTGGCCTCATGGTGGGAGTGCTCTGGCTGGGATGGAATGCTGCTAGGGGGACTAAGATGAAGAGGAGTCAAGGAAGTTGTCAGTTCACAGGTTAGTGAGCAGCCAGTCCAGCAACTGTTTCCTAGCCACGTTTCCCACAGCTTCATCCAGTTGCCATTCTTTGGCGAACTTCATGACCTCTTGAAGAAGACTTCCAACACTGTGCCCCTTCTCTGCTGCTTTAGCTGAAACCTGAGGAAGCTGTGGGGAAAACAGAGCTAGTGTGAGTTGCATGATGCTTTTTGGAGGAAAGACCTGCTGGACAAAGTGAACTAACACCCTTCTACCACCCAACCTCCTCAACCCCTAACTTCTTCACCTACATCCACCACCTTCCCACCCATGATTCTAGGATTAGGGTATAGCATGTCATAGATACAGGACTAGAGGCTGCTGACACAGCTTTCCTTTTTCCTTGAACCTTCTCTAATGACATAGATCAAAATGCCAAAGATATTTTCTTTTTTGAGCTTCAAAAACAAACTCTGAAATTAGTTGTGTTCATTAAATACCTCTCACCAGATGCTGGACCCTTCAGTTAGTCTGTGCTGATTGCTAGGTCAAGGTTTGGGGGTTGCCATTCCCCCAACTCCCTAAAAAAGTATGAGACTTGGAGTAGGGAGGATTGTCTGGCCTTGGCTCCAAATAACTTGGTTAAGTATTTGATGTTTCTGGAATCCATCTAATGCAGGAAACCCAGCTGTCAGGGGTGGGTGTGTGTGTGTGTGTGTGTGTGTGTGTGTGTGTGTGTGTGTGTGTGTGAAAGAGAGAGAGAGAGAGAGAGAGAGAGAGAGAGAGAGAGAATGTACATGTGTATGAACGTATGAATGCTGGCCTCCATGGAATCCGAGGAGCACGGCCAGGACTAGGGTGAGGCAAGTGAGGCACCTAGGACATAAAATTTAAGGAGAAAAGACTCTCAGGGCACTTGCAGGACCCATGAGTTTGGGGGAGGAACATAGGAAAAATAATAAGAGACTAGTTTCAAACTGTTTCTGGTAGGTCAAACACAAAATTAGTCCCTGATACTTCCAACACCTCAAGAGGGAGGGAAGAATTCCATTTTCCTTTTCTTTCCCCTCCTCTCTAGAGTACTTGGGGGGAATCTTAACTCAAAACATGAGACTTAACAATCATTCCCCAATGTTTCACTAGTTTGTCAAAAGGGTCACTGATGAAATGCGTTAATCTCACTCTCCTCTTCTTGGTGAAAATGCACAGACCTTGAGATGTCCACTTAGCTAGTGATTCACTATTTTTGTGTCTTTTTATGAGGTGAAAGCAATTCATGAAGCACATGGTAAAGAATAGACTTGAAACTGGAATGATTTGGGGCCCTAAGTACAGTGCTGCCTCCCTGCCTCTGCCCATTCCAACTTTCTTCTGGTGCCTTAGATGCATTACTTACCTTTTCCAGTTGTCCGTCATCATCTCCCATGAAGTAGAGCATGGGCACGTTAAACTGGGAGGCTGCGATCCACTGCAGGACAGCACGGAGCTGCTTTTGCAAGTTATTTGTAGAGCACTGATTATTGACAATTACTTCATGTCCAGGAGAGTCTTGATAGTTCTGTGGCATTGCATCATTGTGAGTGCATCTGGTGCCCCTGAAAGTGGGCTTACTTGTTGAGGCTGCTTGTTCTTCCAACTCAGCGAGAGCTGCCCCATTTTTGCTGTACTTAGCCATGATAAGGCAGAGCTTCATCACAGATTCTACCAGTTGATCTATAAAATGCCGGTTCACTTGCTTCATCCCACTGATAAAGTCAAATTCTTGATGGTTCTGGCATTGTTCTTCTCCTTTGTCAGGTCTCCTGGACATGGAAGTTGCTTTGTTTACCTTAGGCTCTGAACGCTTGTTCTCACCTTCGCATGGATCCTCACAGTTGGAGCTCTCATTAAGCAGTTTCTGAATCAGCATTAGAACGATGTTTGACATGTCCATTTTCTGGCAGTCTATGCGTTGGTTCTCCTTTAGACAGGTGGATGGTCCAGGGGCTCCGTGAGATTCTAGATGTTTCACTGAAAGTGCTTTGGCACTTTGGCCACCTCCACACTTCTCATATTGAGTACTCTGAGCCATATAGCCGGTGGTGGAATCAGGACAGTCTTCTTCACATGCATCTTTGCCCCTAGCCTGCTGGGTCAAATGGTACTGGATCAGCTTAAGGGCAGAGACAATCAGGTCCTTGGCCAGTGAATCTGTGGAAGCACTGATCATTTCTCTTTTCTCATCTCTATTGCAGCATACTTTGGTAGCAATCTTACATGGGTTTCCTTGCTTTTGGTTCCACATGGTCAGGCCCTCCTTGAGGATGTGTTCTCCGACTTTTTCAGCACTAGTCAGTGACTTGCATGGGTCTGATTTCATTTTGCATTTGTCCTTCCCTTTCATTTCAGCTTTCATGGCTGAGAGTTCAAGACTCTGGTTATTGCATTTGGGATCATGGGACCCAGCTTTTAAAGTTGCATATGACAGACTCTGAGACTTAGTCTCCTTCTTCTCACCAATAAGGGCACTGACCAAGCGCCTCAGCATGGCCTCCATGATGTCTGCAGCATTTTGTTTCCCATGGTTGAACAGATTTCTCTTGACAGCTGAGACAAAGTCTGAGTCAGTCATCAGGACCCCAGTAATATTATGCAGGTTCTTCATGCAGGAATCAATCAAATCAGACACAATTTCCTTGGTATGCTTTAGCAACACCCTCTTCAGGACCACACATGCTGGAATTGGCTTCCCACAGCTGTGCACTTTCAAGGTCTTCATGACAGAGAACATCATGTCAGATGCCACCTGATTTGCATAAACCATAAGTCCCTTGCTGATGGAATCTGCAAATTCTTTGCTATCTCTCTGGCATATCTGTTTGTCTCCACTTTTGTTCTTGTTGCATAATTCACTATATAGAAAGCTTTTCTGGCCACCTTCCTTGCACTCTTCCCCAGTGCCACACATTTCTGCAGCAGTCAGTTCCATGGCTTCGTGGGCCATTTCAGAAGCAATCTTGCTCACAGTAGGGGATGGAACAATTGAATGATGAAGGCATTTGCTTCTACCTTCCAACTTATCCCTGATTTCCTTACGGGCCATCTGGACTACCATAGAAGATAGTCGGTTGGCGTAGAAGGAAAGGTCATCCAAAGAACATTCGCCATCAGGGGAAATGACTGCTCTCTGAGTGCTAAGAGATTTGGCTGAAGTAGCTGAAGGACTTTGATTATTGTTGGTGTTTTTAGCTGCTGCCATCTCTAGCTGTAGGTTGTGATGTCTGTTCAGCCAATCTGTGTTCAGTTGATCGGCATAGACACTGTAGCAATTCCCAGAGGATGATCTATTACATCCATCCTCTGTGTCTCCTACTTTATGTTTACAGCTAGAAGTTGAGGGGCTCAGTGCATGTTGGAAACCCAAGGCATACTTTTGGAGATCACTGAGAAGCCAGTTGAGGACACTTATGGGATCAGAGGAAGCTTGTTTGAAAAGGCACACAGATCCCTCCGTCTAAAAGAAGAGGAAGACCTATCCATAAGAGTTTGGGTAGGCAACTTCTTTCCATTATTTTATTTAAAAGATGCACCAGATTAGGGATTTGAACTTTTAGAGTTTGTGTGGGAACATAACATCCGGTTATATCCATTAATATACATTCAAGCAGAAGTGGCAAAACAAAAGTTCAGACTATATACATGTGTATACTTTATATAAGTGTTATCAATATATGTCTGCCAATTCATACGAATATGTTGTATCTCAATGTGTCAAAAATGTGTCAGAGTGTCTGTTGTGTGTGTATATATGCATGGAAATATGGCAATTCACATGTGTGAATATCTCAATACATGTGAGAATGTGCCATTCTGGCCGGGCACGGTGGCTCAAGCCTGTAATCCCAGCACTTTGGGAGGCCAAGGCGGGTGGATCACGAGGTCGAGAGATTGAGACCATCCTGGTCAACATGGTGAAACCCCGTCTCTACTAAAAATACAAAAAATCAGCTGGGCATGGTGGCTCGTGCCTGTAATCCCAGCTACTCAGGAGGCTGAGGCAGGAAAATTGCCTGAACCCAGGAGGCGGAGGTTGCGGTGAGCCGAGATCGCACCATTGCACTCCAGCCTGGGTAACAAGAGCGAAACTCCATCTCAAAAAAAAAAAAAACAAAAAAGAGAATGTGCCATTCTGTATTGTTAGTGTATGAAAATGTGCCTCTGCGTGTGTGTGCAGATGTGTGACTATGTGTAAGCATGTATAATAATGTGTTGACAACATTACCTATTGTATATGTCTACTGTATAGGCTGAAATGTGCATGTTAGTACACGTGAATGTCAAAACATGAGTGTTTATGTCAGTGTGTCTCTGAATATGTAAATGAGCAAGTGTCAACTTGAGTAATCTGCATATATGTGTGTAAGATAAATTCACTAGTATGTATCATGCAGTTATAAATGTGTTTATGTATGTTAAAGCATAAATTCACATATTAACATACAAATTCATTAATATAATATATATGATTTTAATATATTAATATGTGTATGTTAAAATATGAACATGTATAAACAGATGATTGTATAATGACTATATATGTTCAGAAATTGGGTATCAATTTATGCTATATTTATGTTATGCCAGTGCTGACAATGTTATACATACCCTGGCATTTGAGTATGTGTGTGAGTAGGTGTGTTATTGCATTTGTGTCAACAGTGTATGTATCAATTACACTTTGTGTAAGTTTGTGTGTATATCAGCATGACTGTGTATGACCATATACGTCTTTGCATAGATATGTATATTTGTAAGTGTGTATACCAATACCTGAGTCTGTATGGTCACTGTGTTTTGATCAAATCTTATGCATGTAATGTGTATGAATGTATGTTCATGTATTGTGTAATAAGCGTGTTTATGTGTGTCATGTGTGGGCATGTCACTTCATCTGACTCTGCATGACTTTGTATATCTTTGTATATGTGTGTCATTGTTTATGTTATGCCTGTTATGCTTGTGTGTGTCAATGTCAAATGTAGCCAAGCATGTATTTATCATTGCTTGTATAAATATAATTTTTTGTAAATATATATAAATATATACATTGATGTGTGTATCATTTTGTATAAATTTATATGTGTATATCTATGCCTGTGACTGTGTATACCCATGTCCAGATATGTGTATATGTACTATAAACACATATTCCACCCAACACTAACTACCGAGCTCTCTGCTCCTTCTATTGCTTCATCTCCTCTCTTTTCACTGAATTTCTAGAAATGTGATCATGATAAAGGCAATTTTATCATGCATTGTATGTAGGAAATATGGGCTGCTTTTTCAAAAATTAATGACAGGTGTAATTTATCCCTTTCTTAAGACTGCAAAATTGAGTTGGCCATACCAAGTAAACTGAAAATTCTTTGGATACTGTAATGTAAACTTGTTTTTCCTTCCTTGGGGGCCACTCCTTTCGCTCCAAAGGAGTCTGGGGCCAGAAATGATGTTTTGGTATAATATGAGCCTAGAAATATTTATATAATATGAATATAATATATAATATATAATAGAAATAATATAATATGTTTATAATATAATGTATTTTATATATAATTATATATTTCTTGGCTCATAATATATATAATATAATATGATCCAAGAAACATTTGACTCCTTTGCACTAAAGTCTAATATCCTGTCCTAATACCAGCCACTCCAGTCTTGTATGCATGTGAGGGTGACTTGTTGTGTGCTCCAGTGCCCTCCACAAGCCAGAAGCCTAACAGATATAATTTTGGATACTTACACAAAACCAAAAGGAGTCTGTATGTGATAGTGGCATGCAAGACTAGTTGCTTCTAACTTTAAGCTACTCAACTGGCTAGGTAATCTCTTACTACAGGGTAAGGACGAGGCACTCGAATTCTTGGTGGTTATGGATTGCCTCTGCTCCAATCCCTCTTTCTTTCTTGTTGGATGCTGGGCAACGTGGGGCACCCGGATCTATTACCAGCCAGCAAAGATTGCAAATAGTCTTGTATGATTCTGATTGGATGGGTAGCTGGAAATCAGGAGAGGGCATTCTGATCCTCTGTGATTAGTGTCATTATTAATTACCTGGGTATTGAACTTATTGTGGCCTTGAACTTAAGTCTGTGCTCTCTAGAATGTCATAGTAATCAAATTGATGAGACTGTTTGACAATACTTCTCCTACCATGTCTGACCCAGAGTCCTCGGACTCATCATTGAGCTGAGAATTAGAAGTGGTGGAATCTCAGAGGCTGTGTGTACCTTAGACTGGTCTTTCTTCTCAGTGTCCTTGATCACGATAATCTCTTTTTCTTCCAGATTTCCCAGGTTTAAGTTGCCTTCTGAGCTGGAACCAGCAGCATCCTATGGAATTAAAGGGTGAGATCTTACACAGTTGCTTTGAAGAATAAGATGCAGTTCCCTCCACAAATTACTACTCCCCTCTCTGAAGATGCTCACAAAGCCATCAATCTCAAGAACCATATTCATCATCCTTTGGATGTGTTTTTTAAAAAATGAATAAATAAAAAACAACTTTTCAGACATACTACCTTCCATGCGTTATCTCTTTCAGCCCCACCAGCAACTTAAACGGCTTCTAAAATGAGACTTGTTATCAAGAATGACAGTAAATTCAGACCAGGGATCTTAGGCTCATGAGACTGCTGGATTTCCCCCTGAATCCCCTCCACCTTTCCCCTCACTCCCCCAACACTTTCCCTTCTTCATTCTTCACTGATAACCCTTCTCAGCAATTTCCCACCCATTCTGACTCTGAGTAGAGAATACGCACCTTGCAGTCTTTATCTTCTACATTCAGGGTGGACACATCAACAAAGCATACCTGCATCAAATTAGGAGGGTGAATTTAGAAAAACTCTAGAGAAAATTTAGAGAAAGGGACATCATTTCTCTTTCTTGGAGATGATAATAGCACCTACCTCATAGGGTTGTTGTGAGGATTAACTAGATACTGTATGGAAAGCATGTAAAAGCAGATTGCCTGGCACAGAGTAAGTACCCAATAAATGTTAATACTGTGATTATTGTTAGGCAGACAGAATCTCAGCATTAGTACATTTCTTCAATGAGAATACCAATCTGTCAGAGCAAGGCCCAAGGTTCAATATCCACATATATTAATTGAGAAAACTAAGAAGAGAAATGGCTTGCCCAACTGACACAAAAAGGTGGAGTGTATATTAGAACTCAATTTTCCTGGCTTCCAGTTTAGGTCACTTGCCACTACACTAGTGTTTCTCAAAATTTACTTTCTTATCAGGGATATAGAATAGTTTAAGTAGTATATGGATAAACAGTTCTGCATTTAATAGGTGTATTTTTATTGTGTGTTAGGGAGAATGCACACTAGAACATCAAACCTTGGATATTATGGATAATATTTCTTAGCATGATTGTCATTTTAAAAATGTAAGTCAATTTTTAAAACTTTGTAAAAATACATATTAATTAAATAATAGTATGTGTGGCATTTGAACATGATTAAAAAATGTGAAGCCTTATGCAATTACTTGAAGTTTGGGAAACAGACCATGAAGCATTTTGCCCTCCTGAGGGGTGCTAAGGTAATGCTGTTACCTAGGCAATATTGTTATGACTTAACAGGCTTAACTAATAGGGGCTGGTTGCTAGGCAACCACCACTCCTCTCTCCCCTCCGGCTCCTCCCCAGCCTCCCCTCCCCAGGTCCTTTACATCACACCTCACCCTGCCCCTCCCTTGATTTTTATCTCTGTGATGTATGAGCATGCTGGCCCCTGACAGACCTTGTTGAGCTTGGCTGCTTGGAGAAGTCATGGTATCATCGTCCATTAGTTTAGTTTGGGCCCCAGGATATCTATACCCATATGCCAATTTTTCCTACTCCTTGGCAGGAGTCATTTTCTATCTTACCACTTTCCGGTCCTGATCTTGCTGTCCTGCTGGTTTGTAGAGGTCTACCTTGCACACACTCCTGCTGCTGCGTAACCAGTCAATATCATCAGACATCTGGAAAGAGAAAAGAAAACTAAAATTCTTATATATGGTTTTTGGAAATTGGGTCAGTTTGGATAAGAAACTCTGGAGGGGGTTCTGAAACCTATTTCTGTGTTTCATATATCGGTTTAGGCTAGGAACTGGTGAAGTGAGCAGTAGGGGACACATTAAAATGTTTGAACTTGATGCTCAGGATAGTTATCTTTTAGTGAAATCCATAGCCTCCTTTAATTTAGACTCCCCACACCAAGTATTTGGAATCATGAGAGTATGATAACCTGGGAATAAAATTTAAAAGGAAATCTAGTGACTTCTACCCAACTTTACTAACTAAATCTCTCTGATCTCCACATTTCTTTACCCACTTTTGAGTACCTTCAAAAAACCCCAGCTCACCCTCCCCCATCTAACTTAATTCTAACTAACTCCAGTTCAACCAGTCTTTCCTGTTACACTAAAAAAAGTGAAATTAGATAAATATCTGTAACACATCACTCAAAGCCATTAGAAAAGACTAAAGTCAATAGCAGTAAATAAACAGCCCTTTTATTAAAACAACATACATAATTTCAACAAGAACAAGATTCTGAATGCTGAAAAAAAACCCAGTCTAATAGCCATAAATATAACACCAAAAGACAGCAATCTGAGGGAAGCCCAGACCATGATACAATAGGATCGAGTTTAATTTATTTTAGAAAGAAAAAATAATCTCTACCAACTTCCTTCCACTACCACCCCCGCCACCACCTTCCAATCCAGTCTGGAATTAAAAGTGAAAAGGAAATGACAGAAGCCAGTGGCTGATTTTTGCTATGTAAGACATGAGATTTATGCTCAGAACTCACAGTTAATTGCTGAGTAGACTTGTCTTGGTATCTGGAGCTTGAATTTGATTTCTTTTTAAAATTTAACAAGAGAAATCCTTTTTGCCAAGTATTAGAGGGCTATTGAATTCCCCTTGCCACCCTCCCCTCTCTCCCCTCCCTTCTGTCCCTCCCCTTCCCTCTCTCCTTCCTCCCCTCTCCTCACTTTCCCCTCTCCTCCCTCCTTTCCCCCATTTCCAGTTTCCCCTTCCTCTCTCCTCCCTCCCTTTCCCCTTTCCTCCCTCCCTTTCCCCTCTCCTTCCCTCTCTCCCTCTCCCCTTTCTTCCCCCTCCCTCCCCTTCTCATTCTTCCTTCCTCCTTCTTCCCTTCTACCCCTTCTCTATTCCCCCACAACATATTAATAATAGCTGTTCTCTAATGGCTAGCTTTTCATATGATAATACTACATTCCTGCTCTTTACCATCCCTGCCTCCATCCAAGATCTTCTTGAACTCTTCCTTCAGGAATCTCTGTGAAACCTTGAAAAAAACTTATAGGAAAAGACTCCTACACACTCGGACGAGAGAGTTTCTTTTTTTTTCCCCAAGAGCTACACAGAGAACATTAGCCTACTAAAAAAAAGGTGGAGGCATAGAGTCCCTTATGTGATTCAGATACAGCCTAAGTCCAAGTCCAAAAGAACCGTGAGAAATAAAATTTATGAACTCATTACCTTGATGATGAAGTTCTTTTAGACGTTGGGCTGAAAATGTGCTACCCAGAAGGGAGATGTACCCCTTTAGATGGAACTGAGAAGCGCCAAGTTTTTGGGCACCTGCAGCTGGCTGCCACCCCTGTCAGCTGTTGAACCAGACTGAGGGCCCAGGCTTTCCCCTGCTGCCTTTGACCATGGGGTGTGGCAACAGGGTTTGTTGGGTCACAATGCCTGAAACCATAGCAACCTGACCAAAGGTGGGCATGTTGGCAAACTCAGTAACCTATTCCCATCAAAAGCACATCAGGCTGTCTGCTACGGGACAGACTTTTTGTGTTATCTCTATGAGGGTACACACATTTTTCTCACATTTTCTCCAGCTCACAGTCCGTCAAGATATCCCTTCTCTTTTTATTTCTTGCTAGACCTCCAGAACAATGTAATCATATCCCTACTAGAGAATCAGAGTTATGTGGCAAGAAATCTTTAGATTTACACAGAAAAAGAGAAATCTTGATCCAAGTCTTTTCTGGGTATGCCAAATAAAAGTATGAAAATAGAAACTTGGAGCCTGCCTTAGCAGCTTCTGTAGTTTCACCTCACCATTAAGATGCCCCCTTAGCTATTCGAAAAGAAGTCAGATGTCCCTACCATTGTAGTATCAAAGCACGCCATCATGTAGGACCCTTGAATGATGGTTTTCTTGTCGATTTGGATGCTGCGATGATTCTTCCAGTCTGCCTCAAGATGCTGGTCTTCAACTCTCCATGCCCTCCTAAAGCCTTGACTGCCAGCTGGTACCAGAGCTACTTCTTGATGACATCACTGTTTCTATAGAGAACAGTGACAGCACAATGTTGGAGGGCTCTAAGGATTCTGTGTGCTGTAAGTGGTACAGCAGGCCTTCCCTGTGAGAAATAAGTAGTCAAGAGAAAAGCTGATCTAGTTGAGACAGGATCTGTCCTTTACAGACTCCTCAGGCCATGAAAAGACTTAAGCTCCACTTAATCTTTTCCATCTGGCCAGTGCTGGTTTGTTGGCTACAGTATGTGTTAGAGGATTATCCATTACACTTTGAGATGCCTTCATCTCATCTCACTGAGTTCAGCCCCAGTTTGGAAACATTATCCCACAACCAAATGGCTCTCACTGTGCCCAAGTGTCATCTTGTCTTTCCTTGTTTCTTCTCCACGTCTCCACTTTAATAACTGCATGCATGTAAATATATGCATCTGAATTAGCAATCAGTTGAGATGATCCCCTAAAAGAGTTTCATATTCTTAGTTCTATCTTCACTTATTCTTTTTCCTGTTGCCCCTGAGATTGCATCTTCTAACTGTGCTATATGATTTTGATCCTGTTAGTTCACGGCATTAAAGAGAAACAGCCAGGAGTTTGTTAGAGGTGGCAAGACAGATTTTATTCAGGTCACTGCGTTAGAAAACAGAGACTTCTGATGAACAGATCTCAACTCCACTGAAACAAAAGGCAAGGTGTGCTAAGGAAAGGTACCGAAGGACATTGAGTAGGGGTGAACTTGGTCAATGTATTGGGGCATCTGTGCTTGCTAATGGGTGCTTATTAAAAAGTTAGGCTTTCTATGTTCACAATATCAGGTTTATAAAGAAAAACGTAATTAAGAACTATAAAAAAAGAAATGAAATAAAGAAAGTAAAGTCAAAAAGAAAAGAAAAGAAAGTTAAGCTCTTACCTTCCCATAGAGACAGGGAGACATGGATCCTATTTTTCTTGATCATTACATTACAAAGGGATGGCTTCCAGGTTGTTGAGAAAGACAGTCCTGGATTGTAGAAGATACATCTTAAATGAAGAGAGAAAGAACTTACAATTGCAAGTTTTCTAAAGTACATGCTGTAAGGAAAGGGAGTCAGGGCCTGTAGTCAGGTTTTGGCCTGAACAAACAGTAAATTCTTTTGGCAGGATTCAACTGTCTCAGAAAGGCATTTTAAGGGGGGCTGGGAAACTGACACAAGAACAGAAAACCAAACACCACATGTTCTCACTCATAGGCGGGTGTTGAACGGTTAGAACACGTGGACACAGGGAGGGGAGCATCACACACTGCGGTCAGTTGTTGGGGGCTAGCGGAGGGACAGCAGAGGGTGGGGAGGATGGGGAGGGATAATGTGGGGAGAAATACCAGACATAGGTGATGGGGGGATGAAGGCAGGAAACCACCTTGCCAGGTACGTACCTATGCAACAATCCTACATAACCTGCACATGTATCCCAGAACCTAAAGTACAATTTTAAAAAAGGTCGGGGGTGTCTGGGAATGTCATCCCAGGGAAACGGCCTTTTGGCAGCATTGAAACGTCTCAGGAAGACATTTTAAGGGGGCGGAGATTGTCATTCTAGGGAAATGGCCTTGAGCTGATAGAAACTATGCTAGTGTTTGTGCAAGTCTCTTAGTGTGTGTATGTGTCCAGGAGAGAGTGGATGAAATTGTGCTGAAAGTTGCAGTGCTTATAGGCCGAAGTTGAGGCCTAGTTGAGAAGTGGGCTTAGAGAAGCCTGACTGAAGTTTGGTCACGAAGACGGTCTTTGTCAATGGTGATCAGCTAAAATCCATAAAACATCACAGCTTTTTCCTATACCATCCCTTTGTCAAGGGGAAACTTTTGATGATTAGAGACAAAGTTGGAGCTCCTGTGTCTGGCTCATCTCTGTGGAATATGAAGCAAAGGAAGAAAATGTTTACATATTCTCCAAGTATAAGAAATCATTTCTCTGAGAGATTAAAAACAAAACAAAACAAACAAACAAACAAAAAACTCTGTGTCTCCCAGCACAGAAAGGAATAACCATGATTCATGCCTGGAAAATGTCTTAGTAATCCCCAAATGACAAAGAGAGAACTACTATGGATGATTAGAGCACTCTCCCAGGGCACCTGAATCCTGTCATTCTGGAGGCTAACCAGGAGCAGGTAAGAGCAGCATTTGGATGTGAAACCAATGAAGAAAATGTAAGGGAAGAATCAAGGCAGACTTGGCTCAGTCACAGGTCACAGTACATTTACTGCGTCTTCTTTCTCTTAATGAGACTCCCAAATTGTTCTGTACTGAGTAGAGGGGCTGGGAGGCGGGTGAGGGATAAAGGATGTTCAAACAGTCAAAGTAAGGATTATATTGTATTAGTGTGTGAATGTGTGTGAATAGTCTGCACTTAGGTTAGCCTTTAAGAGCCAAATATAGAGATATTAAACAGAAAAGCCTTGGTCATAATTTTTTTCCTATTGTCTATTTTGTAACCTTGTTTATTCTACCCAAACATCTTCTCTTTCACACAAACTTGTGAATAATGGTGCAACTCAACACTTTAAATACACTCTCAGTTTTCATTTGGCTAGGAAAAAATTATGAAGATGATAAAAATGGGACCTGTGTTTATAATATAATTACCATGAATAATGACAAAAGGAAATTAAATGAAGTGGGCCATCAGCCTTCATGAAATCACTGCCTGTCTGGTAATCTTGCTGGGTATCTTCCAGCCTCAGATTTAGCCCACCTTTTATGTGATGACACAATGACCATTTAGAAAATGGGCAGTGATGCTAGTGATCATCAGACATCATTTACTGTGGACCAATATAACTGAGAACACCATTTCTTTTTCTCCTGAACTGTTTTCCTGCCATGAGAGTGCAATGACATTTAGAGCAGCTTCATACAAACATACTAAAGGGAAAAATTAGTCATTTTGAACATTTTGGCAATGGTCTGCATAATTACTTCTGTCAAGTATCTGTGTTTTGTCTGCATTGTACATATTTGTCCTTTCCTATGAGTGATTGGAGGAGTGGAGGGGGAAAATAAAGAACTTTTAAAGGCTCGAAACATTATAAAAAAATTTAAGGGGGCAAATGCTAACGACAAGTGGAGTCTTAGGTATGTTGGGGGTTCTTTTACAGGCAGGGGCTTAATTAGGCAGCTAAAGTTCTGTTCCATAACCTTGCGGTAGAAAATGAGTTATGGGTAATTTTGAGGGATGGGCTTGGCTTGGCAGTGGTTATTTATGGTCAGGCTCTTCCCTTTTATAATTATGAAATTTCCTTCCCCTGATTTCCTAGAACATTTGTTTATTGTCAGGATAATTCATTTGACATTTACTAAATCTGGCCTTGTAGAGTTAATTACCTTTTCCTATTCCTAGATCACCTACATTGCAAGCCTAGAAGATTTTCTATTTCTTTTTCATTGCATCCACCACAATACTGGACACACAGCTGGGCTCGAGACACAAGTTTTTGGAATTTTTAGGGCAGGAAACATAATTCAGAAATCACAGCATCATGGGATCTGTAAACATGACCAAAAATCTTGGTTAGCTATCTGAGTGGTCAGGCTTCTTCACTATTCTTGTGAATAATAGTGCGAATAAACACTTTAATACACTCTCAGTTTTAATTTGGCTAGAAAAAAACTATGAAGATAATAAAAATGGGACCTGAGCAATAATTGTCACACTTTAGCGTGTATCAGAATTACCTGGAGGGCTTCAGTTTCTCATTCTGCGGGTCTGGAATGGGGGCTGAGAATTTGCCTGGTACTGTGCATTACATGCATTATCTCATTTAATTCATGCACAGTATTACGAAATGCCTACCGCTTTAATTATAAATGACTAGCTGGAGCGCAGAGGCCACGTGACTGGTGGGGGGGGACTAGGTAGGCACTGGCCACTTCCATCGTCTTGGGGGGGGGGCGTGTGTGTGTAGGTTAATATACCTTTTCTTTATTTCAGGGTCTGAACATCCAAAAGGGAAATTCCCTGAGAAAAAGAAAAGTAGAAAGATACCTACTCTGATCTTCTGGCCCCATCTGGTGGTTTCAAGTTTGAGTGGAAAAGAAAAAAAAAAAAAAAAAAAAAAGCACTGATTCGTTATCTCCCCCTGCTGGTGAGAGTGGTGGGGTCGGTCCAGCCGCCTCTGGTACCGGTTATTCTGAGGTGCTTTTCCGTTGAGGAAAGTGCTGCCGTTATTCTGAGGCAGTTAGGCTGAGGCGGTTAGTCACCTCTCCCTCTGTCCGTTATCTGTATTTTGATTGGTTTGGTTTTGTATTGTTTTCTTTCAGTTTCCGATTGGTAGAGAACTTTCTGCTAATAGCATTTGTTCCAGTCCATCCGTGGCTTGTTAAAGGTACAACGTGTATTGTCGTGACGAGAGCTTTTTGCCTTATATATAGAAATATATCCTGCGTCAGGCTGGAGGTGTGGGAGGAAAACTGGCTGAGGGAACTAGCCTTTAATTAGTTTATTTCATTCCGGTCAAACCAACAAACTTGTTTGGAACAGCTGGCAAAATAACCTTTAAAAAGTACTTCAGACCGGCGCGGTGGCTCACGCCTATAATCTCAGAACTTTGGGAGGACAAGGCGCGGGGGATTGCCTGAGCTCAGGAATTCGAGACCACCTTCGCCATTATGGCAAAACCGTCTCTACGAAAAATACAAAAATGTGGCGGGCACCTGTAATCTCAGCTACTCGGGAGGCGGGTGGGAGGCGGGTGGAAGAATCGGTTTAAACTGGGAGGTGGAGGTTGCAGTGAACCAAGATGGCGCCAGTGCATTCCCGCGTGGGCGACAGAGCAACATTGTTTCAAAAGAAAAAAAAAAAAAAAGGGCGGGTGCGGTGGCTCACGCCTGTAATCCCAGCACTTTGGGAGGCCGAGGCAGGTGGATCACAAGGTCAAGAGATCGAGACCATCCTGGTCAACATGGTGAAACCCCGTCTCTACTAAAAATACAAAAAATTAGCTGGGCATGGTGGTGCGTGCCTGTAATCCCAGCTACTCAGGAGGCTGAGGCAGGAGAATTGCCTGAACCCAGGAGGCGGAGGTTGCGGTGAGCCGAGATGGCGCCATTGCACTCCAGCCTGGGTAATGAGTGAAACTCCGTCTCAAAAAAAAAAAAACAAAGAAAAGAAAAGAAAAAAAATTTGGTTGGGCGGGGTGGCTCACATCTCTAATCCCAGCACTCTGGGAGGCTGAGTGTGGGTGGATCACCTGAGGTCGGAGGTTCGAGTCCAGCCTGACCAACATGGAGAAATGCTGTCTCTACTAAAAGTACAAAATTAGCCGGGTGTGGTGGCACACGCCTCTAATCCCAGCTTCTCAGGAGGCTGAGGCAGGAGAATTTCTTGAATCCTGGAGGCAGAGTTGTGGTGAGCTGAGATGGTGCCATTGCACTCCAGCCTGGGCAACAAGAGCCAAACTCTGACTCAAAAAAAAACAAAAAAATCTTAAGTATACTGTTTCTTGGTGACAAAAACATCCTACCTTGCAGATTATATATCAGTGAATAAACGTTTTAAACATTACAGCGGGGTGTGGTGGCTGAGGTGGGAGGATTGCTTGAACCCAGGAGGTGGAGGTGGCAGTGAGCTATCGCACCACTGCAACTCCAGCCTGGGTGACACAGCAAGACTTGTCTAAAAAGAAAAAAAAAATCTATTTTTAAGTTAATATGCTATTAATTTATACTATTAAAATAAAAATAGAAAATTAAATATGTATGGGTTATTGCCCAGTTTGAATGAGGCCAGTATAAGAAAATTAAATGCCAATGTATTCAGCTCCCAGGCAAGGTTCTCTGGTCCTGGGAAAGGGGGCCAGAGAAGTCGCACTGACTTCCTGGGGTGGGGATTTTTATGGCTAGGAGGACCGAGCAACAGCTGAGTGCTCTGATTGGGTCCAGGGGAGTGGGATTGAGACGGGGCCACTATTGGTTGGCAGGTTGTTGGGTGGGTTTTCCGGTGCAAGAGCTGGCCAGGGTTGCATTAACCAGAGCCTTCCAAGGGAGCCATGAGGCAGAGCTAGGTGCTGAGTGCAGAGCCTGGTGCCAGGTGCAGAGTCAGGTGCTGAGTGCAGAGGTGCGTGTGTCCGGCCTCCCGGTGAGGCAACCGGCCTTGCATTCTGACCCTTTTGATGATATAGGACACCGCTTCTTTCTGGCTACTTCCTGCTGAATAGGGGTGGAGTGAGGGAGAAGGGTCAGTTGGCTGGTGCCTTGGTTGGGAGTCGGACACAGGGGTGAAGTAGCATCTGGTTTACGGCCACCCTGGAAATTTCCTTCATGCGGGCCTGTTAAAACTTGAGGAAAAAAGGCGCTAGCATTAACAGAAGACAAACTACGAAAATGGGAGTGATAATAGGGGTTAGCCAGGTTAGCATGGGGTATTGCCACCAGTTAAGAGGTGAGACTGATGCATTCTTCTTCTTGCAGAGGTCTTCTTGGAGGCGATAGTGTTGACATTTTCTTCCACAAGGCCTGTTTCATTGATGTAATAGCAGCATTGCTCCTGAAGAAACAGACAGGTACCTCCCTTTTCTGCTGTCAGCAGGTCAAGGACCTGTTGCTTCTGGAGAGTTACCTGGGCCAGTGATGTGATTTGTTGCTGGAGGGAGGCCAGGGAGGCGGCTGACGCTTTGATAGCCACGCAAAGCTTGTCCTCTAGTTAGAGTGGTTGGGGTGATGCTGTAGCCTAGAGCACTGCTACCCAGCCTGGCTGCCACTAGAGAGGATGCTAGAGAGAGCAGTGAACAGATAAAAGGGGCGATTGAGGTCCAGCAGGTGAAGTGGGGGTGCAGTGGACAGAACAGTTTGGAAGGTTTTAAAAGCCCATTTTTACAACCTCAGAATGGGAGAGAGGTCCCTTGCGGGTATTCTTATCCGCCACGTACAGAGGTTTAGCTGGAGAGGCAAAGTTAGGTATCCAGTGGCGGAAGAAACCTACAAATCCTAAAAAGGAGAGAATCTGGTTGGCAGTCTCCAGGGGCTGCAGTGAAAGAAGTGCTTTCTGGCAATCTGTTGTTAGGCTTTTAGTTTTGGGGGTGAGGCAAATGCCCAAATAGACCACCGAGGTGACTGATAACTGTGCTTTGGAGGGAGATACTCGGTATCCCTGAGATCCAAGAAAGTTAAGGAGAGTGGCAGTATGCTGTTGGGACAGGGAGAGGGAGGGGCTACAAAGTAACAGGTTGTCCACATACTGGAGAAGGGGACTGGGTTGAAGGGGGCAGGAGCCAAGGTTGGCTGTCAAGGCTTGTCCAAAAATGTGAGGGCTGTCTCTGAATCCCTAAGGCAGGACCGTCCAGGTAAGCTGTTGTGACAGGTTGGTGTCAGGATTGGTCCAGGTGAAGGCAAAGAGAAAGTAGGACTCAGGGTGAAGGTAAGGAAGGCATCCTTGAGGTCAAGAACTCATGTAAAATGAGAGGTAGTGGAAGGAATGTTTAATAATAGAGTGTATGGGTTGGGGACTACAGGGTGGAGGGGTACTACTGCCTCGTTGATAAGGCACAGGTCCTGAACCAGGCGGCAGCCGCCGGACGGCTTTCGGGCCAGCAAGATAGGAGTGTTACAAGGGGAACTGGTGGGAATGAGTAGTTCCCGGGCTAGCAGGCGGGTGATGATAGGTTTCAGGCCTTGACGGTGGGTTTTTGAGATGGGGAACGGAGGACGTGAAGGAAAGTGGGTAGGGTCTTTGAGAAGTATCTTTACCAGGGGATGATGTTTGGCCACTACAGGCTTGGAGGTATCCCCATGCCAGGGAATTAACTCCATTAGGAGGGATAGGGGGTTGGGGCGAGAAGTTAAGACAGGGCATGGCATCGGTTAGGAGTGGCAGTAGGAGATGAGTGGATGATGGGCTTGAGTGTGGGGGGCCAGTGAGTTGGAGAGTGGCCCCCATGGTCTGGAGAATGTCTCGTCCTAAAAGGGGGACTGGGCATGAGGGTATAACTAAAAAAGAGTGGAAAAAGGGGTGTCCCTCGAGGACACAGGCTAAAGGATGGGTTTGATTAGGACAGGAAGGCTTTGCTGTTAATTCCCATGACTGAAACCTGGGAAGGTATGCTAGGTCCTGAGTAGGAAGGCAATACAGAATAGGTAGTCCCTGTGTCCACTAAGAAGGAAGTGGACTTACCCGCTACCTGCATTGTTATCCTGGGCTCGGCAAGGGTGATGGGGGTCTTTGAGTCCAGGCTGCGTCAGTCGTCCAGAAGACTGAGAAGTTCAAGTGATGGGATTGCTTCCTGCGGACTGGTCTGCCCTCCACAAAGAGGTGTGTGTGGGGGGGTGGGCCTGTAGTCCGGGATGGGCTATCACTGTGCCAATGTCCAAGCTGCTTGCAGTCCGGGCAGGGCTTGGTAGGTGGTCGGGGACATGGACACTGACGTGCCCAGTGTCCCTCCTAACCATACTTGAAACAGACCCCAGGCAGAATGCCTCCGGAGTTCTTGGTGGGCTTTGATGGACCCCCTCCACCAGGTGCCTGGTGGGCTGCCGGCCTCAGGGCTGCCACAAGAGCTTGGGTCTGGAGATTTACCTTTTGCTGTAGACGGGCCTGGTGGGTGGCCTCAGCCTTTTCTTCTCGGCCATTAAAAACTTTAAATGCCATGTTTACCAGGTCTCGTATGGGAGTTTGGGGGCCCTCCTCAGCCTTTTTAAGTTTCTTTCTAATGTCAGCCGCAGACTGAGAGATGAAATGGGTGGCTAGAACTGTAGCCCCCGGTAAAGAGGCTGGGTCCAGCTGGGTATGGAGGATCATAGCATTGGTTAGTCAAGGAAGGTGGCTGGGTTTTCAGTAGGACCCTGAGTTATTTCCCTTAACTTATCATAATTAACTACCTTTTGGGCTGCGCTTTGCATGCCCGCTAGGAGGCACTGTAGCATTTGGTCCCGGCAGCTGCGGCCATCTTGACCAGTTTGATAATTCCAATTAGGGTTGGCCTCGAGGACTGCCGCCGCACCTTCTGGCATCTGATTGTCTGTGAGATGTACCTGATCAGTGTGCACCCGGGCCGCTGTAAGGATGCAGTCACACTCATCTGGGCTGAGGGTGGAGGACAGAATTACATAGGTATCACGCCAGGTGAGGTCGTAAGCCTGGGTGAGGTAGCAGAATTCTTTGGTGTAAGCAGTAGGATTGGTGGAAAATGACCCTAGGTGCTTGTCAATGGCTGATAGGTCAGAGAGGGAGAAGGGAACGTGTACTTGAACAACGCCTTCCGCTCTGGCGACCTCGCAAAGAGGGCAAAGGAGGGAGGTTTTATTGTTAGGAACACAGTGCGAGCAAGTGCGAGCACTAGCAGGAGAGGCTAGGTTGGGACCAGGAAGAGGAGGAGCCGGAGGGGGTTGAGGTTCCACATATGGTAGAGGATTTGTGAGTCGGGTGGGTGGAAAGGAGAGTTCTTTGGGTGGGTCAGGGTCGGAAAAGGAGGAGGAGGTTGGTGGGGGGACCGAGGGCAGTGAGGGAGTTTCTTTGGCCAGGAGCACCTGACTGGTGGTGCAAGAGGAACAGAGGGTGTGACGGGAGCAAAGATACCAGAAAGCCTGAATGTAGGGAACCTCTGACCATTTACCGTTTCTTTGACAGAAATTGTCTAAATCAGTTAGAATGCCAAGATTGAAAGTTCCCTCTGGTGGCCACTTGGACTGGTTGTCCAGAGGATACTGGGGCCAGGCCACGGTGGAGAGGAAAAGCAGCCTTTTCTTTTTTATAGAGAGGCCCAGTTTGGGTAAAGTTTGGACTAGACATCCCAATGGCAACTTGGGGTCTAGGCGGGACTCCTGATTACCCATAGTTCACTCTCTGTTGTGGGATAGTCAGGTGTGAGGAACAGCATCCTGGACCTCAACACTTGACTACTGGAGGTTACTGGGAAGGACAGTAGTATAGGGATGTCTCCACAATATTCCTGTCTTCCGGAACAGGTGAGCAGGGGCACCGGGACATCTCCACGAGACCCACAGCTCAAGACGGGAAGGATTCCCTGACGCAGCTGCGATTACGGACAGGGTACCCCAAGGTTCGGAGCAAACAGAGGATGGGGTTATGGGCAATAGGAGTCTTACTGGGTGATGGCTGCAGACGATCAGAGGGGTGGTGGCTCCCTGATTTGGCTTATGGTAGAGGAGTCAGTTTTCCCTAGGAGGGGGTCTTGAAGTCCTCCCGGGTTTTTGGCACCACTTGTAAGGGTTACTGCCGAGTTTAAAATGAGGAAACTGAGGCCAGTATAAGAAAATTAAATGCCAATTTATTCAGTTCCCAGGCAAGGTTGCATTAGCCGGAGCCTTCCAAGGGAGCCATGCAGCAGAGCTAGGTGCCGAGTGCAGAGCCTGGTGCTGGGTGCAGAGTCAGGAGCTGAGTGCCTTTGGAGGCTGAGGAGGGAAGATCATTTGAGGGAAGGACTTTGAGTTTCAGCCTGGGCAACATAGCAAAACCTCTGCTTCTACCAAAAAATAAAAGAAATAAAGTAAAATTAGCAGTGTGTTGTGGTGCACGCCCGTAGTCTCAGTTACTTGGGAGGCTGAGGTGGGAGGATCACTTGAGCCTGGGAGGGGGAGGTTGCAGTGAGCTGAGTTCACACCACTGCACGACTCCAGCCTGGGCGACAGGGTGAGACTCTGTCTCATAAAAAAAAAAAAAAAGAAAAGAAAAGAAAAATAATTAAATATAATACTACTTGGTGACAGCTGGACATGCAGGCTCGCTCTTGTAATTCCAGCACTTTGGGAGGCTGAGTCAGGAGGATCACTTGAGGGCAAGAGGCTGAGTTTGAGACCAGCCTGGGCAATACAGCAAAAACTCCATTTGTACCAAAAGAAAAAAAAAATTAGCTGTCTGTGTTGGCGCATGCCTGGGATGTTGATGCTGCAGTGAGCAGTGATCTCACCAACTGCACCCCAGCCTCCTGTGCCTCTTGCTCTCAACTCAGCAATGAATTGGGGTAATGACTTCATGTGGCCACTAGGAGGTCGCAGCTGTTGGAAAACATGTTCCCACACCCTAGGAGGACACCCCAGACAAAAGCCACTTGAGAAGGCATTCCTCCAATTAAACAGGCAATTGGTGATTTCTCCGTGACAGAATCGCTCCCCATCCTAAAAATTGCATTTTTGTGTATGTCATATTTATTGATACATTTCCTTAATATTTCTATCATGAAGGTGTGGATAGGTTCAAGGAAGGCAGTAACTGTATATAACCGAGCAGTGGCTCATGTGTTTAGACACTCAGTAGCTCGTGGTGATGTTGAGATGATTATGGCAATAGTGATGGTGTTGATAATAATAGGGAACTCACAATAATATGTGTCTTCTGAAATAGTAGTTTTACATTCAGCTTGTGAGTTTATAATTCACACATTACATTCTGCCTTGTGGTGTATTTGTTTCATTATGAGCTTTATCTTTCCCAAAACAGGACTTCTTGAAGAGAATGACTGTGTTTTACTCATTTTCATTTACCCTGCTAATGATAAAAAGGTTCATATATATTAGTAAATGCCTAATTATATTTATATAACTGAAAATAAGTGGTAATGGTTCTTCAAAAATTGCTGCCCCCAGGACCACATAGAGGTGCTTGGCCAAGGCCAAAAACAAAAGCATTGGGTCATCCTGATCCAAACTGCCTGGATTATCGTAATAACTGGCTGACTGGTTCCACTGAATCTATCCTTGCTACTCTTCAATGTAACATTTTTTATGAACTGATATACTTTATTAGCTATGATGTTTTTATAACAGCATTGTTAAAATATAATTCATATGGCATGTAACTCACTCATTTGAAATGTATAACTCAGTGTTTTTTTTTTACTGTGTCACAGTTGTACAACCATCACCATAATCAATTTAGAGCTTTTTTTTATTATCACCCCCAGAAGAAACCCTATACCAGGCGTCCCCAAACTCTTTACACAGGGGGCCAGTTCACTGTCCCTCAGACCGTTGGAGGGCCACCACATACTGTGCTCCTCTCACTGACCACCAATGAAAGAGGTGCCCCTTCCTGAAGTGTGGCGAGGGGCCGGATAAATGGCCTCAGGGGGCCGCATGCGCCCGCGGGCCGTAGTTTGGGGACGCCTGCCCTATATCCTTTATCTATCACATCTCAGCCACCCCTCCATCCCTGTATTTCCCAGCTTTAAGCAACCACTAATCTACTTTCTGTCTCTATAGATCTATCTATTCTGGACATTCAGTACAATATGTGGTATGTTGTGATTGGCTTCTTAGCAAAACTTTTTCCAGCAATGAGCTGTGGGAACATGTGTGAAATGTCTGTGAGGGCAGTTCATTGCAGAATCAGTGGCAAAGGTTTTTACTGGGGACTGGTTATCCAGGCACCTTCTACTTAGCACAAAAATTTCAGATTTCTAGGAGGAAATCTGGTGTTCACCATAAACCATAAAGCTAAGTGAGCTAATCTTATCCATTAGTGTTGTGGGAACCCTCCCCAAATCTAAGTTCCCAGATGCTAGCCAAGGGCCAACCTTTGTAAGTAGGATTTTCAAATGGCAGCATTCTTAGGTCTGATATGTTATCTCTGTTCCACACAGATTTTAATGGGGATTGTGTTGATTCTGTAGATCAATCTGGGCAGTATTGCCATCTTAACAATATTAAGTAAGCTGATCAATGAACACAAGACATCTTTCCATTTACTTAGGTCTTTCTCTTACTGATGGTTTGTAGTTCTCAGTGTACAACAAAATATCTGTCTTGTTCTCAGTGTACAAAACAAAATTTGTTTGCTAATATCTTGCTAATAATTCATGAGGATATTGGCCTGTAGTTTTCTTATTTTGTATTATCTTTTGATGTTTTTGGCATCCCTGTGAAAGTGTTCTCATATAATGTGTTGGGAAGTGTTACCTTTTCTATTTTCTGGAAGTGACCAATATAGAATAGGTGTTAATTGTTCTTTAAATATTTGGTTTAATTCTCCAGTGAAATCGTCTGGGCCTGGAGAGTACTCTTTTGGGGAATTTTTAAATTAATAATTGAATTTATTTAAAATTGGGAGTATTCAAATCATCTGTTTCCTATTGGGTGTATTGTGGCAGTTTGTGCTTTCCAAGGAATTCATCCATTTATTTTAAGTTGTGAACTTTATATGTGTAGAATTGTCCATAGTATTCCCTTATCCTTTTTATGTCAGTAGGGTCTGTAGCGGAATCCCTTGTTTTATTTCTTTAAAAAAAAAACCTTTTATTGAGGTATAATTGATAAATTAATACAAAGAGTTGCATATATTTAATGTGTACAATTTGACAAGCTTGTTCATATGTAAACACACATGATTCCATTACCATAATCAAGGTAGTAGACATATCCAACACCTTCCAAAGTTTCCTTGTGTCCCTTTGTTGTTGGTGGTGGTTGGTTTTTTTTGGTAAGTACACTTAACATGATATCGACTCTTAACAAATTTTGAAGTGCCCAATACCGGATTGTTTTTTGTTCATTTGTTTCTTTGAGATGGAGTCTCACTCTGTTGCCCAGACTGGGGTGCAGTGGTGGGATCTTGGCTCACTGCGACCTCTCACTCCTGGGTTCAAGTGATTCTCCTGCCTCAGCCTCCTGAATAGCTGGGATTACAGGTGCCTACCAGTACACCTGGCTAACTTTTGTATTTTTAGTAGAGACGGGATTTCACCATGTTGGCCAGGCTGGTCTCGAACTCCTGACCTCAAGTAATCCACCTACCTTGGCCTCCCAAAGTGTTAGGATTACAGGCGTGAGTCACCACGCCCATCCCAATACTGCATTGTTAACTATAGGCACTATGTTGTACAGCAGATCTCTAAAATTTATTCATCTATATAATTTCTGATATTGCTAATTTGTGTCTTCTTTTTTTCTTTGTTGATCTTGCTAAAGCTTTGTTAGGTTTTTTATCTTTTCAGAGAACCAGAGTTTGTTTCATTGATTTTTAACTATTGGTTTTTCTGTTTTTAATTTCCTTGATTTCTGCTTTTATTGTTATTATTTCCTACCTTATGCTTGCACTGGATTTATTTTTCTCATCTTTTTCTAGTATTGAAGTGGGTGCTTAGAGGATTGACTTTTAAAATTTCCCCTTTTCTAAGATTAAATAGTGTTATAAATTTCCCTTTCAGCTTTAGCTGTGACCCATATATATATATATATATATATATATATATATATATATATAATAACCCATATATATTATGTATAACATATATATTATATATATTACATATATTATATATAACATATATATTATATATTATATATAACATATATATTATATATTATGTATAACATATATATTATATATATTATATATAACATACATGTAATATGTATATTTTTAGCTGTGACCATATATATGTATATATGGGTATCATCTATTTTTTACATATATTCTCTTTCTATCTATATATATAAATAATATATAATAAAATAATATGTAGTATATGTTATATACATATTTTATATATTTTATTATATATTATACATATATAATAACAAATATAGATATTTTAAATAGAGACAGAATCTCCCTATGTTTCTCAGCCTGGTCTTGAGCTCCTGGCCTCAAGTGATCCTCTCCAACTTGGCCTCTCAAAGTGTTGGTATTACAGGTGTGAGCCACCACACCTGGTATAGAAATTTTGATGTGTTGTATTTTCATTTACTTTCAGTTCAGTGTATTTTTAAATTTGGATTAAAACTTCATCTTTGATCCATGATGTATGTAGTTCAGTTTCCAAGTCTTTGGATATTTTTCTCTTATTCTTGTCACTGACTTCTAGTTTTATCCCATTGTGATCAGAGAACATACTATGTTATGACTTTGATTCTTTTTTATTTGCTGAGATTCGTTTTACAATTGAAGTATCATCTATTAAGGTCCATGGGCACTTGAAATGAATGTGTATTTTGTTGTTTTTTCAGGGAGAGGTTTTCTATAAATGTCAGTTAGATTCAATTAGTGTTTGTTGCTATTGTTGAATTCTTCTATATTCTTGCGGATTTTTTATCTAGCTTGTTTTTAAAAATCAATTATTGAGATATAGATGTTGAAGTCTCCAACTGTAAATATGGATTTGTCTATTTCTCCTTTCAGTTTTGTCAGTCTTTAATTCATGTATTTTGCATTTTGGTTGTTTGGTGCATACACATTTGAGATTGCCGTATCTTCTTGGTGGATTGACCCTTTTGTTATTATGTAATGTTTTTCTCTGTCTCTGGTAATTTACTTTGCTCTGATATTACTTTAGCTGATATTGATATAACCACTTCTGTTTCTTTAAAATTAATATATGTGTGATATATCTTTTTCCACTTTTTAGTTTCTACCTGCTTATATCATAATGTTTGAAAGGGGTTTTCTTGTTGACAGCACGTCATTGGGATGAGTTTTTTAAAATTCACTTTGCCAATATCTGCTTTTAATTGCTTTACTTAATTTATTTACATTTAATATCATTATTGATATGTCATACCTTAAGTCTGCCATTTTTATTTTTTGTTTTCTGGTTATTCCTTCTAGTTTTCATTTTTTATGTTTTCTTTCTTCTTTGTCCTGCCTTCCAGTCAGTTACTTGAACATTCATTAGAATTCCATTTGGATGTGTCTACATTGTTGTTGTTTTTTTTTGTCTCTCTCTCTCTTTTTTTTTTTTTTTAAATTGTACTTTAGGTTTTGGGGTACATGTGCAGATCATGCAGGATTGTTGCATAGGTACACACATGGCAATGTGGTTTGCTGCCTCCATCCCCCTGTCACTTACATCTGGCATTTCACCCCATGTTATCCCTCCCTAACCTCCCCACCCTCCCTGCTGTCCCTCCCTTGGCCCCCCTCAACAGATCCCAGTATGTGATGCTCCCCTCCCTGTGTCCATGTGTTCTCATTGTTCAACACCCGCCTATGAGTGAGAACATGGAGTGTTTGGTTTTCTGTTCTTGTGTCAGTTTGCTGAGAATGATGGTTTCCAGATTCATCCATGTCCCTACAGAGGACACAAACTCATCATTTTTTATGGCTGCATAGGATTCCATGGTGTATATGTGCCACATTTTCCTTGTCCAGTCTATGGTCAGTGGGCATTTGGGTTGGTTCCATGTCTTTGCTATTGTAAACAGTGCTGCAATGAACATACGTGTGCATGTGTCTTTATAATAGAATGATTATAATCCTTTGGGTATATACCCAGTAATAGGATTGCTGGGTCAAATGGGATTTCTATTTCTAGGTCCTTGAGGAAGCGCCACACTGTCTTCCACAATGGTTGAACTAGTTTACACTCCCACCAACAGTGTAAAAGTTTTCCTATTTTTCCACATCCTCTCCAGCATCTGTTGTCTCCAGATAATGTTTAATGATCGCCATTCTAACTGGCGTGAGATTGTATCTCAATGTGGTTTTGATTTGCATTTCTCTAATAATCAGTGATGATGAGCATTTTTTCTTATGTTTGTTGGCCTCATATATGTCTTCTTTTGAAAAGTATCTGTTCATATCCTTCTCTCACTTTTGGATCAGCTAGTTTGTTTTTTTCTTGTAAATCTGTTTTAGTTCTTTGTAGATTCTGGATATTAACCTTTTGTCAGATGGGTAGATTGCAAAAATTTTTCCCATTCTGTTGGTTGCCAGTTCACTCTAATGATTGTTTCTTTTGTTTTACAGAAGCTTTGGAGTTTAATTAGGTCCCCTTTGTCTATTTTGGCTTTTGTTGCCAATGCTTTTGGTGTTTTAGTCATGAAGTCCTTGCCTATGCCTACGTCCTGAATGGTTTTGCCTAGGTTTTCTTCTGTGATTTTTATGGTGTTAGGTCTTATGTTTAAGTCTTTAATCCATCTGGAGTTAATTTTAGTGTAAGGTGTCAGGAAGGGGTCCAGTTTCTGCTTTCTGTACACTGCTAGCCATCTGCATTGGTTTTAAGTTTCTCTCTTTATATGGCCTTCATAGTGGTTGCTCTGGGTATTACTCTGTTTCTCTCTCTCTCTCTTTCTCTCTCTCTCTCTCTCTCTCTTTCTCTCTGTCTCTCTCTCTTTCTGTGTGTGTGTGTGTGTGTGTGTGTGTGTGTGTGTGTGTGTGTGTGTTTTCACATTCTACTGGAGTTCTCAGTTTGAGAGAAGTACAGAAACCTTTCCTTCCTTTACATCTCTTTATACTCTTTCATTTTTTGATACTACTGTTTTTAATATTTCCTATACCTAT
Source organism: Saimiri boliviensis (assembly GCF_048565385.1). Taxonomy (NCBI): domain Eukaryota; kingdom Metazoa; phylum Chordata; class Mammalia; order Primates; family Cebidae; genus Saimiri; species Saimiri boliviensis. The sequence continues at coordinate 46,008,478 of NC_133470.1, forward strand.
ATTGAGAACCACATCAGACAGTGTTCTAATTTTTGCTATAACTATCAAACAAATTGAGAAAATTCAGGATTAGAAGGAAAGCCTATTGAATTGATCTATACTTTACCTTTTCTATTGCTCTTTCTTCCTGATGTTTTAAGAGTCCTTCTTTTACACCTTTTTTTAAAAAATTGTGAATTTTCTATTCTATTGTGGTAGAATAAAAACTGGCAACAAATTCTCTTAAGTTTCTCTCATCTGAGAATGTCTTGATTTTCATTCACTCTTGAAGGATATTTTCCTTGGATATAAAATTGTGTGTTTAGAGCTGTTTTCTTTTAGTTCTTGGAAAACATTGTGTCACCTACCTCTGATCTGCACAGTTTCTAATGACAAATCCACTGCTATTCAGAAATTTTTACTTTTATTAGAAATATCTCATTCCCCTCTCACTTCTTTCAAGGGTTTTTTCTTTGTTATTAATTTTCAGAAGTTTTATATGTTTATTGTGTTAATTTCTTTGGGTTTATCCTGTTTAGGATTTGCTTAGCATCTTCAGTCTAGATTTATATGTCTCCCAGATTTGGGAAATTTTCAGCCTTATTTCTGGGACTAAGTATTTTTGTAGGAAAGATTACTAGAGGTAGAATCTCTGAGTAAATGGGTTCAAACATTTGAAATTCAACAGATATTTTCAAATAACCTTCCCAAATTTATGGCAGTTTTTATTTCCATCAACAGTGAATACAAATAACTGTTTACCCACCCTCTCACTAACAGAAGTTATTATCAATATATTAACCTTTGCCAATGTCCTGAACAAAGATAATCTATTGTTATTTTAATTGGCATTTACTTTTTAGTGAAATCTAACATATTTTCATGTTTATTGGTCATTTGTAATTCTTTTCTAATTGCTCATTCTCTTGCCGACTTTTTTGATGGGAAGTTTATCTATTTTATCTATCATAGAGTTCTCATTGTACATTTTGGAAAGTATTCTTTTGTCATTTGTATTGTCATTGTTTTTGCCAGTTTGTTGTTAGATTTTTTTTAACCTTATTTTGCTGTTCGTTTTGCCAAACAGAAATTTTAAGATTTTTAACTACTAACAAATTTCTGATCCTGTTTTGAAAGCTTTTTTTTTCCTTTTGCAAGATTATGAAAATATTCTCATATAGTTTATCTGGTGTTTTCATGGTCTCATTTTTACATTCAAATCTTGGATCCGTCTGTAATATATTTTCATGTTAAAGTAAGGTAGATAATAACATCTTTCATATTAGGCTTTAATACAGAGGTATAGGGAGGAGAAAGGAGAGTTTATGAGAATGTTGTATACCTGGGAGAAGGGAAATATTGACAAATTATGGAGTCGAAGGGCTGTCTTCTCTTTTCTCTGTGTCTTCTCTGGATGGTACCCAAAGAAAAGTTTAAGTCAACTGGAGCTATACTGGCTAAGGGAAAATACATTTAAAAATTTTTGGAAAAATTACAACTTTTACTCAATAATTTTTTGTTGTTGTCGTTGATGTGAAAAGCTAGGGAAAAATAGGAGAAATGAAATTACTTGTTCTGTGATTTTTGTGTTGCTGTTGTTGTGGTGGATAGACCTTTTCCTGTTATGACTAAAGACTTAAAGTGACTTGTGTTAAGGCTACATTTCCTTTATAGTGCATCCCAGTGGGATCCTTGTCTAAAATGATGACCTTTACAAGAAGATACTCATTTACTTGGTTAACAAATATTTTGCAGTTATCTATCAAGAAGGCAGATATGGGGTAATGGTTATGTTTGTTCACTGGAATCAGACTGCTGGCATTTAAATTCCGGCTATAATGTTTAAAAGATTCATTCACTGATACAGTATCTGCAGGGAATGATAGAGATTTTGTTTTGTTAGCTGTGACAAGAGCTTTTTGCCTTATGTAATGATTCTATATTATAAATATAGAAATGTATCCTGTGTCAGGCTGGAGATGTGGGTAGAAAACTGGCTGAGGGAACTTAGCCTTTAATCAAATTTTTTTCTCACCTGTCAAACCATCACGCTTGTCTGGAACATCTGACAAAATAACCTTTTAAAAAGTACTTCAGGCCTGGCGTGGTGGCTCACAACTGTGATCACAACACTTTTGTAGGTCAAGGCACTGGATCATTTTGAGGTCAGGAATTCAAAACCAGCCTGACCAACATGGAAAAACCCCATCTCTACTAAAAATACAAATATTAGCTGGGCGTGGTGGCCGGCGCCTGTAACCTCAGCTACTTGGGAGGCTGAGGCAAGAGAATTGCTTGAAACACGGAGGTGAAAGGCTGCAGTGAGCTGAGATGGTGCCACTGCACTCCAGCCTGGGCGACAAAGCAAGACTCTGCCTCAAAAGAAAAAAGCAAAACAAAACAAACAAACAAACAAAAAACTTAAATATAGTATTACTTGGTGAAAAAAAAATCTTTATCTTGCCCTGGAGATAGTATATCAGTGAATGCATATTTTAAACATTACAGCAGGGCATGATGGCTCATGCCTGTAATCCTAACGCTTTGGGAGGCTGAGGTGGGAGGATTGCTTGAGGGTAGCAGTTTGAGTTCGAGACTAGCCTAGGCAACACAGCAAAACCCTGTTCTCTACCAAGAAAAAAAAAAAGTAGCCCGGTGTTGTGGCGTGTGCCTGTAGTACTGGTTACTCAGGAGGCTGAGTACAGGTTACTCCGGAGGATCGCTTGAGCCTGGTTTGTTGATGCTGCACTGAGCAGTAATCTCACCAACTGCCCTCCAGCCTCCTGTGCCTCTTGCTCTCAACTCAGCATGATGAATTGGGGTAATGACTTCATGTGGCCACTAGGAGGTCGCAGCTGTTGGAAAACATGTTCCCACACCCTAGGAGGACACCCCAGACAAAAGCCACTTGAGAAGGCATTCCTCCAATTAAATGGGAAATTGGTGATTTCTCCGTGACAGAATCACTCCCCATCCTAAAAGCTGCATTTTTGTGTATGTCATATTTATTGATACATTTCCTTAGTATTTCCATCATGAAGGTGTATATAGGTTCAAGGAAGGCAGTAGCTGTCTTTGTGTACAACCTAGCAGTGGCTCATGTGTTGAGACACTCAGTAGCTTGTGGTGATGTTGAGATGATTATGTAGTGATGGTGTTGATAATAACAGTGAACTCAATAATATGTGTCTTCTGAAATACTCAACAGTTTTACATTCACCTTGTGAATTTATAATTCACATATCACATTCTGCTTTGTGGCATATTTGTTTCATTATGAGCTTTATCTTTCCCAAAACAGGACTTCTTAAAGAGAATGACTGTATTTTACCCATTTTCATTTACCTTGCTAAGGATAGCACAAAGTTCATGTGTATATATATATATATATATATATATATATATATGTGTGTGTGTATGTATATATATACCATGGTTCATATGTGCATACATTTACATACATGGGTATATATTTACATACATGTATATACATATATTTGCATATATGTATGTTTACATGTGTATATATGTATATATGTAAATATATGTATATATGTAAACAGATACATATATACATACACATGTGTAAATATATATGCACACATATATGTACACATATGTATATGTGTACATATATTTACATATATGTAAATCCTTAGTGATATTTACATAATTGAAAATAAGAAGTAATGGTTCTTGAAGAATTGCTATGCCCGAGACCATATAGAGGTTCTTGGTCAAGGCCAAGAACATCGAATCCTCCCGATCCAAACTGCCTGGATTATTGTATAACTGACTAACGGTTCCACTGAATCTGTCCTTGCCACTCTTCAATATAACATTTTTTAGGAACTGATATACTTTGTTAGCTACTATTTTTTAAATAACATCTTTGTTGAAATATAATTCATATACCATGTAACTCACTAAAGCATACATCTCAATACTTGTTTTTAGTACCCTGTGTCACAGAGTTGAATAACTATCACCATAAACATTTTAGAGCTTTTTTTTTTTTATCACCCCCAGAAGAAACCCTATATCCTTTATCTATCACACCCCAACCACCGATTCACCCTTATACATCTCAGCTTTAGGCAACCACTAATCTACTTTCTGTCTCTATAGATTTGCCTATTATGGACATTCAATATAAATAGAATAATACAATACATGGTATTTTGTAACTGGCTTAACATTTTCCATCAATAAGTTGTGACAACATATGTGAAATGTTGTCTGTGAGGGCAGCTCATTGGAGAGTCAGCGACAAAGGTTTTTATTGGAGACTGCCTAGCACATACAAAAATTTCAGATTTCTAGGAGGAAATCTGGTGTTCACCATAAACCATAAGGCAAAGTGAGCTAATCTTATCAACTAGTGTTGTGGGAACACTCTCCAAATTCAAGTTCCCAGATACTAGCCGAGGGCCAACCTTTGTAAGCAATATTTTCAAATGACAGCATTCTTAGGTATGATGTATTATCTCTGTTCCACACAGATTTTGATAGGGATTGTGTTGATTCTGTAGATCAATCTGGGCAGTATTGCCATCTTAACAATATTAAGTAAGGTGATCAATGATCATGGGACATCTTTCCATTTACGTATTTAGGTCTTTATCTCAATGATGGTTTGTAGTTCTCAGTATACAAGACAGTATCAATGTTGGATTACATGGATTGATTTTTCAAACTAGCCTTGCATCCCTGGGATAAATCCCACTTGGTCATGGTATATGGTAAATAATACTTTTAATATGTTGCTAAAATTTGTTTGTTAATATTTTGCTAAGAATTCTGTTTCTATATTCATGAAGGATACTGCCCATGGAGCTTACTTATTTTGTACTATCTTTGGATGTTTTTGGCATCATCATAAAAGTGTTGTCATACAATGAGTTGGAAATTGTTCTCTTTTCTATTTTCTGTAGGAGACATATGTAGAATTGGTATTAATTCTTTGAATATTTGGTTTAATTCTCCAGTGAAATCATCTGGGTCTGGAGATTACTCTTTTGGGGAATTTTTAAATTAATAATTGAATTTATTTAAAGCTGGGACTATTTAAATGATCTATTTCCTATTGGGTGTGTTGTGGGGTGTGCTTTTCAAGGAATTCATCCATTTACTTTAAGTTGTCAGAATTCTGTGTGTAGTGTTGTTCTTATCCTTTTTATGTCAGTAGGGTCTGTAGCAGAATCCCGTGTTTTATTTCTTTAAAAAAAACTTTTATTGAGGTATAATTGATATATTAATATGAAGAACTGCATATATTTAATGTGCACAATCTGATGAGCTTGTTCATATGTAAACACTCATGATTCCATTACCATAATTAAGGTAGTAGACATATCCAACACCTTCCAAATTTCCACGTGTCCCTTTGTTGTTGTTGTTGGGTGTTTTTTGGTCAGAAAACTTAACATGATATCTACCCTCTTAGCAAATTTTGAAGTGTCCAATACTGTATTATTAACTATAGGCACTGTGTTGTATAGCTGATCTCTAAAATTTATTCATTGATGTCATTTCTGATATTGCTAATTTGTGTTTTCTTTTTTCTTTGTCAATCTTGTAGAGGTTTGTTAGATTTTTAATCTTTTTAAAGAAACAGACTTTGTTTCATTGATTTTTACTATTGGTTTTACTGTTTCAATTTCATTGATTTCTGCTTTTGTCATTATTTTTTCCTAAGTTATGCTTGTATTGGATTTATTTTTTTCTTCTTTCTGTAGTATTGAGGTGAGTGCTTAGAGTATTGACTTTTAAACTTTTCCTCTTTTATAATATTAGCATTATAAATTTCCCTTTCAGTTTTAGCTGGGACCCATACATATATGTATATATTTTAGCTGTGACCCATGTATATATGTATATATGGGTATCATCTATTTTATACGTATCATCTGTCTCTCTCCCTATATATGTACACTACATAAATGTTATATATAACATAGATAGTATATATAATATTGTATTTTATATATTATACATTGAAATATACATAACACAATATATATTTATGTATATAATATGTATATTTCTTATATATATAATTAAAAATAAACATATCTATTTTAAATAGAGACAGAATGTCCCTATGTTGCTCAGGGTGATCCTGAACTCCTGGCCTCAAGTGATCCTCCCCACGTTTGCCTCTCAAATTGCTGGTATTACAGATGTGAGCCACTGCACCTGACCCACGAATTTTGATTGTTTTATTTTCGTTTTCATTCAGTTCAGTGTATTTTTTTATTTTGATTAAAACTTCATCTTTGATCCATGAAGTATGTCGTTTAGTTTCCAAGTGTTTGGAGATTGTTCTCTTATTCTTATCACTGATTTCTAGTTTGATCCCATTGTGGTCAGAGAACATACTGTGTTATAATTTCAATTTTTTTTTATTTGCTGAGATCTGTTTTACAATTGAGGGTATCATCTATTTTGGTAAAAGTTCCATGGGCACTTGAAACAAATGTGTATTTTGTTGTTTTTTTGGGGGGAGGTGTTCTGTAAATGTCAATTGGATTCAATTAGTGTTTGCTGCTGTTGTTGAATTCTTCTATACCCTTGCTGATTTTTTTTTTTTATATACAGTAGCTTGTTTTTTAAAATCAATTATTGAGATAGGAATGTTGAAGTCTCCAACTGTAAATATGGATTTGTCTATTTCTCCTTTCTGTTCTGTCAGTCTTTGCTTCATGTATTTTGCAACTCAGTTGGTTGGTGCATAAACATTTGGGATTGCTGTATCTTCTTGGTGGACTGACCCTTTTATTATTATCAGTAATGTTTCTCTCTGACCCTGGTAATTTACTTTGCTCTGATATTACTTTAACTGATATTAATATAGCTACTCCTGTTTCTTTAAAATTAATGTATGGATGATATATCTTTTTCTACTTTTTAATTTCAACCTGCTTATATCATTATATTTGAAGGGGGTTTTCTTGTTGACAGCATGTCATCGGGGTATGCTTTTTATAATTCACTTTGTCAGTATCTGTCTTTTAATCACTTTACTTATTTACATTTAATATGATTATTGATATGTCATGCCTTAAATCTGCTATTTTTATTTTTTGTTACCTGATTATTCCTTCTAGTTTTCATTGTTATATTTTCTTTTTTTTTTCTGGCTTCTAGTCAGTTACATGAACATGAACATTCAGTGTAATTCCATTTGGATATATCTATAGTGGTTTTGAGTCTCTCTCCATATATGTCTTTCATAGTGGTTGTTCTGGTATTACTGTATGTGTATATGTGTGTATTCAAAGTCTACTGGAGTTATTTCCCAGTTTGTGAGAGGCATAGAAATGTTTCTTTCTTCCTTTACATCTCTTTATCCTTTCTTATTTTTTGGTATTACTGTTTTTAACATTTCCTGTACCTACACTGAGAACCAGATCAGACAATGTTATAATTTTTGGTATAACTTTCAAATGTATCTGAGAAAACTCAGGATCAGAAGGAAAGTCTGTTGAATTGACCCATACTTTGCTCTTTGTATTGTTCTTTCTTCCTGATGTTTTAAGATACTTTCTTTTACACCTTTTTTTTAAATTGCATTTTAGGTTTTGGGGTTCATGTGAAGAACATGCAAGATTGTTGCATAGGTACACACGTGGCAGTGTGATTTGCTGCCTTCCTCCCCCTCACCTATATCTGGCATTTCTCCCCATGCCACACCCCCAACTCCCCACCCCCCACTGTCCCTCTCCTATTTCCCTCCAACAGACCCCAAAAATTGTGAATTTTTACTCTATTGGGGTAGATTTACTGGCAACAGATTCTCTTGTTTCCTTCATCTGAGAATATCTTGATTTTCCTTTTCCCTCACTCTTGAAGGATGTTTTCCCTGGATATAGAATTGTGTGTTTAGAGCTGTTTTCTTTTAGTTCTTGGAAAACACTGTGTCACCTCCCTCTGGTCCGCACAGATTCTAATGAGAAATCTACTGTTATTCAGAAATTTTTACTTCTATTAGAAGTATCTCATTCCCCTCTTGCTGCTTTCAAGAATTTTTTGTTGTTGTTAATTTTCAGAAGTTTTATGATATGTTTATTGTGTTAATTTCTTTGGGTTTATCCTGTTTAGGATTTGCTTAGCATCTTCAGTCTAGATTTATATGTCTGCCAGATTTGGGAAATTTTCAGCCTTATTTTTGGGACTAAGTATTTTTGTAGGAAAGATTACTAGAAGTAGAATCTCTGGGTAAATGGGTTCAAACATTTGGTTCAACAGGTATTTTCAAATAACCTTCCCAAAGTTTATGGCAGTTTTTATTTCCATCGACAGTGAATACAAATAACTGTTTACCCACCCCCTCACCAACAGAAGTTATTATCAATATATTAACCTTTGCCAATATCCTGAACAAAGATAATCTATTGTTATTTTAATTGGCATTTACTTTTTAGTGAAATCTAACATATTTTCATGTTTATTGGTCATTTGTAATTTTCTAATTGTTCATATTCTTGCTGACTTTTTTGATGGGAAGTTTATCTATTTTATCTATCGTAGAGTTCTCATTGTACATTTTGGAAAGTATTCTTTTGTCGTTTGTGTTATCGATGTTTTTGCCAGTTTCTTGTTAGATTTTTTTAACCTTGTTTTGCTGTTTGTCTTGCCAAACAAATTATAATATTTTAAATATTTTTAGCTACTAAAAAGTTTCTCTGCCTGTTTTGAAAGTTTTTTTTCCTTCTGCAAGATTAGAAAAGTATTCTTTTATAGCTTGACTTGTATTTTTATGGTTCCATTTTAAATTCAAATCTTGGATCCATCTGTAATATATTTTCATGTTAAAGTAAGGTAGATAATAACAGATCTTTCGTATTAGGCTTTAATTACAGAGGTACAGGGAGGAGAAAGGAGAGTTTATGAGAAGTTTTATACCTGGGAGGAGGGAAATATTGACAAATTGTGGAGTCAAAGGGCTGTCTTCTCTTTTCTCTGTGTCTTCTCTGGATGGTACCCAAAGAAAAGTTTAAGTCAACTGGAGCTATGCCGGCTAAGGGAAAATACATTTTAAAAATTTTCGAAAAACCACAACTTTTACTCAGTAAGTTTTTTGTTGTTGTTGATGATGTGAAAAGCTAGGAAAAAATAGGAGAAATGAAATTGCTTGTTTTGTGATTTTTGTGTTGCTGTTGTTCTGGTGGGTAGACCTTTTCCTGTCGTGACTGAAGACTGTGGTGACTTGTGTTAACGCTACATTTCCTTTATAGTGCTTCCCAGTGGGATCTTTGTCTAAAATGATGACCTTTACAAGAAGATACTCATTTACTTAGTTAACAAATATTTTTCAGTTATCTATCAAGGAGGCAGATATGGGGTAATGGTTATGTTTGTTCTCTGGAATCAGACTGCTGTGTTTAAATTCCAATCTGATCATTTACTAGCCATATAATCTTGGACAAGTTACTAAACTTTTCCATGTCTCAGGATCCTCATCTGCAAATGAGTATATTAATATCTTATAGGATTTTTGTAAATGTTAGAACAGTTTTGAACATATAGTAAATAACTGATAAACATGAGCTTTTGTTAATGCTAATCTCTGGAGATAGAACACAACATGTATGTGTGTTCTATCTACTCATTGTGAACCTTGCATTCTTGAGAAATTAAAAGTTACAAATAGCAATATTTACTCTTTAAAATGTCAAGGGGCTGAATATAATAGAATGGGAGAAAAATCTTCCTTATGTAACATGGGCAGGGAAGGCCTCTCTGAAGAGGGGACATTTAAGCTGAGACTTGATCCTTGAGAAAAAATCTTGCAATTTTAAGAATGGGGGAAGAATGTTCGAGGCAGCAGGAACATCTTGTGCAAAAACATCAGGTAGAGAGAGTTTGGTAAATTCAAATATTTGAAAGAAGACTATTATGGTTGGAATGCAGGGAATGCGAAGTGCAGTTTATGAAATGAGGTTGATGGGGTAGGCAGGACCTTATAGGCCAGGGTAGGTAGTGGTAGTTAGGATTTTTACTTTAAATTCTGTGGGAAATAACTGAAGAAGGGAGGGACACAATACCATTTTTTCTTTTTTAAAAAGATCACTCTTGTTGTTGTGTTGTATTTGTATCAGAGAAAGGTAGACTTTGGAAAGGGGAAAAACAGCTTTGAGGCTCTTGACAGTGAGCCAAATGAGAGCCTAGGTGGCAGTGGAGATGAAGATAAGTTGATGGATATAGATACATTTTGAGTTCAAATCAACAAAGGTGATGGAAAAAAGTTAGACTCAAAGATGATACCCAGCTTTCTGGCTTCAATAAAAAGTTTGATATGGTATCAATTTCTGAAATAAGGGATACTGAGAGAAGGATCAGGTTTGGGGAGGGGCTTGACAATTCAGAGTTGTATTGTGAACATATTGAATGTCTGTTAGACATCCAAGTGGAGATGTGGAATAGTAATTTGGATTAATGAACCTGGAATTTAGGGCCAGCTTTTAGATAATATTTAAAGTCATGTATCTGGATGAGATAACCTAGGGAGATTAAAAAGAGAAGAGGGCCTGGGATCATATGAATATTTTACCTTTAATGTGGAGGCTATGGGATACTAAAAGGAGAATGGGCTAATAATAAAGGTAAAGATGTAGTTCAGTGGTAGAGTGCCTGCTGTATATGCAGAAGTTCTAGCTTTTATCTCTGGCATCTCTATTTCTCTTTGCCTCCTCAGAGGACAGGGCAGAGTTATAAATTCTTCAAGTCTTTTGTCAGTGCCATATATATATGTATGTATGTATGCATATGATCTTCTAGTTCCTGGCACAAAGCAGGTGATCAGTAAATATTTGTTAAACAATTGAACTAATGTATGAATGAAATAAATGAGAACATCTGGGTTGTAGTTCCTACTTTGCCATGATGTAGCTTCCTAATACTGAAATATTAACAAACTACAATTTTGTCATCTGTAAAATGGCAATAATAAAAGTATCTTGTTTTTGGACAGGATTTAAAGCAGTAAAAAATGTTATAGCAAGTAGCATGTGCTGAATTAACATAACTACTATTAGCTCTCTGCACTTCGGGTACTCATTCATAAAACAGGGTCAGTAACTTCTGCCTCGCTTCCTTCACAAGGCTGTTTGTGAAGCCTACAGGAGTTAATGCTTGACTCTATAAGTGGTTATTAATATTAATGTTTTAATAGGCCTGTACCTGCATTATACAGCTGTTCTGCTCTTCCCATCCTCTGGCAAGGTTATTTAAATGAAAACGCATTTTCTATTTTATTGAGACAGGGTCTTACTCTGTCACCCAGGCTGGAGTGTAGTGGCACAATCATTGCTGACTGCAATCTCTGCCTCCTGGGCTCAATCGATCCTCCCACTTCAGCCTTCCAAGCGGCTGGGACTATAGGCACTTGCCACTACACCCCGACTAATTTTTGTATCTTTCGTAGAGACAGGATTTTGCCATGTTGCCCAGGTTCATCTCCAACTCCTGGGCTCAAGCGATCTGCCCAGGATCTCACTCTCCCAAAGAGAGATCCGCCCAGGAACTCACTCTCCCAAAGAGCTGGGAGTACAGGAGTGGGCCTGGCCAAAAACGCGTCTTTAAAGAGACCTGATACTCCCGCATGTCAGCCCAGCCTGGGCCAACCAATTACACTAGAAACAGCACCTGTGCGAAGTCCTTCACAGGCAGCAGTCAATTTTTAAATACCCAGTTCCACCCCTTCCTGTTAGGGTTTTTTATGTCGCAGCTATGCACGTTGATTGGTCCTCTGCTAGCCAATCGACTGCACTTCCTGAAGGCTGTAGTTTTCAAAATCCCAACTGAGCTGGTGGAGGGGTGCGGGAGCCAAGTTGAGACGGACGTGGGTACGGTGAAGAGCTCCATTCATTTCCGTGGCTTCTCCTGGTCGGGGTGCATCCATAGTCTTTCCCGTCTGTCCCCAATCTCGGTGTGAGGAAGGTATATTTGGGCAAGTACTGCCCGCTCGAGTGTCTGGCTCTATTGCCTGCCGGTGGGTCATTGGGCGTAACTCCAGCCCCATGCTGTATTCTCTTGTTGGCATGCGCGGCCTTCCTGTAAGGAAACTTTGTTTCGTTCTCCTGTCAATCAGCAGTCTGTGGAGTGAGCCCTGTACAAGGTTGGGCAAGGGGGAGTGTTTGTTAAAGAATGAGATGGCAAAGCAAGTGAGACTGAGTCCCAGCTTTTAGATGGAGCAATTAGCACACGCGCCTGAATCAGAGTCCTTTTACAAAACGTCTTTTCACAAGTGAAAGTGTGCAGGATTAATTGCATCTACAAGTGCAGAGAGATCAGACATATTTAAGTCATAGAATGCTTCTTACAGGATGTCTTTTGAGCTACAGGTTGAAGGATATGAAGGGACGATGGAGACATGTGTCCTCACTCTATTGTTAACCCTTTATCTTCACTGGCTGTTCTATTCCCACCTGCAACTTCCTTCAGCTTTGGCTTTCTCGCCATCCTCTGCTATGGTCCACTAACAAATCATAGAAGATCAGAGGTAGAAGGAACCCTAGAACATTGGCTCTTTAACCTTAACATGCATAGAAATCATCTGGGGATATTGTTAATTTGCAGATTTTGATTTGATAGTTCTAGTTTGGGGCCTGAGGTTTTAAATTACTAACAAATTTCCAGGTGATGCTAATGTTGCTTGTCCATTGACCACAGTGAATGGCGAGGAGGCTCTAGTTACACTGCCTTGTTTTATTGGGTAGGAAAACTGGAGCCCAGAGAGGGAAAGGGACTTGCCCAGTATCACCCAGCCAGCTAAGAGCCAGGCCAGAACTAGACCGTAGGCATCCTTCCCAGCCCAGTGCTGTTTTATTGACACAATGCTGTGTTCTCTCCCCAGAGCCTTGCTGTCTGTAACCTGTCTTTATATAAAAAATGAAGTTGCTACTACTTCCTGTAGACTGTTTGACCAGCTTAGCCTTGCTGCCCCTGTGTTGGTTTCAGCATCAGTCCTAGGAGGCCCAATGGGGTCTGCAACACTTACCAGTGTGTACATAGGGGACACGGAAAGTCTGAAAAGGGGAAAGGTTTCTAATTTTCTTGCCCAAGGCTCAGGGTTCTGTAGGTGGCAGAAGTTGAGAGTGTTCCTCAGAGAGTGTCCTTTTACGAAAGGATCTTTTTGATGGTGTCAATCCCCTCTCCTCCTCTTCCTACCCCCAGAAAAATTAGTTTACCGAAGTCAGTGTGTCAGTCCCTCAATGCAAGTGATTAATGTTAAGGATAATAAATGAGGTATATGACTATCATTTAAATAACCTTATTTTCTCTGAGATTTAGTTAACCTGTATGTCATCAGCTGAGAGTTTTCTAGCCTATGGACTCCATATTTCTTTTTCCTTTTAAAAGGTAAAGGTTTCAGAGTGTGAGTCTTTGGTCATCCATAAAAAAATTGTATGAAGCATAAATAATAATAGTGGAGTGATTTTCATACAGTGCAGTTAAGGGCGGGTGCACCCAATTTAGCTTTATTGCTGATTGGCTGAGTTTTGAGGGATGAGATGGAGTATAGGTTTGGATTTGATAGAAGACGGGAGTAAGACAGCATTTATTAAATGCCTGCCATGCATCAGGTTTCGTGTGTGTAAATTTGCATTTGCTACACAAGTCCTCTGCAAGTAAGTGGTGTTATAGCTGTTTTGCAAATAAGGAAACTGAGGCTCAGAAATGCTAAGTTGGCTGGCTTAGAAGTCCAGTTACTCTGACTCCAAGACCTCTGCTCATTTTACCTCCTCACACTATGGCCTTTCACTGTTTTGGAATGTTTTTGAGTGTGATCAAAGAGACTTCATGGTATTTTAGAAATTGCTCTGGGAAAAGCTGAGCAATCTATGCCCCTTAATAGTTTGTCCTGGGTAGTAAGTTACTTAATTCATCTGAGACTATAAAATAGAGAAAATTGTACCTGCCCTGCTTAGCCTCATAGTATTTTTGTGAGAATCAACTGAGGTAATATATGTGAATACCTATACTGGCATTTCCTCACCTACAAAATGTTTGGTCCTTCTCCATCGAAAGTGAAACCCAAATTGGTCTTTCTCCTTTCTTAAACTTTCCCCTCAAGCTGAAGTCTTTTCTGTTTCCTTTTCTTACCAGCCTGGCCCTGGCCTAGTTTTTTAGCCTCATTCCAACCCCTGCCCCAACATGTTATTTATGCTCCATACTCCAGACAACTAGGACATTCCTGAAGTCTGTATGTTCATGCCTCTGCCTGGGGGGCAGGCTTTTTTTTTTTTTTTTTGCCTGGAAGCCTCCAAGTCACCTTGGGAACCTGGTTGTCATTTTAAGTCCTGATCAAATTTTGCTTCCTCTGTGAAGCCTTCTCCAGCCCTTGTCCCCAACAAGACCACTGACTTTCCATTATGTTTTTCTAGTACTTAGTTTGCACTGCTATAATAAAGTGCCATGTACTGGGTGGCATTTCATTCTCACAGCTCTGGAGGCTGGGAAATCCAAGATCAAGTTCTTATGTCAAGTGATTTTTCAGTAAGTTAGTTTCTTTTGCTGTAATCACATCCTTGGAATTTTTTTTACGTCCAGGTGTCTAGAACTGGATTACAGTTTCTTTTGATTGAATGCAGCCTTTGAATGCTGCCTGGCCTATCATGAATACATGTGTGTGCAGTTATTCTTTTGTTTTCTCTGTAGGATCATAATTGCTATTGCCAGGACCCCACGCCTTTAAAAGAACGTTAGCTCTACCAGCTCACCTCCATATTATATGATCTGTCATGTTCTTCATTGTTTTCAATGCAAAACTCCTATGTAATTAGTCACCAGTGTTGCTAGGCCTAAACTAGGGGCTAGACAACATCTCAGTGTTCACAGAGGATGGTAGGCACTGCGCTCAGCTTTTTACATAAAGTATCTCATTTAATTTGAACAACGTGCTGCAGAGGTAGGTATACTTATCTCCATTTTACAGATGAAGTAACTGAAGCCCAGAGATTTTAAGTCAGTTACTTGCCTGAGGTTAATTGTGTTAAAAACCAAGATTTGAATTAAGATCTGCCCAACATCAAAGTCTGTTTTCTCCTAGGGATGTTATAGATAGACTGGGTTTTCTCAAGAATTTTCAGATAATTTTGTGGTGTTTCTGGTGAATGGTGTTAAAGAGTCCCTTTCTGATTGCAACCCTGCCTTGGACAAGACGTGGTTGAATCTGTAAGAGATGCTACTGCCACTACTACCCCAGAGCTCCAAACCTGAGCCTAAGAAATCTCAGTCCAGCAAAATTGTGCCCAGCAGAGCAAGTTGTCTTTCCCAACAACATATTTGATAGTCTCTTCCTGTGTTGGCTCAGTACCTAACCTCACCTGTGAATCTTTTGAAATACGTCTGGTTTAACCTGAGAAAGTGGGGAAGGGTGGCAGCCCTTGTAGTTGGAGAATGCCACAAATTAGAACTTAGGGAGAAAGTATGGACTCTTACTTCTCATAAAATGCAGGGCTCAAATGAAGGCCACCCTCCATAACCCTCAAAACTGAACAGCACTCAGTCCTCCTTAATGATCATGTCCATATTCTTACTTTCTCTGAGGAGCTCCAAGCACCTTACTGAAAGGCTGTTTGGTATATTCTGGGGAGAGTATGAAGGTTACATCAGCATAAATATTATTATGCTTTTTATAGCTATTAAGTTTGAAGAATGGGTATATTTTGACTCTGTTGTTTTGACTTTATTGATAGTTTGATATTCTAACCTGATATTCTGTGTTCACCATCATACATATTTTAATCAGAATTATACCAGCACTGATGAATTGGTATCGAGAGTATTTCCTGGAGCAAAACATTATTAGGTGAATTTAATTTCCTTGATTGGTTTTTCTCTGAGTACAGATAAACATTTTTTAATGATGTTTGTTTTACTAAAATGATTTTCACAGAAGTGCCAAATTTTTTTCCATGTACATTTTTCAAGAAAGATTTGATACGTTGGCCGGGCACAGTGGCTCACACCTGTAATCCTAGCATTTTGGGAGGCTGAGGTGGGCAGATCACGAGGTCAGGAGTTCGAGACCAGCCTGGCCAACATGGCAAAACCCCATCTCTACTGAAAATACAAAAGTTAGCCGGGCATGGCAGTGGATGCCTGTAATCCCAGCTACTCGGGAGGTTGAGGTAGGAGAATCACTTGAACCCGGGAAGCGGAGGTTGCAGTGAGCTGAGATCGTGCCATTGCACTCCAGCCTGGGCGATCAGAGCAAGACTGTCTAAACAAACAAACAAACAAACACCCCCCCCCCCCGCCACACACACACAAAGATTTGATACATTGATGAGACTTTTGTCAACATCAAATTTTCTGATTGGTGTTCTGTCATTGTAACTTTTCTTTAGTGGCAGTTATTTTTACAAAACCAACTTTGTTGGAGTACATTTTGCAAGCCTAAGTTTTGTTGAGTTCAGTTTCAGCTGTAATTTTATTTTAGGTCAATTATTTCTACCAGTAATATTAAATAAGAGTTGGATAACAGTTTATTTCTTAGTTAATTTGTGAGAAAATAATATTTCATTTTTGGCTAATTTCTGGTAGGATTATTTATCATGAACCAGATGAAAGACTAATAGTTTACTTATGTCTTGGCTTAATCAACTAGAAAATGAAAGTAATTCTTCTCAGCTTTTTTTTTTTTTTTTTTTTTTTTTTTGAGACGGAGTTTCGCTCTTGTTACCCAGGCTGGAGTGCAATGGCGCAATCTCGGCTCACGGCAACCTCCGCCTCCTGGGTTCAAGCAATTCTCCTGCCTCAGCCTCCTGAGTAGCTGGGATTACAGGCAAGCGCCACCATGCCCAGCTACTTTTTTGTGTTTTTAGTAGAGACGGGGTTTCACCATGTTGACCAGGATGGTCTCGATCTCTCGACCTCGTGATCCACCCGCCTCGGCCTCCCAAAGTGCTGGGATTACAGGCTTGAGCCACCGCACCCGGCCTCTTCTCAGCTTTTTAAAGATTGCTCTGTGTGCTGGATTGGTTTATTGTGTCATGAATTCAATTCTGATAACTCACTGTGCCATGTATTAACTATTAATGGTACAGCTGGAGAACAGAGCAAATGGTCTGATCCTGGTGTCCTGCTTCACATTATAACAACTCTCTGATATAGGTAGGGCAGGTTTGTTCTCAGAATTTTATAAGGGCAATCTGAGACTTAGAAGACTTTTAGCACATAAAGCTGTTAGAGGGTAGAAGACTCCTATAGTATGATTTGCCCTAACCTCTAACCCTACAGAGATGGTCTTATTCATTTGGGAATGGGATAAGGCATGCACAGATACAGAATATGTGGAAAGAAAGCCCCCTTTGCTCCAAAATATTCATCCTCTTTCCCTTCTCTGCCCCTTCCTTATATACACTAACAATCTGAGATTAATCTAGATTACTAAACATTTTTTAATAGAAAATTTTCTTTGTGAAGTTTACAATCATATCAGACTACATTCTTTTAAATACTATTTCTTCCAATTTACAGTTCATACAAACTTTTAAAAAACATGTATTCTCTTATTTAATCCTGAAGGACTATAAGGCAAGTTACCTAGTTTTACTGATAAGAAAATTGAGGCTCAGAGATTAAGTGACTTGTCCAAGGTCAACAGCTAGTAAAGAGCTGATCCTGGAGCAGTATCTAGATATGTGTGCTATTATCCTTACTGGTAATGTCTTTTTTTTTAAATTGCATTTTAGGTTTTGGGGTACATGTGAAGAACATGCAAGATTGTTGCATAGGTACACACATGGCAGTGTGGTTTGCTGCCTTCCTTCCCCTCACCTGTATCTGTCATTTCTCCCCATGCTATCTCTTCCCACCTCCCCATGCCCCCCGTCCCTCCCCCATTTCCCCCCAATGGACCCCAGTGTGTAGTGCTCCCCTCCCTGTGTCCATGTGTTCTCATTGTTCAACACCGCCTATGAGTGAGAACATGCAGTGTTTAATTTTCTGCTCTTGTGTCAGTTTGCTGAGAATGATGGTTTCCAGGTTCATCCATGTCCCTACAGAGGACACGAACTCATCGTTTTTGATGGCTGCATAATATTCCATGGTGTATATGTACCACATTTTCCCTATCCAGTCTATCATCGATGGACATTTGGGTTGGTTCCAGGTCTTTGCTATTGTAAACAGTGTTGCAATGAACATTCGTGTGCATGTGTCCTTATAGTAGAATTATTTATAATCCTTTGGATATATACCCAGTAATGGGATTGCTGGGTAAAATGGGATTTCTATTTTTAGGTCATTGAGAAATTGCCACACTGTCTTCCACAATGGTTAAATTAATTTACACTCCCACCAACAGTGTAAAAGTGTTGCTATTTCTCCACATCCTCTCCAGTATCTGTTTGTCTCCAGATTTTTTAATGATCGCCATTCTAACCGGTGTGAGATGGTATCTCAATGTGGTTTTGATTTGCATTTCTCTAATGAACTGGTAATGTCTTTTAAAACAGGTCCCCAACCCCTGGGCCACAGTCTGTGGCCTGTTAGGAGCCCAATTGCACAGCAGATGGTGAGCAGTGAGTGAGCAAAGCTTCATTTGTATTTATAGTCAGTCCCCGTTGCTCATATTACTTCCCGAGCTCCACCTCCTATCAGATCAGCAAAGACATTAGATTCTCATAGGAGCATGAACCCTATTGTTAACTGCGCATGTGAGGGATCTAGGTTGTGTGCTCCTTTTGAGAATCGAATGCCTTATGATCTGTCACTGTCTTCCATTTCCACAGATGGGACTGTCTAGTTGCAGGAAAACAGGCTTAGGGCTCCACTGATTCTACATTATGGCGAGTTGTGTAATCATTTCATTATATATTACAATGTAATAGTAAAAGTGCACAATAAATGTAATTTGCTTAAATCATCCTGAAACCAGCCCACCCCACTGTCTGTGGAAAATTTGTCTTCCATGAAACCAGTCCCTGGTGCCAAAAGGGTTGGGGACCGCTGTTGTAGAAGCTACTTAACTTAAGAGACAGATGCTTGTTAAATTATTGAACTTATTTATCTGAAAGTATCTATATTAAAGGAATGACTAGAAGTAGTAGGGGTGGTAGTGGTTCACTTGGATAGGATAACCATAAATATCAGAGAAATAAGAGGAAAAATGAGCTTTACTGAGCTATATTTTGCTCATTTTGTGAGTTAAACTGAAGATCATCTTGTCTCCCGAAAGATTTACCCCATTATCAATGACTGTCACCCTTAGGGACTTAATAAACAGCTCTGAGTGCCAAAATTTCCTTTTGTTGTAGTTTATTGGAGTTTATTACATGTATCCCCAGTTACTTTGAGATTCTGGAGTTTCCCCTGAGCCCTAAAGAGGACCTAGAGTCCCTGAAGAGATTGTTGACAATTGGATATACTCATTTACCTCTTTTACTTTTTTAAGATGGGGGAGAATTGCCAAGTGAAGCTCTCTCCATCTTCACTTCAGGGAGCACTCAAAAAGAGATCAGCTATTGAAGATCTCACTGATGTGAGTATGCTAGTCTAATCCTCTGCTATGGTTTTGCGTAAGGCTTAGACAGTCTCTTTCTTGAGGGACCTTTCCACTTAACCAGACCCTCTCTGGAATGTTGTCAGCAAATTTTATTTGGAATAAATGACCCAGTTTCAGAAACTGCAGGGGCTCTGCTTCTGGCACATACCATCTGGGGCAATTGGTGGAGTTCTCTGGAAGCAGCAGACAGTGATTATCAGATAAGAAATTGCAGATAACTGAGAATTACGGAATTTTGCGTTTAGATAAAGTCCAGAGATGATTGTTTAAGCCTTCGAGGTAAGTATTGTGGTGGAATCATTGTAGTCTAGTGCAGTGTTTATCAATTCACACACTATGGGCGTTTCAAGCAGGACAATTTTTCTATTGTGTAGGACTGATCTCAACCAGCACCCCTGGTCCCCAGGCATTAAATTCCACCAGCATCCTAGTCGTAGTGATAATAAAAAATGCCTCCTGATACACAGAACTACTGAGAACCATAGTTCCATGATCCAGTCTTTAACTATGAAGATCTAGAAGTTAAATTTTGATTAGAATTATTTCAAGTAACTCCCTTCTGGTATTATTAAGGTACAAGTAAAAATCAGAATTAATAGAATGTTGTTAATTGAATATAGAATCAAGCCAAAGGCAATCTTTGTCTTAGAAAATAAATGATACATGTACTGAGTGCTTACCATGTGTCGGGTGCTATGCTAAGCATGTTTTCCTCTATCAGCTCACTTAATCCTCATGTAATCCTATGAGGTAGATACTGTAATAATCTCTTCTTTATTGATGAGGACTTTGCCAATGTTGGTATTGAAGTCTGTATTATCTAGGTTATAGAGAATCCTGGTGAACTATCCTTGCCCTGCATTATAGAGTGTACTTTTTATTTTTACTCTTTTAGATGAGGGAGAATTGCCAAATGAAGCTCTCTCCATCTTCACTTCAGGGAGCACTCAAAAAGAGATCAGCTTTTGAAGATCTCACTAATGTAAGTGTGCTTGTCTAATCCTCTGCTATGGTTTTACATAAGGTTTAGAAATTCTTTCTTGAGGGACCTTTCCACTTTACCAGACCCTCTCTGGAATATTGTCAGCAAATTTTATTTGGAATACATGACCTAGTTTATTCTGTAGCTACCAGAATACTTGTATCTACTAAATAGTGTTTTACTCCCTTGGGCATAATTGGATAAGCGTTGGTGAAGTTCTTTCCTTTGGATCCCAGCTCTTTACATTTTGTATAACCACCTTTTTGCAAATACAGTCTCGTCCCCATGAAGATTACAACATGATTTTTAAGATATAGCTGTCTGCATAATTTCAGACTTACTATCAATTGGTAGAAAGAGCCCCTTCCCACATACACACTTGAAAGGTTAGATTCATTTCCTGACTTATTTAACCATGGATACAGAATTTGGCTGAAATAAGGTAGCCACAAGTCAGGAGCAGATGCAGCCTGTCTTAGTGTAACTTCCCTTGGCCTCTCCAAGTCTGATGGAAGTACAGTGACACTATGCAAGGGAAGTGTCTTAGTCTATGTGATTCATTATGACAAAACACCTTAGACTGGGTAACTTATAAACAATAGAAACTTATTGCTCACAGTTCTGGAGGCTGAAAAGTCCAAGATCAAGGTGCTGACAGATTTGATGTCTGGTGAGGGCCCATTCCTCATGGATGACAGCTTTTGCCTGTACCCTCACATGGTGGAAGAGTCAAACAAGCTCCCTTGGACCTCTTTTATAAGGGCAGTAATGCCATTCACAAGGACTGTACCCTCATAACTTAATCACCTCTCAAAAGGCCTGTCTCTTAATAGTATCACATTGGGGATTAGGTTGCAACATAATGAATTTCAAAGGGACACAAATATTCAGATCATAGCAGTAAAGTATCACAGTATATGAGAAACTTTCTTGAGACATCTCAGTCCTTTTTTTCATGAGTTTATCTTACCATTCAGAAAGAACAGACACAGATGAACTATATCAATAATAGGCAATTCATACAGATATCTAGTATCCTCCTGATTCTCCAGCTGAATTGAGCTTCTGTTTGGCTATATCCCCATGGGGTTAGTGGGGAGGGGAGCAAGGCATCTCTGAGCAGCGTCTCTGCCTCTAGCTCTCTAGCAGCTCAGAAAGTCCATTTTCCTTTTGCACTCAGGTTCTGAAGATTTACCTTGGTTATCTTGAATTTTCTTTGGTGCCTTCCAGAGAAAGTTCTATCATTACAATGTACCTAAGCCATTCCTAGGGTTGGGCATTACTGTAGATATCTGAGCTCATCTATTTGACAGTTGAGGGTTCCTTTCTCTCTGGGTTTCAGAGGTTCCCTATATGATAATTTACTTCTTTCGGTCAGTATCCATGTCTTCATCTCTGTGTTCTTCTCAACATTTGCCATAGTGAGGTCCTGGCCTGCCAAAAAGAGTTAATCTGTTTTAATTAGTTAATCTGCTGTGAGTTTTTCTTTTCCTCTCCCTTATCATTTATAGCATGGGAAGGACTTGTGATATTTAAGAGCTGGTGCTAAGCCAGAATACAAGGAGATAGAACCTATATCCATGTTTGCCTAAATGATTTTGTGTAAGTAGGACTTTCATTTATTTTTATTTATATAAATAAATATATAAATATTTATATAAATAAATATATAAATATTTATTTTATATTTTTAACATAAAGTCTTGCTCTTTTGCCCAAGCTGGAGTGCTCTTTTGCCCAAGCTGGTGTGATCACAGTTCACTGCAGCCTCAGCCTTCTGGGCTCAAGTGATCCTCCCACCTCAGCCTTCTGAATAGCTGGGACTACAGGTGCTCGCCACCATGCCCAGCTAATTTATGTTTTCTTTTTGTAGAGATGGGATTTTGCCATATTGCCCAGGCTGGTCTTGAACTACTGGGCTCAAGTAGTTCTCCCGCCTTGACCTCCCAAAGTGCTGTGATATAGGCGTGAGCCACCACACCCAACCTTCATTTCTATTTTCCTATTTTATGGTGAAAGAATTATGGGAAAGTATAAGTAAAGGTCCCCTTGAGCTTAGACTTGAAAATATCAGTGTTTTGTACCTGCATGTATGGCAAGTAGAGAGTTTGATCTTGGGGGTTATGGTCTCCACCTCTTTCTTTCCAAGAATGCACTTCTTTTCCCATTCTGAATCTTGATTGCACATATAAGGGGGTTGTAAAATTTAGGTGAAGTTAAAATGAAGACTCTGCCAAGCTCTTTGAAAAGCAGAGGTAGATGACTTGAGGTCCTAAGAAAGAATTCCCTATTAGACTGTAGTTGTTTATTATGATCTGATGATACAAAGACATACTTTTTTTTTTTCTTCATTTCATTTGGAAGTACTTTCAAATTTATGAAGTGTTACAAAAATAAAAATTGTACAGAGAACACCAGTATAACTTTTACTGGATTACTTATTGCTGATATTTTGTCCCACGTGCTTTCTCATCTGCTTATATACATCATGGTCCCTTTACCCCTAAGTATAGTGTGTATTTCCTAAGAATAGGGAAATTGTCTTATAAAACCACAGCACACTTACTAATTTTCTAAATTTACATTGATATAACAGTTTTGTGTAATCAGTCATCTATATTCCAGTTTTGCCAGTTGAACTTATAACAAGCTTTATAGCATGTTTTCCCCTCCAATAGAGGATCCAGGCTAGGATCATGTATTGTATTGACTTGTCTCTTTAGCTTCTTAATCTGGAACATTTCCATGCCTTTTTTTTTTTTTTAATGACATTGCCATTTTTGAGGATACAGTCCCACCCAACTCCCCACTTTGTAAAATAGAAACTCCTCACTTTGTTTTTGTTTAATGTTTGCTTGTGACGAGATTGATACATTCTTGGCTAGGATACCGTGTAGGTGATGTTCTTGCTGTCCTTCTCAAAGTATCATATCTGGAGGCACAGGATGTCTGTCATTCATTGATGATGTTAATTTTGATCACCTGGTCAAGATGTTGCCTGGTTTTTGTACTGTATCAATATTGTTTATCTTTTTTATCTTGCAACTAGTAAGGAATCTATAAGACATACTCTTAAGAGCCTGCAAATAACTTGCTTTTCATAAAAATGTCCTCTAGATTTAGCATCTATTGTTGATTTATGCCTAAATATTTATTATGACTTTACCAACTCTAGTGCTTGCTCTAGGTTGTTGATTTGAGATCTTTCTAGCTTTTTGATATGGGCATTTAGTATATGTACACACATATACCTATTTAGGAAATCATAAATTCATACAGCTTCAATTCCAATGCATAAGATTCTTTCTTGGATTCACTAATCCTTATTTGTATGTTTTTCTATAATGAGAGCCCTGGTTCCCAAGAACATCAACACATTTGCTTAATACTGTAATACAGCTAAAAGAGTTTCAAAATGGCTTCATCCAAACCACTGTAATAAACAAACCTACTAAAAAGAGTTCCAGATTTATTAGCAATATCTACCACCTCCCCTGCAAACCTATCCTATTGAGGATGTGTACTTCAAGGGTAGGTAGTCAAATGCTATTTATAAGTTACTTGGATTTGTTATTTCTGATCTTTTCTTCCACTTTCTCTTTTCCTTTAGTGCAGTTATGGTACTTGAAATATTTGAAATATAATTAGGTTCCTTTGTGTCATTTAATTTTTTAAGTTTTACAGTTTTTTTGAGACAGAGTCTTGCTCTGTTGCCCAGTCTGGAGTGCAGTATTGTGATCAAAGCTCATTGCAGTTTCAACCTCCTGGACTCAAGTGATCCTCTCACCTCATTCCCCCCAAGTAGCTGGGACCATAGGCATGTGCCATCACACCCAGCTATTTTTTTTACATTTTGTAGTGACAGGGTCTCCCTATGTTGCCCAG
Source organism: Saimiri boliviensis (assembly GCF_048565385.1). Lineage (NCBI taxonomy): Eukaryota > Metazoa > Chordata > Mammalia > Primates > Cebidae > Saimiri > Saimiri boliviensis. The sequence continues at coordinate 46,032,843 of NC_133470.1, forward strand.
GCTTGTCTTGAACTCGGGCTCAAGTGATCCTCCCACCATGACCTCTCAAAGTGCTGGGATTACAGGCATGAGCCACTGTGACTGGTCTATTTGTTTCATTTTAAAGATAAAACTTTAACTGTATTTTTACTGACATTATTCACAGTCCCATGATCTTTCCTACTGTTTAATAGTGTTATTTAGGATAAACGTCTGTGGTAGAACTCCCCAGAGCCCACATTAAATAAATGCCATTTAGTGAGATGGGATAGATATATCACAGGTAGTATTGTGTTAGAGGTATATCCTGAAGAGGCACACCCAGCCAAGCAAAGTCAATCATACTGCTTTTTTACTCCCTCTGAAAATCTTATGAGGTCAGAGGTGGAGTACGATGTTAACACAGCATCTTTTCAGTTATTTGCCAGCCAGTAGACCTGACATAAAGCACAGAACTATATCCTGTATCTCTTGGAAACATGTAGGGCTGCTATTTAGCCAACACATACCAGTATTACTGCACTGGTTGTTTGATGCTAGCCTCCACTGTGATTGATTGGCCCAGTGTCATACTGGTTGTGAGATGTTTGGATTATCACTCCTGGGAGTACCCAACCAACTTATGTGGGTCAGAATTCTCCTATGATAGTCATCTATTAGGTAATTTGTGGTTTTCTTCATTTTTCTGCCTCCTTCTTCCCCTGCCCCCCAACTTTTTCTTTTTTGCAGGCTTTTCAGTGTCAACCTGCCCAGCCCAAGAAAGAAGCCAACAAAGAGTTTGTAAAAGATGTTTCTAAGAAGATAAACAGAAACACTCGTGCTTTTGGATTGGCCATAAAGAATAAACGGAATCTAAAATGGTGAGTGAGAGGGGACTCAGTGGCGTTATTTTAGATGGTAGAGTGTATGACATCCTTTTATCCCTTTTTTGTCCCCATTGAGAACTTATTTAGCGAGCCACAGTTGTGACTACCACATTAACCCTGGGTGCTGAGGGGGGCCTTGCTGTGGTTGCTGAAGAGTTATAGGCCTCTTTGATTTCTCTTCTTTCATTATGTGTGTGCATATTGAAAGAACTGTTGTCACTGTAAAGTTTGCCAAAAAACCTTGTGCTCATCTTTTCCTCTCTTTTAGTAATTCAGTACCTGTTTGAGCTGGTCTGTGCTTGGGAGTGTGGTGACAACTTAACTTTTCAGGGACTTTCAGCAGCTGACAGGTAGCTTGCCAATCTGCTTATCCCATTAGAAGCTTTAGGGGTTTGTTCCTTGTTACTGTAGATAAATTACTGTCTCCCTAGATCAAAAAACATGTGTCTTTCAGCTGTTATAGGTACGGTTCACAGGTTCTACAAGTACAGATGCACATTCCCATTTAGTATTGGAAAAAGAATTTACCTCTAGGAAGACTTTTATTGAAATATGACTTAGATAGTGGAATGAGACCTTTCGGTATCCCCTCCTCATTCTGGTGGGAATTATTCTTCAGGGAATGACCAATCTACCTCTGAATAGATTAGATAGTGATAGCTATTACAGGGCTAAAGTCAATCATACTGCCTTTCTTTCCCACTGAAAACCTTATGAGGTCAAGGTGGATTGATGTTAACACAGCATCTTTTCAGTTATTTGCCAGCCAATAGGCCTGGCATAGAGCCCAGAACTACGTCCTGTATCTCTTGGAAACACTTAGGGCTGCTATTTAGCCAACTCATACCAGTACTATTGTACTGGTTGTTTGATGCTAGCTTCCACTGTGATTGGTTGGCGCAGTGCCATGCTGGTTGTGAGATGTTTGGATTATCACTCCTGGGAGCATGGAACGGTAAGGTTAGAAGATTGGGTAACTCTAGAAAATAACCTGCAAGGTCCACAGGATATTTTGCTAATTACCCAGCAGAAAGAACGTTAGCATTTAGCCTTACTTGGTTTCCTGCTGAAATGGATTCCTGGAGTTTGCATGCATATTTTGACCTTAATTATCTGCATTATTTTCTTTCAAATTTTTTTCATCATTCTGACTTTAGCAGGGCAATCCTCACAAATGTCATAAACATTCCTCCCTTCATTCAGGGTTTAGTGGAAAGGACCCTAGTAATAGTATGAAAACTAGTAATAGCTGCCATTTATTGAGAGCTCACTATAATCCCACAAGTATAATCACTAAGTCTTTTTTTTTGATAACAGCTTTATTGAGATATAATTTGCATACCATACAGTTCACCCATTTAAAGTATACAATTCAGTGGTATTTAGGATATTCACAGTTATACAGCCGTCACAATCAATTTAAGGACATTTTCATTAACTCCAAAGGAAATTCGGCACCTTTGGTTATCACCTTTCAATACCCCAACCTGCCCAGCTCTGGGTAACCACTAATCTACTTTCTGTCTCTATATAGATTTCCCTATTCTGGATGTTTCGTATAAATGGAGTTAGACAATGTGTGGTCTTTTGTGTCTAGTGTCTTTCACTTAGCATGTTTTCGAGGTTCATCCCTGTTATAGCAGGTTATCAGTACTTCATTTCTTTTTATTACAAAATAATATTTCATTGCATATATATACCACATTTGGTTTACCCATCCATCAGTTGATAGATATTTGGGTTGTTTTTACCTTTTGGTTGTTGTGAATAGTGCTGCTATGAACATTTGTATATACATTTTTGTTTGAACACTTGTTTTCAATTCTTTTGTGTGTATACCTAGGAGTGTGGTTGCTGGGTCATGTGGTAATTATATGTTCCATGTATTGAGGATCTGCCAAGCTGCATTCCATACACCATTTTACATTTCCTCCAGCAGTGTATTTACTAGAGGAAATGTAAAATGGTGTAGCCACTATGGAGTGGTGACAGCGTTTTGTTTGTTTCTGTGAGACAGAGTCTCACTCTAACCAAGGCCAGAGGGCAATGGCACAATCTTGGCTCACTGCAAACTTCTCCTCCTGGGTTCTAGCGATTCTTGGGCCTCAGCCTCCCGAGTAGCTGGGATTACAGGCACCCAGCACCACACCTGGCTAATTTTTGTATTTTTAGTAGAGACAGCATTTGCCATGTTGGCCAGGCTGGTCTCAAACTCTTGACCTCAGGTGATATGCCTGCCTCAGCCTCCCAAAGTGCTGGGATTACAGGAGTGAGCCACCATGCCCAGCTGGCAGTGTTTTTTGTTTTTTGTGTTTTTTTATTGCATTTTAGGTTTTGGGGTACATGTGAAGAACATGCAAGATTGTTGCATAGGTACACACATGGCAGTGCGGTTTGCTGCCTTCCGTCCCCTCACCTGTATCTGTCATTTCTCCCCATGCTATCTCTTCCCACCCCCCCGTCCCTCCCCCATTTCCCCCCAACGGACCCCAGTGTGTAGTGCTCTCCTCCCTGTGTCCATGTGTTCTCATTGTTCAACACCCGCCTATGAGTGAGAATATGCAGTGTTTGATTTTCTGCTCTTGTGTCAGTTTGCTGAGAATGATGGTTTCCAGCTTTATCCATGTCTGCATGAACTCATCCTTTTTTATGGCTGCATAGTATTCCATGTTGTATATGTGCCACATTTTCTTTATCCAGTCTATCACTGATGGGCATTTGGGTTGGTTTCAAGTCTTTGCTATTGTGAATAGTGCCGCAATGTTTCTTTATAACAGAATGATTTATGATCTTTTGGGTATATACCCAGTAATGGGATTGCTGCGTCAAATGATGTTTCTATTTCTAGATCCTTGAGGAACTGTCTTCCACAATGGTTGAACTAATTTACACTCCCACCAACAGTGTAAAAGCATTCCTATTTCTCTACATCCTCTCTAGCATCTGTCTCCCGATTTTTTAATGATTGCCATTCTAACTGGCATGAGATGCTATCTCAGTGTGTTTTTGATTTGCATGTCTCTAATGACCAGCGATGATGAGCATTTTTTCATGTTTGTTGGCTGCATAAATGTCTTCTTTTGAGAAGTATCTGTTCATATCCTTCACCCACTTTTTGATGGGGTTGTTTGTTTTTTTCTTGTAAATTTGTTTAAGTTACTTGTAGATTCTGGATATTAACCCTTTGTCAGTTGGGTCAATTATGAAAATTTTTTCCCATTCTGTTGGGTGCTGGTTCTCTCTAATGATAGTTTCTTTTACTGTACAGAAGCTCTTTAGTTTAATTAGATCCCATTTACCAATTTTGGCTTTTGTTGCCATTGCTTTTGGTGTTGTAGTCATGAGGTCCTTGCCCATGCCTATGTCCTGAATGGTATTGCCTAGGTTTTCTTCTAGGATTTTTACAGTGTTCGGTCTTACATTAACTCCAGATGGATTAACAATATAAACATAAGAGCTAGCTGGAATTCTTGTACAAATGCCTTGGATCTGTGGATCAACTTGGGAAGTATTGACTTTTTTTTTTTCCCCCCCAGACAGAGTCTCACTCTGCTGCCCAGACCAGAGTGCAGTGATGTGATCTTAGCTCACTGCAACCTCCACTTCCCAGGTTCAAGTGATTCTTATGCCTCAGCCTCCCCGAGTAGCTGGTATTACAGGTGTGTGGCCACCATGCCTGGCTAATTTTTTTTGTTTTTTGAATTTTTGTAGAGACAGGGTTTCGCTATGTTGGTCAGGCTGGTCTTGATCTCCTGACCTGAAGTGATATGCCTGCCTCAGCCTCCCAAACTGCTGGGATTACAGGCATGAGCCACTGTGCCCAGCCTGACACCTTAACAATACTCAGTTTTCTAATTCATGAACATGGATGTCTATCTATTTAGATATTTAGTTTTTTCAATGTTTTTTACAGTTTCTGGAATATAAGTTTTACGCTTATTTTATTAAATTTATTTCTAAGCATTTTCTTCTCGATACTATTATAAATGGAATTGTTTACTTAATTTCATTTTCAGATTATTCATTGCAAGTATATAGAAACACATTTGATTTTTGTTTATTGATTTTGTGTCTTGGAATCTTGCTGAAATTGTTCGTTTTAATAGTTTTTGTGTGTATTCCTTAGGATTTTCTCTATGGAAGATCATGTCATCTGTGAATATAGATAGTTTTACTTTTCAAAACTGGATGCCTTTTATTTAGTTTTCTTGCCTGCTTGCCCTGGCTACAACCTCTAGTACAGTGTTGAATAGAAGTATCAAGAGTTGGACATTCTTGTTTTCTCCCTGATCTTTGGGGGAAAGTATCAGAATTTCACCATTGAGTATGATGTTAGCTTTGCATTTTTCATAGATATCCTTTATCAGGTTGAGGAACCTCCTTTTTGCTTCTTGTTTGTTGAGTGCTTTTTATCATGAAAGAGGGTTGGATTTTGTGAAATGATTTTCCTGGATCTTTTGAGATGATCATGTAGTTTTTGCTTTTTATTCCATTAATGTGATATAGTATACAAATTGAGTTTGGGGTGTTAAGTTAATCTTGCATTCCTGGGATAAATCCCATTTGGTTATAATGTATAGTCCTTTTATATGTTGCTGGATTTGGTTTGCAGTATTTGGCTGAGGATTTTTGCATCTATATTCATCAGAGGTGTTGGTCTATAGTTTTTTAATGGTGTTTGTCTGTTTTCGGTATCAGAGGAATAGTGACCTCATACAGTGAGTTAGAAACCTCCCACTTTTTGCATTTCTTGGAAGAGTTAATGAAGATCCGGTATTCTTGTTTAAATGTTTGGATAGAATTGAAGCCATTTGATCCTGGACTTTACTTTGTGAGTAGTTTTTGATTATTGATTTGATGTCTTGTTTTAGGTCTATTCAGATTGTCTGTTTTCTTCTTGAGTCAGTTTTGGTAGTTTGTGTCTTCCTAGGAATTTGTCTATTTCATCTAAATTATCTAATTTATTGACAATCAATTGTTCATGACATTCCTTTAAGTGTTTTTTTTTTTTTAATGTGGGCTTATGAAAAAAATATGCACATATATTATTGTACTTTAGGTTCTTGGGTACATGTGCAGATTATGCAGGACTGTTGCATAGGTACATACATGGCAAGGATGTTTTTAAGCATATTAATTTGTTGAATCTTCACAATAAGCCTATGAAGGAGCTATTATGATCCCTATTTTATAGGTGAAAAAAACTGAAGCACAGAGAGTTAACTTGCCCAAGGTCACCCAGTCAGTAAGTAGAGGAGCCAGAATTTGAATCCAGGCAGTCTAGCTCCGGATGAATGTTCTTACCTTAGCTAGACTATTTAAAGATCTTCTCTAAAAGTTATCAGGAGGGACCTGGAATCTATCTGGTCAAGCAGAACCTTTTGAAGTACTTACTTTTTTTTCTTAACAAATAAGTGTTTTTTTATTCTATTCCTAGATTTGTACAGCTATCACCACTATCTAATTTTAGAACTTTTTCAACCCCCACCCCCACTAAATCCATACCTACTAGGATTTCTTCCCTTTCCAATCCTCCTGTCTGCTCCTACTCCTTTCCCAGCCTCAGGAAACCACTAGTCTACTTTCTGCTATGGATATACCTCTATGGACAGGTTCATTCTGCATATTTCATATTGAACTGAATCATATATATGTTCTCTCTTTTGAAGGTATTTACTCCTGTTCAGACTGGTAATTATATCTACCTGCAGTTCTCCCTCTTCTTATTCTGATCTTTAGTCTTCCTGTGATTTGGTCTCACTAGATTCGTCACTCTGATTGAATATACAGTCCTATTCAAAACAAAGCTTTGCATCTGACACATGTGACAAATTTCTATTTCAGCCTTCCATTGGGAACACATCTCCTGAATTGCCCAGGATGAAGGGAATGTGGGTAGATACTACCAATTTTAATTACCAGCCCACCTCTCTCATTAGCCTTCAAACAATATTAATTTCAACTTGAATTTTACCAGATGCCTTGGATTGATAGACAAATGCAGCTAGTGAGGGAGACTGATACATGAACAGATAAGTATTATAATAAAAGCCTTTGTATATAAGGTAATAAAGCATATATAAGAAAGCATACATGAATTTCAATGGAAAAATTATAGAAAAGTCTAGGGATCTAGATCATAAAAACCATACAGTGTGCTACTTAAGTTGATTCACCATTATACCTATTGATTTTGTCCCTCTAATCTGTCTTACGGAGTTGAAGCCCCTTCCCTTTCATACCTTTAGTAAATACAGCAACAAGAGAAGATGGTAGATGAGGATTCTAGGAACTACATTTTTATTAACCAGACATTGTTTCCTTTACAGGCATAAGCTGGAAGTCACACCAGTAGTAGCCTCTACTACCTTGGTACCAAACATTGTGGAGAAACCACTCATTCTAGACATAACCACCACCTCCAAAACACCCAGTACTGAGGCGGCATCTCTCTGCAGAAAGCCATTAGTTTTAAAAGAGGAACCCGCTACTGAGGATAAAATCCTTATCAAGAAGTCATTGTCTTTAAAGAAGTGCTCAAATCATGGGTACATGTCCCTATTGGAAAAGCCACAGCCCCTGCAGGAGGAGAGTGACAGTGATGATGAGCTTGTTATAGAGCCAATGACTTTTAAGAAGACACATAAAACTGAGGAGGAAGCCATCACCAATAAGACATTATCCTTAAAGAAGATGTGTGCAAGTCAGGAGAAGCAGTCCTGCCAGGAAGAGTTGTTGGCTTTGCAGGATGTCAATATTGAAGAGGATTCCTTTATGGAGTCAATGAGTTTTAAGAAGAAGCCTAAAACTGAGGAGTCAATCTCCACCAATAAGCTATCATCTTTAAGGAAGAAATGTACCATTCATGGGAAGATGTGCCACTTTAAGAATCCACTAGTATTGCAGACAGCCATCTCTGGAGAGATGTCCTCCATTAAGGAGCCATTGTCCTTTAAGAAAATGCCTACCAGTGAGAAGGAGACCCTTTTCCAAGAGCCATCTGCATTGCAAGAGAAGCACACCACTGAGCATGAGATGTCCATCTCGAAGAAATCATTAGCCTTGCAGGAGAAGACCAGCTTTAAAGAGAATTCCCTTGTTAAGGAGTCATTAGCCTTTAAGAAGAGGCCTAGCACTGAGGAGGCAGTCATGAGGCCATTAATTTTAAAGAAGCAGTGCATGACTCAGGGAAAGAGGTCCCACTTGAAGCCATTAGTATCGCAGGAGATCACCTCTGGAGAGAAGTCACTTATTACAAAGCCATTGTCCATTAAAGAAAAGCCTACTACTGAGAAGCCCTTTTCCCAAAAACCACTTGCATTACAAGAGAAGCACACCACTCAGGGGGAGGTAGAGCACTTGAAGAAGCCATGGGCATTGCAGCAGAATAGTGACAGTGAAGATGACTTTATGGAGCTAGTTTCCTTTGAGAAGAAGCATACTACCAAGGAGTCAACCTCCATGACGAAGCCATTATCTTTAAAAAATGAGAAAGGTGCCACACAGGGAAAGTTGTCCTGCTTGAAGCAGCCACTAATATTGCCGAAGACTATCTCTGCGGAGAAATCACTGATTAAGGAGCCATTGCCCTTTAAGAAGAAGCCTACTACTGAGAAGGAGTCCTTTTCCCAGGAACCATCTGCATTGCAAGAGAAGCACACCACTCAGGGGGATGTATCCATCTTAAATGAGCCCTTGTCCTTGCTGAAGTCTCCAACTGAGGAGTCACTTTGTGATGAGGCTTTGGCTTTTAAAAAGTGTACCATTGAGAACGCAGTTCCCACCAAGAAGCCTTTAGTTTTAAAGAGGAAGCACACCACTCAGGGGACAGTGTCCCAGTTGAAGAAACCACTAGTATTACAGACCACCTCTGGAGAGAAATCACTTACTGAGGAGCCATTGTCCTTTAAAGAAGAAAAAGTGCCTTTAAAGAAGAAGTGCACCACTCAAGCAATGATGTCTGTCTGGCCAGAACTGTTGGACTTTCAGGATATGATTGGTGACGATAAGAGTTCTTTCTTTATGGAGCCAGTGTCATTTAGGAAGAACCGTACGACTGAAGAGACAGTACTTACCAAGACATCATTGTCGTTAGAGAAAAAGAACATCACTCAGGATAAGATGTCGCTGTTAGAGAAGCCACTGGTCTTGCAGAAGATCACTTCTGAGGAGGAAACACTCTATAAGAAGTTGTTGCCCTTTAAGATGAAATCTACAACTGAAGAACAGTTTCTCTTCCAGGAACCATCTGCATTGAAAGAGAAGCACACAACCTTGCAGGAGGTGCCCTTCTCAAGAGAGTCATTGCGCATCCAGGAGACGACTACCACTGAGGAGAAATCCTCTCAGGAACTATTTTCATCACATGCTAAGCATACCAACAAAAGTGGGTCCCTCTTCCAGGAGGCTTTGGTCTTGCAAGAGAAGGCTGTTACCAAAGAGGATTCCTTGAAGAAGCTATTGGCCTTGCAGGAGAAAAGCTCCGTAGAAGAAGATGAGTTTGTTATCAATAAGCCATTGGTTCTGAAGAAGGAGCGTTCTGCTGAGGCAGCCACAAACATAGATACACAATTATCTTTAAAGGAGCAGTCCACTGCTCAGGGAGAAGTGTTTCTCTTGAAGAAGCAGTTGGCTTTGAATGAGAACCTCAGTGAAGAAGAGTTCCTTATTAAGCTGCCACCGGCCCTGGAGGGGTATCCCAGCATTGAGGAGGGGGAGGCCATCTTCAAGAAACTTTTGGCCATGGAAGAGAAGCCTAGCATTGAGAAGGAGGCTGTCCGCAAGGAGCCCACTATTGACACAGAAGCTCACTTTAAGGAAACTTTGACCTTGCAGGAGAAGCCCAGCATTGAGCAGCAGGCCTTCTTTAAGCAACAGTTGGCTTTGTGTGAGAAGCCCAGCACTGAGAAGGAGGCCATCTTCAAGGAGTCCTTGGTTTTGCAGGAGAAGTCCATCATTGAGAAAGAGACCCTCTTCAAAGAGCCATTACCCTTGCAGATGTCTACCATGAATGAGGCATCCCTCTTCAAAGATACGAAAATTCTGAATGAGAAACCCACCACTGGGAAGGAATTGTCTTTCAAGGAGCTACTGACCTCACAAGAGAGTACCACCTGCAAGAAAGACATCTTTCTCAAAACATTATTGATCCCCCAAGTTGGAACCAGCTCATATGAGTCTAACACCATTCATGAATCCATAACAGGCAATTCCCGCATTGTTACCATCACCAGCGTAGGCAAGTCCAGTACCACCACCAAGTCCAGTGCATGTGCTTCTGATGAACCTTTCGCACCACAGGCCAAACGAACACCAAAGGAGGTATTCATCTCTCTTTCTTCTTAAATTAGGTAAAGTGTTCTTTGATATCCTGTTGGTGGCTGCTAGCAAAGTGTTGTGTGTGTGTGTGTGTGTGTGTGTGTGTGTGTGTGTGTGTGTGTCTTCCTAAGCAATTGAGCCATGTATAGTAAGTTATTGGGGGTATCCCTCTACCTAGTGGGAGGGTGATATTTGTTGGATTTACTTCTGGTTTTATTTAATGATAGGTGATGCAGAATCATCTCCTCTTACCTTTTATATCCTGAGGTTACTCAGGATATGGGATATATTTCCCAGGTTCTTTGGCATTTTTCTCTTAAATCAAGTTGGCCTTGTAGAATCTCTTGTCTTCCTGATTGGCACAGTGATAGATCTAAGCAATAAGAAAGTATTTATTCCAATAATACTCACAAGTGTCTGGACTATTGTGCTATACACTTGGGCTTTGCAATAACAGTCAGGTAATTTCATTCAGGAAATTGCCTTTCTTAGTAATTGCAATTTGCATCACAGTGGGCTTCAGTCAAAAATGGGCGAAGTTCATAGGAGCATCTCCCAAGGAAGGTAGTCTTTACATTGTAAATTTGAATAATGAAGGGATGATATTTAGCAAGCTGGAGGAGAAATGTCCTTCTTGTAGGCAAAACAACCTGGGCGAAGGTGTAGAAGGGAGGAAAAGACTACCAAGATGAATTGGGCCAGATCAAAGCATTGATATAATTAGGTACCTAAGAAGACAGGTAACAAAGTTGAAATAATAAAACAAGAATGTCTGTTTTGGAGAATCTTGAGCTTACCTGTAAAAAGGGTCCCTTGTTCCTAGGGCAGTGAGAGTGTATACAAGGAAGACTAAGCATTTCTTGACTGGGCCATATGAGGATTTCAGGGCCAAGGAATACTGTGTTATGGCCCAGCATATGCAAGGCTTGAGACACTTTTGCAGAAGAAGACAGTGGGGAGAAGGGAGTAATCCTTCATAAGTATGTGCTAAGTCTTCTTTGGAATAATTTTCCTCATAATATATCTTTTTGGTGATGTCTAAGCAGATAACCCCACAGGAAGATACTGACGAGGACAACAGTGATGCAAGTTTCAACCCAGTGTATGTCGAGGAAATCTTCAGTTACCTGAAGGAGAGAGAGGTGTGTAGGTTGCTTGGGTTGGGGAGTGGACAACGATTTCTAGTTTTCATTTCCTCATCTTTCCATCCTTCAGTATGTAAGTTGAAAGGGGTGTGATAATGATGATAAAAATAATAATGGCAACAACGAACATATTGGTAGCTTACTATAAGTTGCACATTGTACTAACAGATTTGTAGGCATTATCTTAATTCTCTCAGTAACTTCATGATGGTAGATATTACAGATAGAGGAGACTGCCGAGAGTCATTTAAGTGGTATATGGTAAAGCTGGGATATGGGCTAAAGTCTGATTACCTTGAAGACCATAATCCTGCACATCTAATTGCTAAGAAGACAGTCTTAGACATAAAAATGGTCAAATAGTCTCTGAGTGACTGTTCTTAGAGATATTTTTCCTTTCCTTCCCTATGTATGTTTCTGGCATTGTATGCAAAATTATGTCTTTGTTTCAGCTCTCCAACCTGGTGAAGTTTTCTTTCTCTTTTGAAATCTGCCAGTCTCCTTTACCACTAATATTCATCAATTCCAGTTTCTTCTCTCTCTCTCTCTCTAAACAGAATAGATGAGACCAAGATCAGCTACCAGGTAGAATTTTTAGCAGGTCATATGTAAGAGGGTGGGTAGATGGAAATCCACCTACAGATCCACCTATCCTCTTTATAGAGAGAGTGCAATTGATTAACTGACTCCAAAGCCCACACTTTTTCTGGCATACTCTAAGTAAGAGACACTTTTATTATATTAAAAGTGTGAGCCTTGGTTCAGCAGTATCAGTTTCACTTGAGATCTTGTTAGAAATGCAGAAACCTAGCCCCATCCCAGACCTTCTAAATCAGAATCTGAAGTTTTACATGATCCCCAAGTAGTGCATATGTGTTAAAGTTTGAGAAGCAGTGCTCTACATAGTGTGGTATTGTGCTTTAGATTGAATTCCAAAGAAGGGGCAGAAACTTTATGGCATTGGTCTACAGCTATAGGTGTGTTTCCACCCTTATTCTCCCTGGACTGCTCAATATCCACTCTGATACTTGAATATCACATGTGTCTATTTCCCAAAGGAAAACTGCAACTTGCCTGGAAAAGGATACTTTGATCTGCTCCTATCTAAACCAGTTGAAAATGAGGAATTAGAATGATGAGGGAGAAGTTAATTGTTAAGTTACAATTTTGAACTACAAGAAGAGTTTATTAACATTTCTTTCTCATCGATTCCAGGAACAGTTTATAGTTACAGATTATATGAAGAGGCAGATTGAAATCACCGGTGAAATGAGGGCCATTCTTGTGGACTGGTTGGTAGAGGTGCAGGTAAGCCTGACAAATCCTGCCTTAAGGAGCAGCAATTCTCTTTCTCATTCAGGGCTGCCAAACCAAAAACATGGTAAAAATGTGCTGGGTCTACAGAGTTGAATATGCCATGGTTCCTGCCCTCAAGGAACTCATGATGTAGGAGGCAAGATAAGATATGCAGACAAATAAGTATAATACAATGTAGAATATACTAAGTGCTCTAAGAATGTTTCAGATAAAATACTGTGAGAACTAATTGGAAGGAGAGACTATTTCTACAAAAGGCAGTGATGGTATGGTTGTTTTATCATTCTTAAAGCCATGTAAAAATATATCTAGTGATTTGGATTGGGGTTGATGACAAAGTCTTTCAAGCTTTGGGTGGAATGGATGATAGGAAGGACAGTGTGGCACTGTCCTTCAGGTAGCTGTTTGTCCAAGGTTGGATATTGAGGGAATACTGCTATGAATATTTAATTATTATTTTACACTAAGGAAGGAGCGCCCAGAGCAGTACATAGCATATAGTAGGGGGTCAGTAAGTATTTGTTGAATGAATGGAATTGAATGAATCACTATGGAGTTTGCAAGGAAACATACAGCATGGTCAGTCTATGCCCAGCAGTCTTAGTATGTAATTGAGAAGAAAAGACAATATAGTTTTATATCCTTTATTAAGTACCAGAGGAGTGGTTCAGGCTCATTTTGGAGTGAAAGACCAAGGAATTGTAGTAGACACAATATATTTGGACATCAGCAAAACATGAAAATGGTAGAGAATAGTAAATCAGATAACAGTAAAATTTGGGTAGATCTTAAATGAAATAGAACCCAAAGATTGCTTATCATTGCCAAGTTGGAAAGAAATTTCTAGTGACTGCCATTGGACTTTGTTCTGCTTCACATTCTCATTGGTGATGTAAATGAGAACAGAGAAGATATAGTCATTAAATTCCTGGATGGCATGAAATTGGGAGTAGGGATAGGAAATAAATGGCTTACAGAGAAAAGGTATCTCTGCCAGTTGGAATGATGAGCTAAATATTTTTTATTTAAAGTTTTTGTTATTTTTATTGCATAAAAATGTATATTATAGCAAAGTAAGAAATTATAATTACCTGTGATTCCACAACCTCAAACCACTGCTCTTATTTGTTTGCCTATATTATCCCTCCATCTTTTTTTTTTTTTTTTTTTTTTTTTTTTTGAGATGGAGAATTTCGCTTGTTACCCAGGCTGGAGTGCAATGGCGTAGTCTTGGCTCACCACAACCTCTGCCTCCTGGGTTCAGGCAATTCTCCTGCCTCAGCCTCCTGAGTAGCTGGGATTACAGGCACACGCCACCATGCCCAGCTGATTTTTTGTATTTTTAGTAGAGACAGGGTTTCACCATGTTGACCAGGATGGTCTTGATCTCTTGACCTTGTGATCCACCTGCCTCAGCCTCCCAAAGTGCTGGGATTACAGGTTTGAGCCACCACACCCGGCCTATCCCTCCATCTTAAGCAGTGCTTATCCATTCAGGGTGCACCTCAGAATCAGATGCCCAGGTCCTATCCCAGACTTATCCAATCAGAATGGTAGTGATGTGGCCCAGGCACACATATTTTTTATAAGGCTCCACGAGTTATATTAATGTATACTCCTTGAAAGCGAATCTCAGTTCTAGAAAATATCATATTGTTTTTATAACTGTAGTTATATGTAGTGCTTTCATAATTATTTGGTTTTTAGATTTTAAAATAACCAAATAACAACAATGGCTTTTTGGATATGTAGTTCCACAAAATTTTAATATTTGTTTTGAAATAATTGATTCATAAGAAATGAAAAAAAAGACAAAGAGAGCCTGTGTACCCTTCACCCTAGTTTATCCCAACGATAACATCTGGCGTAACTGTAGTATAGTGTCACGGTTAGGAAATGAACGTTGTTATAATCCACAGACCTTGTTTAGATTTCAGCAATTTTACATGCACTTATTTGGGGGTGTGCAGAGTCTATTTGCTAACATGTGTAAATAGATGTTTAGTCTATTTGTTCACGTGTAAATTTTGTGATCACTACCATGGTTAAGGTACAGAACTGTTCCATTGCCGCAAGGATCCCTCATGCCACTTTTAGCCACAACCATTTCACTCCTCTCTCCTTCCTGTCCCTGACAAATTATTTGCTTTCCATCTCTATAATTTCATTATGTCATAAATGTTATATTAATGGAATCATGCAGTGTATAGCCTTTTGAGCTTGATGTTTACTGCTCACCATAATTCCCTTGAGATCCATCCAAGTTGTATGTATGAATAGTTCATTCCTTTTTGTTGCTAAGTAGTATTCCATGGTATGGATGTACCATGGTAATATGGTTTGGCTGTGTCCCCACCCAAATCTCATCTTGAATTATACCTCCCATAATACCCATGTGTTGTGGGAGGGACCCAGTGGGAGGTAAGTGCATCATGGGGGTAGGCTTTTCCCATGCTGTTCTCGTGATAGTGGATATGTCTCATGAGATCCAATGGTTTTGTAAAAGGCAGTTCTTCTGCACACACTTTCTTGCCTGCTGCCATGTAAGATGTGCCTTTGCTCCTCCTTCACCTTTCACCATGATTGTGAGGCCTCCACTGCCATGTGGAACTGTGAGTCCATTAAACCTCTTTTTCTTTATAAATTACCCAGTCTTGGGTATTTCTTCACAGAAGTATGAAAATGGGCTAATACGTATGGTATATATATATATATATTTTTTTTTTTAAAGACGGAGATTCGCTCTTGTTGCCCAGGTTGGAGTGCAATGGCGCGATCTCGGCTCACTGCAACCTCCGCCTCCTGGGCTCAGGCAATTCTCCTGCCTCAGCCTCCTAAGTAGCTGGGATTACAGGCACGCGCCACCATGCCCAGCTAGTTTTTTGTATTTTTAGTAGAGACGGGGTTTCACCATGTTGACCGGGATGGTCTCGATCTCTCGACCTCGTGATCCACCCGCCTCGGCCTCCCAAAGTGCTGGGATTACAGGCTTGAGCCACCGCGCCCGGCACGTATGGTATATTTAACTGTTCACCTATTGAAGGACATTTGGGTTGTACTGGTTTTTGGCCGTTAAGGATAAAATTACTATGAATATTTGCATACAGGTTTTTTTTGTGAATATAGTTTTTATTTCTCTGGGATAAATACTGAAGAATGTGACAGTTCTATGAATTTTTAACACATGTATAGATTTGTTTAACTGCCACTATGATTAGGAAATAGAACAGTTTGACCACTCTGTAAAAACTTCTGTATGTTATCCCTTTAGAGTTACACCCACCTCCTACCCCTAACTTCTGGAAACCACTGATCTATCCTCTATCTCTTTGTCCTTTCAAGAATACTGTATAAATGATTTGTTGTGTGTAACCTTATGAGAATGGCTTCTTTCATTCAGCATGATGCCTTCAAGATATATTCAAGTTGCTTCAGATAGCACTAGTTCATTCTTTTTATTGCTGAGTGGTATTCTATGGTTTGGATATATCACAGTTTACCCATTCTCCTATGGAAGGATATTTAGTTTGTTTCCAGTTTTTGAAAAGAACTGTACATTAATATACAGGTTTTTATGTGAATATATGTTTTAATTTCTAATGTCAGCACACAGGAGTGGGATTGTTGGGACATATGGTAAGTGTACCTTTAACTTAATTAGAAATTGCCACAGAGTGGCTATACATCTTGCATTCTCACTCCAATGCATGAAGGTTCTGGTTGCTCTGCATTCTTGTCAGCACTTGGTTTTGTTAGTACTTTATTTTAGCCGTCTAATAGGTGTATAGAGGAATCTCCTCATAGTTTTAATTTTTATTTCCTTAAGGGCTAATAATGTTGACAACCATACTTGTCATGCATATATCTTCTTCGATGAAATCTCTATTCAAGTCTTTTGCCCAGTTATAAATAGGGTGGTTCATTTTCTTCGTATCAAGTTATGAGAGTTCTTTACACATTCTGGATACAAATCCTTTGTGGAATATGTCATTTATAAGCATATCCTCTCAGTCTGTAGTTTTCTTCCTCTTACCATTGTCTTTCCCAGAGCAAAAGTTTTTAATTTTCATAAAGTCTGGTCTATCAATGCTTTCTTTTTTTTTTTTTTTTGAGACGGAGTTTCGCTCTTGTTACCCAGGCTGGAGTGCAATGGCACGATCTTGGCTCACTGCAACCTCCGCCTCCTGGGTTCAGGCAATTCTCCTGCCTCAGCCTCCTGAGTAGCTGGGATTACAGGCTCGCACCACCATGCCCAGCTAATTTTTTGTATTTTTAGTAGAGACGGGGTTTCACCATGTTGACCAGGATGGTCTCGATCTCTTGACCTCGTGATCCACCCGCCTCGGCCTCCCAAAGTGCTGGGATTACAAGCTTGAGCCACCGCGCCCGGCCTCAATGCTTTCTTTATGGATTGTACTTACTTTTTTTTTTTTGAGACAGAGTCTCACTCTTTGCCCAAGCTGGATTACAGTGGCACGATCTCAGCTCACTGCAGCCTCCCAACCTCTGCCTCCCAGGTTCAAGCAATTCTCCTTGCCTTGGCCTCCCGAGTAGCTGGGAATACAGACAGTCACCACCACGCCTGGCTAATTTTTATATTTTTAGTAGAGATGGGGTTTCACCCTCTTGGTCAGGTTGGTCTTGAACCCCTGATCTCGTGATCCACCCACCTTGGCCTCCCAAAGTGCTGGGATTACAGGCATGAGTCACCACACCCAGCCAATTGTACTTACTTCTAAGAACTCTTTGCCTAAACCTAGGTCAGGAACAGTCTCTCTCTCTCTCTCTCTCTCTCTCTCTCTCTCTCTCTCTCTCTCCACCTTGTGTGTGTGTGTGTGTGTGTGTGTGTGTGTGTGTGTGTACAATATAATTTTTTTTTTGAGACAAAGTTTTTCCCTTGTTGCCCAGGCTGGAGTGAAATGGCGTGGTCTTGCCTCACTGCAACCTCTGCGTCCTGGGTTCAAGTGATCCTACTGCCTCAGCCTTCCAAGTAGCTGGGATTACAGGTGCTTGCCACCATGCCTGGCTAATTTTTGTATTTTTAGTAGAGACGGAGTTTCACCATGTTGGCCAGGCTGGTCTTGAACTCCTGACCTCAAGTAATCTGCCTGCCTCAGCCTCCCAAATTGCTGGGATTACAGGTGTAAGCCACTGTGCTTGGCCTGTCTCCTATATTTTATCTAAAAGGTTATAGTTTTACATGTTACATTAGTTCTGTAGTACATTTTTAGTTAATTTCTTTATAAGGTGTGAGGTTTAGGTCAAGGTTCATTTTTTTGCATATGGATGTCTAATTGTTCTAACACCACGTGTAGGAATTAAAAACTATACTTTCATCATGGAATTGTTTTTGCACCTTGCTAAAAACAGTTTTTGTGAGTCTATACCAATATTCTGTTTCCTTGATCTCTGTGTCTCTTCCTTCACCAATATCACACTGTCTTTATTTCTATATAGTTAGTCTTAAAACTGGTTGTGATATTTTCAACTCTATTCTTTTTTTTTTTAAAAAAAAACAACTTTTAGCTATTCTAGTTCCTTTGCCTTTCTATATAAATTTTAGAATCAGTTTATATTTTAAAAATATTTCTACGAGTTTGATTGGAATCAAGTTATATAAAATGCAAAAAAGAGTTAAAATAATAGGTCCAATACTGCTATCCCTAGAAAGTTCTGTTTGCAAGGTTGGTCCTTGGCTGATAATTTGGAAACTTGGCCAGTAAGCAGTCCCTACACTGATATAAAACTTTCTCTGAATGATAACCATGGCTTACTGTGCCTAAACTCTTCATGCAAACAATGTGGTTTAGGCTGAACACCTGCTTTCCTTTTGGTAGTCTGAACTTCAGAACATGCTAGGCACAGAGTGTTTGTTTGACCAGTTCCCAATAAAATTTGGGGCACTGAGTGATAGTAAGCTTCTCTGGTAGACAGTACTTCCCATTTGTTGTCAGAACTCGTTGCTAGAGCAATCAAGTGCATCTTGAAGTGACTTTACTGACAGGACTCTTGGAAGCTTGCTTGTGGCTTTTTCCAGACTTTTCCCCATGCTTCTTATCCCTTTGTTGATTTTACTTTGTATCCTTTCCCTGAAATAAATCATAGTCATTAGTATTACTATATACTAAGTCCTCTGAGCTCTCCTAGGAAATCATTGTGCTAGAGGTGGTCTTGGGGAACCCCAATACCTATTTATAGGTGAATTTGGATAGAATTGACACTTTACTATGTTGAATCTTCCAGCATATGGTATGTCTCCCCATTTATTTAAATTTTCTTTTTCTTTGATTTATTTTTCTCATCATACATATCCTATATATGTTTTGTTAGATTTATAAAAAATATTTTCTTTTCTTGAAGCTATTGTAAACGATTTTTTTTTTTAATTTAGCTTTCTATTTGTACACTGCCATTATGAAATATGATTGATATTTGTGTGTTGGCCTTGTATTCTGTGACTTTGCTAAAACTCAGTCTTAGGAGTTCTTTTTTTTTGTAGAGTTCTTGGGGTTATCTACATAGATAATTGTGTCATCTGCAAATAAAGACAGTTCTTTCCTTTCTAATCTCCATGCTTTTTATTTCATGTTTTACTATACTGCCTGAGACTTCCATTATGATATTGATATAGAAGCAGTAAGAGTGGACAGCCTTGCCTTGCTCCTGATCTTAGGAGGAAAGCATTGACTTTAACTATCAGTGTGATTTTAACTGTAGGATTTTTGTAAATACCTTTGATCAGGTTGAGAAAGTTACTTTCTATTTCTAGTTTGATGCTGTGTAATGTATGTTTTATCATGAATGAATGTTGGATTGTCAAATGCTTTTTTCTTGAATCTATTGATACAGTTTTTTTTGGATTTAGACTAATATAGTAAGATATCAATTGATCTTCAAAAATGGAAGCAACCTTATTTTTACATTCTTGAGATAAACTCCTTTTGGTCCTGGTATATTAAGCTTTTTATGTATTGCTGGATTTTATTTGCCAATATTTTGTTGAGGATTTTTACATCTACGTTTATGATGGATGTTGGGATGTTGGCCTGTAGTGTTCTGATTGGTTTTTGTTTTTTAGTTTTTGTTCTGGTATCAGAATAATAGTGATCTTGTAAAGTAAGTTGGGAACTATCCCCACCCTTCTGTTTTCTGGAAGAGATGTGTCAAATTAATGTTATTTCTTCTTTAAATGTTTGGTAGAATTTGCAAGTGAAAACATTGGTGCCTGGAAGGTTATTTTCCTAAATGGTTTTCAGTGAAGAATATCATTTCTTTAATAGTTATAAGGTTATTTAAGTTATCTATTTCATATTGGGTGACTTTTGGTATTTTGTGGTTTTCAGGGAGTTGGTCCCTTCCATCCAAGTTGTTGAATTTATGTGCATAGAGTTGTTCATAGTGTTCACTCTTTCATTCTTGATACTGGTAATTTGTGTCTTCTCTCTTTTTTGTCAGTCTTGCTAGATGTTTATTAACTTTATTCATCTTTCCAAAAAAACAGATTTTGGTTTCATCCATTTTTCTTTATTTTTCTGTTTTAAGTATTCTTTATATCTGCTCTAAATTTTATAGTTTTAAAAACAGTTTCCTTTCTTCTTGCTGTTGGTTTAATTTCTTTATTATTCGTAGTGATTTTCTGTGTACTAATTCTGTTACTGAGAGAGGAGTACTGAAGTCTTCAACTATAATTGTGGATTTGTCTAAGTTTTGTCATTTTTTGCTTTGTGTTTTTTGAAGTTCTGTTAGGAACATACACATTTAGGATTATTATATCTTCTTTATATTTATTTCTGACCTTTTTCTCATATAGCAATTCTCATATAGCAATGGTTATATGATTGCAAACATCTTTCCAGTAAACCTGACATATTTTTACATCTATTTTGTTTGCAGTATGGTATTTTCTCTTCTGTCATACCCATCCTGTTATTCATGGACATTTAGGTTCTTTTCTTTTTTTTTTTTTTTTTTTTTTTTGAGACGGAGTTTCACTCTTGTTGCCCAGGCTGGAGTGCAATGGCGCGATCTCGGCTCAACGCAACCTCTGCCTCCTGGGTTCAGGCAATTCTCCTGCCTCAGCCTCCTGAGTAGCTGGGATTACAGGCACACGCCACCATGCCCAGCTAATTTTTAGTATTTTTAGTAGAGACGGGGTTTCACCATGTTGACCAGGATGGTCTCGATCCCTTGACCTCGTGATCCACCCACCTCGGCCTCCCAAAGTGCTGGGATTACAGGCTTGAGCCACCGCACCCGGCCTCATTTAGGTTATTTTCAAATATTGTTCTTTGAAATAAACCTGTAGTGAATATACATATATGTGCATTTTTTATAATTTTACTATTTTTTCTCTGGAACAAATGACTATGAATAGGATTATTAGATCAAAACATGCACATGAAAAATTTTTGTGCATGTTGACAACATGACCATTTATCCTTTTACCATTACTGAATGAAAATGCTTATTTGCCCATAATCTTATCAACACAATTCATATTTTTTACCATCTGTTAAGTGAACATTTTAATGTGTTATTTTAGTTAGATGTACAGAAGAATTGGCATTTAAAAAAATTATTTAACTTTAGGTGCGTACTATATCTGGCATTTCTCCCCATATTATCCCTCCCCACTCCCCACTGTCTATCCCCTACCTCCCCAACTGCCCCCAGTGTGTCATGCTCCTCTCCCTGAGTCCTCGTGTTCTCATCTGAGAAAAAAATTGACATTTTAGCCGGGCGCGGTGGCTCAAGCCTGTAATCCCAGCACTTTGGGAGGCCGAGGCGGGTGGATCACGAGGTCAAGAGATCAAGACCATCCTGGTCAACATGGTGAAACGCCGTCTCTACTAAAAATACTAAAAAGTAGCCGGGCATGGTGGCGTGTGCCTGTAATCCCAGCTACTCAGGAGGCTGAGGCAGGAGAATTGCCTGAACCCAGGAGGCGGAGGTTGCGGTGAGCCGAGATCCCGCCATTGCACTCCAGCCTGGGCAACAAGAGCGAAACTCCGTCTCAAAAAAAAAAAAAAAATTGACATTTTAAGTAGACAAGTTTATCAGTTCTTTCCCTTATAGCTTTAAGATTTGTTTCTTGCTTAGGAAAGTCATTAGTCCAGAATTTTATCAATATTTCTCCAAATTTTTTCTAAAATATTTGTTTCATTTCTATTTTTAAATCCTTAGTCTGTTTGGTGCCAGAATATAAACATCTTTCTCCAGTGATTATCCGGTTATTCCAACACCATTTATTTTCATTATCCACTGGTTTGAAATGATACCTTTATCATACATACTTCAGATTGTTTGTGGTCTTTCCAGTTCTCTTCCACTGATCTATTTGTCTACTCTAACATCAGTAGTATGCTTTTTAAAAATTATTATGGCTTTGTAATACATTTATTGCCTCTTTACTCATCTTTTATAAAATATTCCTGGTTGTTCTTGCACATTAATTCTTCCAGGTGAGCTGTAGAATAATTTTGTCAAGTCTTTTAAAAATAGCCTGGTAGGATTAATTCAGGAAAAAAAAATCACAGATTTTATAATAGTGAACTTTCTAAGCCAGTTACATTGTGTCGGTTTACTTCCCAGTCTTTTACAATTTTAAATTTTTAAAAATTTTCTTTTTTTTAATTGCATTTTAGGTTTTGGGGTACATGTGAAGAACATGCAAGATTGTTGCATAGGTACACACATGGCAGTGTGGTTTTCTGCCTTCCGTCCCCTTGCCTGTATCTGTCATTTCTCCCCATGCTATCTCTTCCCACCTCCCCACCCCCCCGTCCCTCCCCCATTTCCCCCCAACGGACCCCAGTGTGTAGTGCTCCCCTCCCTGTGTCCATATGTTCTCATTGTTCAACACCCACCTATGAGTGAGAACTTGAGGTGTTTGATTTTCTGCTCTTGTGTCAGTTTGCTGAGAATGATGGTTTCCAAGTTCATCCATGTCCCTACAAAGGATGTGAACTCATCATTTTTGATGGCTGCGTAATATTCCATGGTGTATATGTACCACATTTTCCCTATCCAGTCTATCATCGTTGGGCATTTGGGTTGGTTCCAGGTCTTTGCTATTGTGAACAGTGCTGCAATGAACATTCGTGTGCATGTGTCCTTATAGTAGAATTATTTATAATCCTTTGGATATATACCCAGTAATGGGATTGCTGGCAAACATATGAAAAAATGCTCATCATCATTTGTCATTAGAGAAATGCAAATCAAAACCACATTGAGATACCATCTCACACCAGTTAGAATGGCGATCATCAAAAAATCTGGAAACAGCAGATACTGGAGAGGATGTGGAGAAATAGGAACACTTTTACACTGTTGGTGGAAATGTAAATTAATTCAACCATTGTGGAAGACAGTGTGGCGATTCCTCAAGGACCTAAAAATAGAAATCTCAAATTTTTAAAAATTTTCTTCATATTGGTCCCACTAACTTAAAAATGTTTTTCTTGAGTATTGAGAATTTTTTAAAATGTTATGAATGTTCTCCTTTTTCCCTTTTTAAATTTATTGCTAGTATATTGGGAAAACTTGATTTTTTTTTTGTATTTTATATTCATCTACTTTGCTGAAGTTAGTCATGATTTGTTTAATTTACTCTTGGACTTGATATGCATATACTTTGTTTAGAATTTTTGCAACTTTACTCATAAATCAGATTCAATTTTAAGTTTCTAGTGAAGTTTGCTGTCTTTATTAACTGTAGTAAGTATTTAATGAAGATCTTTTTATATAAAGAGTTACTCTAGCTTTATCACATAATTAGGGAAATTTTCCAACAGTATCAAGTTTAACACAGGAATTGTATTTTGCTTGAAGAAATTGTCCATGAACCCATCAATGTATAGTGCCATTTTTTTGTGTGTGATTCTTTGAGAAATTTTTCTAATAATGGTTATTGGCCTAGTAAGGTTTTCTTGCTCTTCTTGAATCGTTTTTGTAGTTTATATTTTCCATTTTTTAATTATATTTTAAGTTCTGGGGTACATGTGCAGATCTTACAGGATTGCTACATAAGTATACACATGCCATGGCGGTTTGCTGCCTCCATCCCCCCATCACCCACATTAGGCACTTCTCCTAATGCTATCCCTCCCCAATCTCCCCACCCCCTGCTATCCCTCCCTTCACCCCCAACCCCCAACTACTCCCTGTGTCCATGTGTTCTCATTGTTCAACACTCACTTATGAGTGAGGACAGTGTGGTGTTTGGTTTTCTGTTCTTGTGTCAGTTTGCTGAGAATGATGGTTTCCAGGTTCATCCATGTCCCTACAAAGGACACGAACTCATCGTTTTTGATGGCTGCATAATATTCCATGGTGTATATGTGCCACATTTTCCCTGTCCAGTCTATCATTGATGGGCATTTGGGTTTGTTCTGAGTCATTACTTTTCTTATGCCTGGGCTCTTCCCATCCCTTTCTCCTGACATTCCTTTAGTTTCAGAGTCCCTCCTCTTCCTCTCTTCTTCTGAGCCTTCCAAATGCTTCCATCCTCTGCCTGCTTCCCAGTTCTAAAGTTGCTTCCATATTTTCAGGTATCTTTATAGCAATGTCCCATTATTTGGTACTAATTTTGTGTTAGGCAATTCTTGCATTGCTGCAGAGAAATACTGGAGACTGGGTAATTTATTTTAAAAAGAGGTGTTAATTCAGAATATTTGAGACAGTTTTCAGTCAATTTAGAGAGTTTATTTTGCTTGCATGACACAGCCTCAGGAGGTCATGATGACATGTACCCAAGTTGGTCAGGGCACAGCTTGATTTTGTACATTTTAGGGAGAAATGAGATTTCAGTCAATATTTATAAGGTGTACACTGGTTGACTCTGGAAAGGTGGAACAACTGGAAGTGGGGAGGGGGCTTCCAGGTCATATGTAGATAAGAGACAAATGGTTGCATTGTTTTACATTTCTAGGAACCAATCAGATATGCATTTATCTCATTGAGTAGAGGGATGACTGAATAGAATGGAAGGCAGATTTGTCTTAAGCAGTTCCCAGCTTGACTTTTCTCTTTAGCTTAGTGATTTTGGGGTCCCCATATTTATTTTTCTTTTGCAGAGGCTTGATTGGGCAGGTGGCTCATGCATGTAATCCCAGCACTTTGGAAGAATTGCTTGAAGCCAGGAGTTTGAGATCAACCTGGGCAACATAGCGAGACCCTGTCTCTACAAAAATTAAAAAGAAAAAAAAAGTAGATGTTTAATTGGTTCACAGATCTGTAGGCTATATAAGCATGATATTGATATCTGCTTGACTTCCCTTCAGGGAGCCTGTACTTGTGGTAGCAGGTGAAGCAGGAGCAGGCTGTTACATGGCAAAAGCAGGAGCAAAGGGGTGGGGTAAAGTGCCACATACTTTTAGACAACCTCATCTCACAAGAACTCATTGTTGCCAGAACAGCACCAGGCCATGCAGGCTCTATCCCCATGACCCAAACACAATCTCACCAGGTTCCACCTCCCATATTGGGGATTACAGTTCAACATGAGATCTAGAGGGGACAACAGCCAAACTATATCAGGTACCAATAGGATACTAACACAGATTCCTCAGTAGATCCATGACCATATTCCAGAAACCGTAGGAACTGTCTCTTGGTATTTCTGTTATTCAAAAATTTAATATATTTATTTAAATATAATATATTGCTGAACCATTATATTGGACCATCTTCTGATAATTATTCATCAATGAAAATATACCTCAGTTTCTCCAGTGCTTCTCATTGACCTACTTTTTGATCATCTAGGTACCAGTCATTAAGAGTAACCTATACAAGAGGAGGTCCAATTAAGTGAAACTTATGGGGAGGGTAATGTCACTCAATATAAGGAATAATTTTCTATTAAAGCCATTCAAAAAGAGATTGGGCTGTATTTGGAGGTTTGTATGGCAGGACCTAAACTATTTGGTGGAGATGTTAAAGAGAATATTCATGCATTGGTTGAGTTGTTGGATGAGGACAGATTTTATTCTTGAATCCTAAGAACCCAAGGTGTTGTAAGGAAGAAGCAGCACTGAAAATTGGGTGGGACCCTTGGGCAAATTACGCCTACACCAGGTCTCTAGCCAAGGCCGAAGCCGCCAGTAGAATCTAGCTCACACTTTGTTTGCCAAACTGTACATCCTGGCTGTGGGATTGCTGTGCCCTGAGGCAGGAGTAACCTTTGGCTAACTCATATAAATGTATTATCTACTTGATAAGATATATGCTTGAAGGGCTTCATTCACCCAAGGTAGGTACTTTTTTTCTAATTTGCAGAAAGATACTTCATGGGCCAGCACAAACCATGGGACTAGGGCTATAGGAGATGGTTTTATGGAGTTGGCGAAGGATAAATAGGAAAAAGAAACTAGAAATCAATAGCAGGAGGAAGTTGGGAAACTGTACAAATACATGGACATTAAAAAACATGCCCCTGAATGACAAATGGGTCAATGAAATTAAGAAGGAAATCAAATTATTGAAACAAATGAAAATAGAAATACAACATACCAAAACCTGCGGGATAAAACAGAAGTGGTACTAAGAAAATTTTATAGCAAATTTTTATTTTAAAATTCAACAAATATCAAACAATTTAACAAGGCACCT
Source organism: Saimiri boliviensis (assembly GCF_048565385.1). NCBI lineage: Eukaryota > Metazoa > Chordata > Mammalia > Primates > Cebidae > Saimiri > Saimiri boliviensis. The sequence goes on from NC_133470.1 coordinate 46,059,082, forward strand.
TAAGGAACTGCAAAAGTAAGAACTGCTTTAACCCAAAATTAGTAGAAGGAAAGAAATAATAAAGACCAAATGAAATAGAGACCAAAAAATGAAATAGAGACTAAAAAAATACAAAAGATCAACAAAACAAAAAGTTGGTTTTTTGAAACAGTAAGTAAAATAGACAAACAATTAGCTAGACTAAGAAAAAAAATGAGAGAGAACCCAAATAAAGTCAGAAAAGAAAAAGAAGGGAAGGGGGTTATATTATTAATACTTTAATCCCAGTTTGGTTTCTCCAGTCTTTGAGCTCACTTCCAAATTGTGCTATTGGTATCTGCTCTCAATTGATATATTTTAATAGCATATCTAGTTGGGAAGAGAAAGTAGTATATGAATAAACTAATAAATGAGTTTCCATATTTCAGAGCTAAATAAGCATCTCTTTTGGGAGGTCACCATACAAGTTGGCAGCAAATGGGGAAAGAAGGAAAGTATTAGAGATCAAGGGGAGAGGATATTTCCACTCAAGTCTCTCATAGAAGGCAGAGCATTTCTCTCTGATTTGTAAAGCTGGTCAACTACCCAAATTTGTAAGGATAGATAATGCCAGTGTTCTCATAGGCATAGGATATACACACAGGAATCTAGCTAAAGCAGTTTCTGTATTCGTAGCAGAGTCCCAGCTAGCCAGGACCGTTCTTGATGTTGCACACAGTCCAGGTAGCTAGATCTAGCTGGAGGTGACTTTGGAGCTGGATAATATGCAAATCTGTGTCATGTGTGTATTCCTCCAGATGTCCTTTGAGATGACCCATGAGACCCTGTACTTGGCAGTGAAACTGGTGGATCTCTACCTAATGAAGGCAATTTGCAGGAAGGATAAGTTACAACTCCTTGGTGCTACCGCCTTTATGATTGCAGCAAAATTTGAGGTGAGCATGGGTCCCTATGGCCTGGAGAACTAATCAGGTTTCTGTCTAACCCCATGAATGAATATATATTCATTGTTATGTACTGCATAACAATGCTTTGGTCAACGATGGACTGCTTATACTATGGCGGTCCCATAAGAGTATAATGGAGCTGAGAAAGTCCTATCACCTAGGGACTTCTTAGCTTTTTTTTTTTTTTTTCCTTTTTTATTTGAGACAGAGTTTCGCTCTTGTTGCCCAGGCTGGAGTGCAATGGCGCGATCTCGGCTCATCGCAACCTCCGCCTCCTGGGTTCAAGCAATTCTCCTGCCTCAGCCTCCTGAGTAGCTGGGATTACAGGCACGTGCCACCATGCCCAGCTAATTTTTTGTATCTTTAGTAGAGACAGGGTTTCACCATGTTGACCAGGATGGTCTCGATCTCTTGACCTTGTGATCCGCCCGCCTCGGCCTCCCAAAGTGCTGGGATTACAGGCGTGAGCCACCGCGCCTGGCATCTTTTGTAGCATTGTAATGTAATGCATTACTCCTAACGGTGATGCTGGTGTAAACAAACCTACTGCACTGCAAGTCATATAGAAGTATAGCACATACAGTTATGTATGGTACATAATGCTTGATAATGATATAAACTGTTACTAGTTTATGTGTTCACTATACTTTTGTTATTATTTTTTAATTAGAGACAAGGTCTCACTCTCTTGCCCAGGCTGGAGTGCAATGACATGATCATAGCTCACTGTAACCACAAACTCCTGGGCTCAAGCAATCTTCCCACCATAGCCTCTCGAATAGCTAGGACAATAGGCATGCACCACAGTGCCTCACTGATTTCCAAAATTTTTTTTGTAGGGATGGGGTTCTCATTATGTTGCCCAGGCTAGTCTCAAACTCCTGGCCTCAAACCATCCTCCTGCCTTGGCTTCCCAAATCACAGGGATTATGAGTGTGAGCCACTGTGCCTGACCTGGTTTAGAGTATGCTACTACTTACTTTAAAAAAAAAAAAAAAAGCGTTAACTGTAAAATAGCCTCAGGCATGTCCTTCAGGAGGTTTTCCAGAAGAAGGCATTGTTGTAGGAGATGACAGCTCTAGCTCTATGCATATTATGATGAAGAATTTCCAATGGGACAAGATGTGGAGGTGGAATGCAGTGATATTAATGATCCTGACCCTTTCTAGGCCTAGACTAATTTGTGTGTTTGTGTCTTCATTTTTAATTTAAAAAGTTTAAAAAGTAGAAAGCAAAGCCAGGCATGGTGTTTCAATGCCTGTAATCTTTGGGAGGCTAAGGCAAGAAGACTGCTTGAGCCCAAGAATTCAAGACCAGCCTGGGCAGCAAAGTGAGAACCCATCTCTACAAAAAATAAAAAAGATTAGCTGGGTATAGTGGCACGTACCTGTGGTCCCAGCTACATGGGAGGCGGAGGCAGGAGGATCCCTTGAGTCCAGGCGGTTGAGGCTGTAGTGAGCTTTGTTCAAGCCACTGAATTCCAGTCTGGGTGACAGAACGAGACCCTGTCTCAAAAAAAAATTTTTTTTTTTTAAAGAAGAAATATTTTTATACAAATTTATACTGTGTGCTTTAAGCTGTTATTAAAAAATAGTCAAAGTTTTATGAAATAAAATTATAGTAAGCTAAGGTTAATTTATTGTTGAAGAAAAAATATTTTTTATAAATTGAGTGTAGCCTAATTGTACAGCTGCAGTATTTATAAAGTCCATGGTAGTGTACAGGAATGTCCTAGGCCCTCCCATTCACTCACCACTCACTCACTGACTCACCTAGAGCAACTTCTGCTCCCACAAGCTCCATTCATGTTAAGTGCCTAATGCAGGTGCATTTTAAAATCTTTTATGCTGTATTTTTACTGTACCTTTTCTGTTTAGATAGGCTTAGATGCACAAATACCATTGTGTTACAATTGCCTACAGTATTCAATAGAGCCACATGTGTACAGATGTGTATCCCATAAGCAATAGGCTATACCATATACCCTGGGAGTGTAGGCTGTACCTTCTAGGTTTTTGGAGGTACACTCTTACCTGTGATCTTCACACAATAATGAAAATGACGCACTTCTCATAAGATATTTTTCTTAAATGACGTATAACTGTGTATACATATATTGATATGTATGTATATACACACATGCATACACTTGTGTATATGTGTACCAATATGTGTGTATACAGTTACATACATACAAGTAGTTTTTTTTCTGCCACATTTTTTGTCCCTCTTTCCAAAGCAGAGAAGCTAGTGTTGGTTGGCAATGGTGGTGTATTTGTTTCCTGGCATCAGCAAGGTTCTTCCATTTTTTATCTGAAGATGTGTTATGTGGGCATCTACCTAATTAAATGGGTAGTTCTTTTTACAGCTTCCTTCTGGTCTGTCTCCACCATTTTCTTGTCCCACCAACTCCATCCCCATCTGGTGGAGTCTCAATCTGCTTATATAACGAAGTATTACCTAACCAGGATGCTGGAGACATTTAAGAGAAAATGGCCTGGTGTGGATGGCAATGAGTCTAAATTGTCTAGGTTAAATAGGTTTCTGTGTTGGCTCACTCCCCAGCTCCTGCCTCCCTCTTCTCCCCAAGCACCTACTGGCTCTTCCCCCTACCTCTCTCCTTGCCTCACTCTCTCCCTCTTTAATGTGCTCCCTTCCTCCTCTCCTTTCCGTCACCTGCCCTCCAGTGGTTGTTTTTCCTCACTCACCACCCACCCTCCTTTGTTGCCCGCCACTCACCTGCTCACTTAAGCTCTCCCTCCCTCTCTTCCTCCCTGCATTTGTCCCTTCCTCCTGTGCCAGCACTTGCTCCTTCTTCTCTTCCTCTTCCTTTTCCTCCCTTGCTCACTCCTTCCCTTGTTTCTTCCCTCCCTCGCATACCTGCTGGCTCCCTCTTTCCTTCCCTTCTTGCTTTCTTCCCAGGCTCCCACTTTTGCTTGGTGGATAGATTTCTCTCTCCCTGGTTAGTCTACACACTCCCTCCGTCACTGGCTCACTCTCTCCTTTCCTCTCTTTCCCTTGCTCTCTCACCTGCTTTCTCCCTCCCTCACCTGCTTTCTTCCCTGCCAGAGTCCCTCTTTTTCTTCCTTGCCTACTCTGCCCTTTCCTCTTTTACTCACCTGTTTCTTCCCTCCCTTCTTCCCTTGTCTCCTTCCCTCCCTTGCTCCCTCTTTTCCCTCCCTTCCTCCAAATTTCATAGGATTCCCCTTCTCCCCTTCTATTTCTTTCCCCTTTCCTCCTTCCCTCCTTCCTCCTTTGACCCCTCCCTGTGTGGCTTGCTCACTCCTTGCTTCTTTCCCAGCCTTTTCCCTTCCCTGGCTGGCTCTCGCCCTAGCTGACTCCCTTTCTCCCTGGCTAGCTCTATCTTTTCCTCCCTATCCCACAGGACCCCTCCCTCTCTCCTTCCCTCCCTCCTTCTATACTCCCTCCCTTTTTACTCCTTTCCTCTCTCCCTCCTTCCCTCCCTCCCTCCTTCCTCCTACACTCCTTCAGTCTCTCCTTTTGACAACCCTCCCTCTCTCTCTTCTCCGTCCTTGCTCCTACCCTCCCCCAGTCTCTCTTTCCTTGCACCCTCCCTCTGTCCCTCCTTCTTGCTGCCCTCCCTCCATCCTCCTGCCCTCTCCCTCCTCCTACTCTGCCTCCCTCCTTCATCCCACCTCCCTCCCTTTTTTCCTCCTTCCTTCCATCTCTACTTTCTCCTCCCTCCCTCCTTCCTCCTTTTCCTCCCTCTTTCTCTCCCTCTGTTCCTCCCTCCCTCCTTCCTTTCCTCCCTCATTCTTCCTTACCTCCCTCTATCCCTCATTCCTCCTTCCCTCCCTCCCTCCATCATTCCTGATTTCCTCTCTCTTCTTCCTCGAACCTCCCACCTCCTTCCTCCAACCCTCCCTCCCTCCCTCCTTCCTCCTACCCTCCCTCAGTTTCTCCTTCTTTCTTCTTTCTGTCCCTCCCTCCTTCCCTCTGTTCCTCCCACCTTCTCTTCTTCCTCCCTCCTTCCCCCTTCCCTCCACTCCCTCAGTTCCTCTTTCCTGCTACACTTCCTCTTCTCCTTTTTTCTTTCCTCCTTTCTTTTACTCTCCCTTCCAACCTCCTTCCTCCAATCCACTACCTCTTTTTTTCTACCCTCCCTTCCTCTTTCCTTTTTCCTTCCCTCCCTCCTTTTTTCTTCCTTTCCTGCCTCCGTCTCTCCTTCTTCCCTCCCTTTTACTCTTTCCTTCCCTTCCTCCCTTCTTGTTCCTTTCCTTTTTGCCTTCCTCCTTCCTTACCTTTTCCCTCCCTCCTCCCTTCTTCCTCCTACCCTCCCTTCCTTATGTTTTTCTCCTACACCCTCTCCCTCCTTCCTTTTTTCTTTTTGCCTCCTTCCTTTTTCCTTGCCTGACTCCCACCCTCCCTGCTTGCTCCTACCCTCACTCAGGTCCTCCTTTTTGATATCCTCTCTCCCTGCTTCCTCCATTCCTCTCTCCTTCCTTTCTCCTTCCCTCCCTCCCGTCCTCTTTTTTTATCCTACTGTCCTTTCCTCCCTTTCTCTGTCCCTCCTTCCTCCTTCCTTCCCTCCCTTCTTCCTTTCCTTCCTCCCATCTTCCCTACCTCTACCCTCCCTCCCATGCTTTCTTTCTATTCTTATTCTTTTTTCCTTCCTGCCTCCCTTTCTTCCTCCCTCCCTCCTTCTTTTCTTCCCCTATCTTATTTTTTCTTTCTTCCTGCCGTTTCTCCCTTTCTCCTTCCCTTTCTCCCCCTCCTCCTTCCTACCTTCCCTTCCCCCTCCTTCCTCTTACCCTCTCTTCCTGCCTCTGTGCTACCATCCTTTTTCTCCCTCATTATTCCCTCCCTTCCCCACTCCTTCCTCCTACCCTCCCTCCTTTCTCCTCTCCTTTTTTCTTCCCTTCTATCTTCTACCCTCTCTTCTTCCCTCCTTACTTTCTCACTCCCTTTCCCTTGCTTCCCTCCCTCCCTTCCTGCTTTCCTCCCTCCGTTGTCCTTCTGCCCTCCCTCAGTCCCTTTTTTCTTGTAGCTTCCCTCCCTTTCTCCTTCCTCCTACCCTTTGTCTCTCCCTTCTTCATTTTCTTCCTCCCTGCTTCCCCCTTCCCTCCCTTCCTCTTCATACCCTTCTTCTTTTTGTCCTTCCTCCTACCTTCCCTTCTACCCTCGTTCCTCCTACCCTTTCTCTTACCCTCCTTCCTTCTACCCTCTCTTCCTCCCTTACTTTCTTTTTCCCTCCCACCCTCCTTCCTTCTTTCCACCCTTAGTCCCTGGTTCTTCCAACCCTTTTTCCTTTTCTCCCTTTCTCCTTTTTCTCCCTTTCCCTCCTTCCTTCCTCCTCCCGTTCTTCCATCCCTCCTTCTTTCTTTCTGCTCTCCTTCCTCTTTCCCTCCCTTCATTATTCTTTCTTCCTACCCTCCCTCCCTGTCTCATTTCTCCTTTTCTCTCATCTTCCTTCCTGCTTTCCTCTCTCTCTTTTTTTTTTTTTTTTTTTGAGACGGAGTTTCGCTCTTGTTACTCAGGCTGGAGTGCAATGGCGCGATCTCGGCTCACCGCAACCTCCACCTCCTGGGTTCAGGCAATTCTCCTGCCTCAGCCTCCTGAGTAGCTGGGATTACAGGCACACGCCACCATGCCCAGCTAATTTTTGTATTTTTAGTAGAGACAGGGTTTCACCATGTTGACCGGGATGGTCTCGATCTCTTGACCTTGTGACCCACCCGCCTCGGCCTCCTAAAGTGCTGGGATTATAGGCTTGAGCCACCGCGCCCGGCCTCTCCCTTTTTTTCCTATTGCTCCTTCCTTCCCTCCCTCCTTCCTTCCGTCCGTCCTTCCTCCTGTCCTCCTTCCTCCTATCCTCCCTTATTCCCTCTTTCTTCCTTTCCTCCCTCCCTTCATCTCCCTCCCTCAGGCTCTCCTTTATCCTGCCCTCTCTCCCTTCTTCTTCATACCCCCGCTCCCTTTGTCCTTCCTTTTATCTTTACTTCCACTCTCCTTCTTCCTACCCTCCCTTCCTTCCCTCCTTTCTCCTTCCTTCTCTTCCTCCCCCTTCCTCCTTTTTGCCCTCAGTACCTGCTTCTTCCCAACCTCCCTTCCTTTCTTTGTTTCTTCCTTCCTTTCTTCTTCCCCTTCCCTGCCTCCTTCCTTTCTTCTCTCCGTCTCTTTCCCCTTCCTTCCTTCTCTTGTTTTTTCTTCCTCTCTCCATCCTTCTACCCTTTCTTCCTCCCTTCTTTCTTTTCTCCCTCCTTCTTTTTTTTCTCCCCTTCCTCCTTTTCTCCCTCTCCCCCTCGTTTCCTCCCTCTTTCCTTCCATTTTCCTTCCTCCTACCCTCCCTTCTTCTCTCATTTTTCCTTTTCTCCCTCCTTCCTGTCTTTTTCCCTTCCTTTCTCCTTTCCCCTCCTTTCCTTCTTTCTTCTACCCTCCCTCCCTACCTTCTTCTGTGTACCCTCCCTTTCACTCTCCATTCTCCTATTCTCCCTTTTATCCTCCTCCTTCCTTGTCTCCTTCCCTCCTTCCTCCTTGTCTCCCTCCCTCCTTTCTCCTTGCCTTTCTTCCTCCCTCCTTCTTCTCTCCCTCCTTCCTTTCTCCTTCCTCTTTGCCTCCCTCCTTCTCTCTTTCTTCTTTCTCTCTGTGTCTCTGATTCCTTTTACCCTCCATCTCTCCCTCTTCCCTCCCTCTCTCCCTTCTTCCTCCTACCCTTTCTTTCTCCTTTCTTCTTCCATCTCTCCTTTTCTTTCTCCTTCCCTCCCTCCTTGCTTACCTCCCTTCTTCCTCCTAATCTCCCTTTTGCTCTCCTTCCTCCTACCTTCCCTCTGCACCTTCCTTCCCCCTCTGCACCCTCCTTCCCCCCTCTTTTTCCTCCTTCCTTCTCTCCCTTCTTCCTTTTTCCTTTTCTTCTTTCCCTCCCCATGTTTTATCTCCTTCCCTTTCTCCCTCCCTTTTTCCTCCCACACTTCCTCCCTCTCACCTTCCCCCTATTTTCTTCCCCTGTCCTTCCTCCTACCCTCCTTTCCTCCTTCCTTCCTCTCTTCCTCTTTCCCTCCCTCCCTGTGTCCTTCCCTTCCTACTTCCTTCCCTCCCTCACTTTCTCCTTCCTTCCTTATCTCTTTCTGTCCTTCCTCCTACCCTTTTTCTCCCTCCTCCTTCCTACCCTCTCTCCCAGCCTCCTCCTAGCTACCCTTCTTTCCTCCCTCCCTTCTTCCTCCTCCCTTCCTTCCTTTTACCTTCCTTGAGTCCCTACTTCCTCCTATCCTCTTTCCTCTCCTTTTTTCTCCCTCCCTCTTCTTCTCCTCCCTCCCTCCTCTTTTCTTCTCATTCTCCCTCTTCGTCCTACCCTCTCTTTTTCTTCCCATCCTCTTTCCTTCTGCCCCCTTCCCTCCCTTCCTTCTTTCTCCTTTTTCTCCCTTCCTCCTTCCTGTCCTTCCTCCTTTTTTCCTTTCTCTTTCTTTCTCCTTCCCTCCCTCCTTCCTCCTAACCTGTCTCTTCCCTTTTTTCTCCTTCCCTTTCTTTTTCCTCATCCCTCCTACCCTCTGTTTCTTCATCTTCCACCTACCCTCCCTCCCACCCTCTTTTTTTCTACTCTCTCTCCCTCCCTCCTTTTTCCTTCCTTTTCTCCCAGCTTCTTCCTTGTCTCCCTCCATCCTTTCTTCCTCCTACCTTCCCTGTCCCTCCTTCCTTCTTCCCTCCTTCCTCCTCCGTTTCCTCCTTTCCTCCTTCCTTCTACCCTCCCTCCTTCCATTCCTCTTCTTCTTCCATTCTTTCCTCTTACCTTCTCTCCTTCCCTCTTTTCTCCTTCCCTCCCTCCCTCCTTCCTTTTTCTCTCCCTCATTTCCTCCTTTCTCCTTCCCTCCATCCCTCCCTTTTTTCTCTTACCCTCTTTCCTTCTGTCTTCCTATCCTCCCTCCCACTTCCTCCTTCCTATTCTCCTTCCCCTCCTCCTTTCCTGTCTCCCTTCCTCTCTCCTTAATCCCTCCTCCTTTCTTTTTCCCCTCCCTCCTTTCTTCCTCTCTCCTCCTTTCCTTTCTTCCATCCTTCCTCCTTCATCCTACTCCCCCTTTCTTTCTCTTTCCTCTGCCTCCTCCTCTCCCTCCCTTCCTCCTTCCTCCTACCTTCCCTCATTTCCTGTTTTCTACTTCCCTCCCTCCATTCCTCTTTCCTTCTACCCTCCCTCCTTCCTCCTTTTCTCTCCCTCTCCTTCTACCCTCCTTTTCTCTTTTCTCCTTCCCTCCCTCCCTCTCTTTTTCCTTCTACCCTTCCTCCCTCTTCTTCCTTCGTTCCATCCCTGCTTTCTTCTTGCCTCCTTTCCTTTCTTTTTCCTCCTGACGTCCCTTTCTTCTTCCTTTTTTCCTCCTTCCCTCCCTCCTCTATTCTCTCCCTCCTTTCTCCTCCCCTCCTTCCTTCCCTTCCTTTCTTTTCTTTCTTCCCTTCCTTTCTCCCTCCTTCTCCCCTCCCTTCTTTTTCCTTTTGTTTTCCCTCTCTACTTCCTTCTTCCCTCCCTCCCACTCTCCTTCCTCCTTTCTTCTTTCTTTCTGCATTTATTCAGTCACTGTCTTTTTCTTTTTCTCTTTCTCAGTGTCTTTTCTCACACATTTCTTGCCCCTCCCTCCCCATCCCATGCCCACCTCCCCTCCTCTCTCCTTACCTCCCTTGTTCTCTGTTTGTCTCCTGCCTTGTCTCCTGCCTTCTCCCTTGCTGGCTTTCTCTGTGGCTTGGAGAGCTATGTTGTGCCTTAGCCTCAGTGGTGTTAAGAACGCTGTGGATGATCCCTGGCCAACAGAAAGGGGAAGGGAGGGTGGAAGTGGAAGAGAGGGAGGGGTGGGCACTTAGCAAATTCTGGGACTTGGAGCACCCCTCCTCTGTTGGCCAGGACAGAGGGCCCCTACCAAGTCCTATGGAGGAGGGGTGTCTTCCTCTCACAGGATTAAGTAGTACAGAAAACCTTTTGTTTAGGGGAGATGTGGAGATGGCATAAGGAGAGACAGGAGACAGTAGCCATTGCCCAGAGCAGTGGAAGACAGAGGTTCCTGCCCTGGTGTTGCCACCAGCTTACTGTGTGAACCTGAGCACATCACTTTTTTCTGAGCCTTGGTTTCCTTGTCTGCCAAACCAGAGAGTTGGTCCTCTCTGTGATCTGAAAATTGAGAGGGGAAAGGTGAGGGAAGAAGGCTGCAGTGGGCTGTAAGCTGCAGGTAGGAAGAAGAGTTAGGGGCCTTCCTGTGTCCTCATTGTCTCTCCAAACCAATGTTTGACCTCCAGAGGGCAGAGCACTGGAAGGTGCTCCCCAGACAGAGGTTCTTCTCACCCTCAGCCTGGCCTGGCCCTTCCTTGTCTGACCTCTGAGCACCTCCCCACCCTCTACCCACTGCAGACCTTTGTCTCTGCTTAGGCTCCCTCTGCGCCTGTCTGCCTCCCCCACTCTCTCACTATTGCCCTCTGCAAACATTCTTACTCATTCCTTAGACTAGGACACAAAACACAGGCATATTTTCTATCTCTAGCTCCTCTTTCTGTGGCTTCCTTCTGTCCCTCCCTCCAGAGTAGGCCTCAGATTTCCCATTCATGATTCTCAGAGGGCAGATTGCTGCTCCTAGGCCCTGTGTCCCATTATGTTGCTTCTGGCACTGTAAGAATCCACCCCTAGGAGGCCCTATCCTCTATTTGGTGGTGGTGGTACAGTTTTGGGGCAGGCCTCTCCTGTCATTTCTTTGGTTTAGTTTTTCTGATGAGCCACTCACATCAACCAGAAGCTGGCTCTCAGAGCTATCCTGAAGATTTATGCCAGGAAATGTGATTGCTTCCCATCCTTCACCCTTCTCCCCTGTGACTTTTACCTCTAAGCAGAAAGGACAGGGCTGTCTGTCTGGTTGTCACCTCCTCTCCTCTCCACCCATAGGAGCCCAACGCACCTTGTGTGGATGACTTCGTATACATCTGTGATGATAATTATCAGCGAGATGAGATGCTCAAGATGGAAATGCACATCCTGCAGGTCCTCAAATTTGACATCAACATTCCCGTTGCCTATCATTTTCTGCGCAGATATGCTAAGGTAAGAGAGAAGAGACACATCTTCATGCTCCTGCTGCTGAGTTAGTTTCCTCTATACTGAGTGGCTGCCTGAGTGGTGTGAAGGGGAAAGGGACAACAGGAGGCAGGGAGTTTTCTCCTTCTATCCAACCTCCTAGGTTAAAGGTTGGTAATCTTTATGAAACAGTGGGAGGTGGGCAGGCGTGAGTTGCAGATTGCCACAGCGTGCCTATAAGGTTTTGAGGTGAGGACAGAGTTGGGGAGGGGAAACGTTTCTTTGATCAGGGAGGTGTCATGGACCGTCCGAGACGGGTAGGCACGTCTGCCCGGGGGTCTCTCGACCTGCAAGAGGGTCCCAATACCTGGAAGAGGGAGTGCGCCTGGAAAATTAATAAAGACAGAGAGAGAGAAAGCGAGGCGTCTGGAGGGCTGATAGGCTGTGCCTAAACAGCAAATTTTATTTTTCAAAGGCCAGGAATAAATACACTTTCTTGGCTCTGGTTTACGTCATAGCAAGAGGAATGCAAATGTATGCCTCACATGGCCTATACAATAGAGAAGTCAGATATGCAATCAGCGGTTGTAAAAAGTAACAGAATTTCCTGTAATCACAAAGCTTGCATCCAAACATTATTCACAAAGCTTGTTTACATCCAAACATTATTCACAAAGCTTGTTTACATACAAACATTATTCCTCCTGGCTGCAGGTATCTCTGGTTTGACCTTGTTTTAGAACTGAGATGTGAAAAGGTTTTTTGGTTTTGCTCATCAGAATATCTTTTAATCCATTCTCCTTTGTCTACTCCTGACTCAACTTAACTTCCCCATTCAGGAATCTCTGAGTCAGGAATCAAAGCCATCCCTTATGGTGGCATTTGCTTTGCAAATGTCGACAGTTAAACCATTATCTAGGGTACAAGGCAGTCTGGTAAGTAAGGTTTAAGGATTATTCTTAAAGTCATAAAAAGGTTAAAAGCAGGAACTGGTTGCCGGTAGGGGGTCACTCGGTAGGGGGTCACTCGGTCTAGCAGCAATGCATAATTTTAGACCCAAACGATATTGTGGTTGATATTAGAAACTGATCATTCATCTTTCAGTTCCTATATTTCCGGATAGCTCGACTGCCTCCAGTCGGAAACTGTGTTTGGGATCAAACTCACCGTATAGTGAGACTCACGCCTTTTAGGGGTCTCACACGGGAATGTTCCCCACAATTCCCTCTTTTTTTGTTTTTAAATGCAGCTCAAAAAGTTTGAGCTGAAGGTGCTGGAGGGAGGAGAACACAAGGCGGAAGAGGAACGGCAAGAGAATGATGAGTACAAGGAGAAAACCTCCAATGCCAATTAAGGGAGAAAGGGAAGGTAAATGAAAACCACGAGTCCAAGAGGACAACGTGTTTACAATGTCGCGGGCAATAGTGGCATCCTGCGGCAGCTGTTTGCGAGAAAAGTCAATAGCATGGATTTGACGCTGTAAGCGAAAAATGTCCAAAGACAGATTGTTGTGACTCCAAATGCCTTGTAGATGGGCACGGACCAGAGGCCAGTCCCATTCTGAGTCATTATAAGGGGCACTAGTAACACAAATGGAATTATAATCAGCATGACAAGGGAAACAGAGACGAGACTGAAGATTATGAACCTTGTCAACCAAAACAGTAACAGTTTGTTCTAAAGCATTAAGCTTAGCCTCCAATTGAGAATCAATATCAATTTGAGTACCCAAAGAAACAGAAACATTGTGGGCTAGATGGTTAACATATGTGGCAGCTTGAATACTGTGAGCTAAACTTTACAGCTGCTGTGGCAGCCGTGGCCACAATACTAACAATAGTCAAAATACTAGCAATAAGAATACTCAGAAAACGTTTGGGGCGGACAATTAAATCGCGGATGTCATGTAAAATTTGCAGGCTATATTCATCATACCAGGGGCCAGAAACATTAACAGGAAGCATAACATAAGGGGATTGATGAACGACGAGAATAGTATGGGTAGGAAAAATAGAGGAATCAATGCAGTTGGTAAGAGTGCAAGAAGGGCAAGAAATACGGTAGTGACCAGAAGAGACGGAAATGTTAACATGACTATAGAGTAAGGCATAAGGAGAAGCAACACAGGCTTGGACATAATGTTGGGAGCGAGAGGGGTAAGAAACACTGCGGGTACCGGCCTGCCAATAACTAGGGGTAAGAGCAGTAAAAAGACGCCAGAGAGACGTGTAGGTGCGGCCAGAGGAGGTAGAAAAAAATAGGAGTGGCCTAGCCGCCAGGGGACTGGTACCGATCAAAGGAGGTGGAGAGCGGCGCGGGGAGAGACCAATCATAAAGAGGGAAACCAGTAGAAAGGGTATAGGTAAGGGCAGTGAGTTGTTTAGGGTAGCAGAGTTTCCAGGGGGGAGAGGGGTCAAGAGAGGAGTTAACAACATGGCAGCGAGAGCGAGGAATAGATGGGAAATCAGGAGAGGAAGAATTCCACGATTCTTTGATACCAAGATAGGTGAGAAGCCAGTCCCTAGCATAGAAAGAGGTTTCGCCCTTAAGGAGGGCAGAAGGGCCTTCAAATGTGGTGAGATGCTTCATTCCTAATTCAAAGCAAAAGGGACCATTGGTAGAGGGGAGAATAGTTGAGAGCGAGTTGGTCCCATATTTTCGACGCATAAAAACACAGGGGGAGAAGCAGCTTGGGCAAAATAGGAGTAATTGGCAGTTTGAGGGGTAATATGAGTGGAGGAAGGGAAGCCAAAAAGAGAAGTATCATTCAAATAAACAGGAAAAGCAGGGTCAGTCCAGGTAACAGGACGGAGGATAGGAGGGTCAGGGACATAAGTCCAAAGGATTTGAGAAGAATCAGCAGAGTGAGCATGGGAGGGGGAAACCTGGCAGGACAATATGGCCATCTTGGCAATAAACATGACTGCAGGGGAACGGGAGTGTCCTTGTTCAAAAACAAGCTGGGTCGCTTCAGCAGTCAGACAGCGAAGTTGAGACCAGGTCGGCAGGGCACTGCCATGGAACGGTGTGCAGATTTGTTGTGCCCGTCGCAGGGGGCGGCGTCTCCGGTGGGGTGGCGGTGTCAGTGTCAGGCGACGAAATCGAGGTATTAGGGCGTTTGCTCTGCTGTTGAACTGGTCCATGCTTGACGAGACGTTCAGGTACCCAAATTGGCGAGGCAGCAGACCTGGGAAAAACACAAACATGTCCTCGTCCCCAGATGAGGACTGGATCTGGTCCATGCCATTGGTTAGCTAAAGGATCTTTCCACAAGACCTCAGCTGTAGCCTTATCCTGAGGGTGCCAGAAACGGTCGGCGGCGGAGAAGCCATTGGCATCCAAAGTTAAGAAATTTAGGACATATAAGGCATGATGCAACCAGTTGTGGGGCGTCTTATGAATAAAGTGAAGGGTACTACCCTGTTTGAGTTTGTGTAGTAAAGTTTTGAGGACAGCGTGGGAGCGTTCCACAACGCCCTGACCCTGAGGATTAAAAGGAATGCCAGTGCGATGACAAATCTGAAACTGAGAACAAAAGTTAGCAAAACCTTTGCTGGTATAGGCAGGGCCATTATCAGTCTTTAAAATCTTGGGGGGTCCTATAATAGAGAAAACTTGTAAACAGTGAGAAATAACATCCTTCACAGCTTCACCTGTATGAGCAGAGGCCACAACAAAATGAGAACAGGTGTCAATGGTAACATGTACATATTGTAATTTACCAAAGGGTGCAAAATGAGTGACATCCATTTGATAAATATGGCCCGCTTGCAAGCCCCGAGGATTAACCCTGTGGTGTTGGGTAACAGGCAGGTGAGGCAAGCAAGCCGTACAGGTACAGGTTTTAATAATTTGTCGAGCCTGCTCTGGTTATCTTAAATTGCAAAGGAAGGCTGCGCGCACTTTGGTGATGCAGCGCATGAGAAGCCTCGGCCTGTTGGATAGGAGATAAAACAGGGAAAACATGTTGAGTAAGTTGATCAGCAAACAAATTACCCTCAGTCAGGGGGCCAGGCAGGGTAGAGTGAGTCCTGATATGTCCTATAAAGAAAGGGTAAAAACGTTTTTGTACTGCTTGCTGCAAGGGAAGAAGGAGGAGAGGAGTCTGAAAAGGAAAGAGGAGCAGTTTCTAAATTTTGTATCAAATTAACCACATACTGACTGTCAGAATAGATATTTAAGGGCGTATCCCAATTTTCTAAAACATACTGGACTGCCAGTAACTCCACACGCTGTGCCGAATGTTCATTTGTCTGGAAGGAAAACGGCTGTTTGTTGACCGTTCCAGCTGCAATCCCAGAAGAGGAACCATCAGTAAAGGCTAAAGAAGCAGAAGGCAAGGGCGATTTAACACCGGTCTGTGGAAAGATAAGAGAGCATTGTGAATAAAATTGTAGTAGTTTATCAGCAGGATAATGACACAAAATTTGTCCTGAAAAACCTGCAAAAGCAATTTGCCAAGAGTCAGAAAACTGCCACAGCCACTGCTGTTGGGCATTAGTATATGGGACAACAATTTTCAAAGGGTCAGTGCCAAACAAAGTTAAGGCACGTTGCCTGCCCTTAGCAACCAACGTAGCCACCAGGTCAAAGTAAGGGGAAAGAACTTTACCACGACTTGCTGGAAGATGGATCCATTCCAAAATCCCTTCTTGCCAAAAAACTCCAGTAGGGGTATAAGCAGTGCGAAGAATGCAGTAACACCATGACATATTGTCTTTAATTCTGGTCAATTTTTGTTGACGGAGGGCGTCATGAACAAGTTGCAGAGCCTGTTTAGCAGGATCCGATAACGATCTAGGAGAGGTTGGTTTGGAAGGGCCCTTTAACATATCAAAGAGGGGCTTAAGTTGACCTTTTAAACTAGGGCGAATCCAGTTAATATCACCCAAAAACTTTTGGAAATCATGTAAAGTCTTAAGATTACCTGTGGACAAAAGTGGAGTTTTAAAGGAGACCTGGTTAGACTCAATGAGTCTTCCAAGATAATGGTAAGGAGTAACAGTTTGAACCTTGTCTGGAGCAATGATAAGATTAGCTCTATTAAGACAATATTTTAGGAGTTCATATGCCTGAAATAAAAGAGACTGCGAAGGGGCAGCCAGCAACAAATCATCCATATAATGCAATAGCAGAGCATCAGGAAAGTCCTGACATACTGGGTAAATGGCCTTGGCAACATAGGATTGATATAAAGTAGGACTATTTGCCATTCCCTGTGGGAGAACGAACCATTCATATCTATCATAAGGCCTCTCAAAATTGGTAGATGGAACGCTAAAGGCAAAATGTTTGCAATCAGCCAGAGCCAAAGGGATGGTGAAAAAGCAGTCTTTTAAATCAATAACTATAAGATGCCACTCCTGCGGCACAACAGGAGAGGGCAAGCCTGGTTGTAGGGGCCCCATAATTTCCATGGTTTCATTAACTTTCCTTAAGTCCTGTAATAGTCTCCATTTACCAGAGCGTTTTTTAATGGCAAAAATAGGAGAATTCCAGGGACTGTTGGTAGGCCGAATATGACCCGCATCAAGCTGTTCCTGAACCAACTCTTGAGTGGCAAACTGGGGAATCAGACTTCCAGCAAATAGGATCAGCATGGGCATCGAGAGAATCAGTGGCCCTTAGGAAAAATACCCTAAACCTCGTTTGTCATATTTTGGAGAAGGAGAAATAGGCTCCGGTACTCCCTGTAAATTTTTACCTAAGCCTTTTCCTTCTTGATAATCTTGTCTTTTCATAAAATCTGCCAAGCAAAATTTCCAGTAGTAAGTTTTGCTTCCATCGCTTCTAAAACATCTCGACCCCACAAATTAAACAGGAGTCCTGGAAGGATATAAGGACGAAAATATCCCTCATGTCCCTAAGCATCAGTCCACTTTAATAAATTAGTAGATTGTTCAGGATTATTACTCATTCCAATTCCTTGTAAAGAAGTCATAGAAGGGGAGGAAGGCCACTGTAAAGGCCAGTGATTAGATGAAAAAACAAAAATATCAACTCTAGTATCTAGCAGACCCTTAAAAGGCTTGCTAGCAATCCATATAGTCAATTCAGGGCGAGTCAGTAATAGACTGCACCCAATAAGCGTGATTTGAGGATCCAAAAGCGGAGCAACCTCAAGTCTCAGTGGAAAGGGGATCACCTATAGAGGTATTCACAGGTACAAGAAGCTGCGCTATAGGCTTATCAGGAGTTAGAGTAAATATTCCACGAGGTGCCCAAACCATAACTTTAATTTTTCTGAAGAACCAGATTTACTGAGGACTTGAACCAACAACCTTGCAGTTGCAGGCCTCACACTTTAATGACTGAGCTAACAAGTCACTTGCTTTACAAAAAGTTAGAAAGCTTTTCTTAAATTGTATTTTGGATGCAAATTTGGCCACCTGAGGTAGTGTAGCTTGCCTGAGATCTGAGCGGGTGGGGCTTGCAGTCAGCAGAGAAAGGAAAAAAAAAAAAAATTTCAGTTTAAAACTGAGCTAGCAGTTTCTGGGCCTTTGGCCCCGCTGCGAGTACCCCCGCCCCAATCATGCGGAGGCAAAGCTTCTGTGGTCAAATTTTCTAAGAGAGAAACAGGACAAACACATTCACAAAGCTTTCTCCAAACAGCAGTCAATACAACAGTTTGAGGTAGATTATTACCTTGAAAGCAAAATTGATTAATCTTTTCTCCATTAAGTCCCCAAGCTTTTTTATCCAAACTTTCACCTTCAGGGATCCAGGAACACAATTCACGAACAACTTGCAAAAATTTCTGTACATGACTAAACTTTACATCACGACCTCTAGTCTTCATCATAAAACGTATAAACAACTTACATTCCTTAGACTCTAAATGCCCCATGTTTTACTCCAGACTGAAAACTTGAAAATCAACACTTGTATATACACGATTAAGAAAACAACTCAAAAACTTACTGCTGCAGCCTCACTACTTAACTGATGTGCGTCACTGTAATCCCTCGTGTCCAGGCCCCGTGTCGTGGTCGCCAGATCTCGTGGACCATCCGGGACGGGTAGGCACGTCTGCCCGGGGGTCTCTCGACCTGCAAGAGGGTCCCAATACCTGGAAGAGGGAGTGCGCCTGGAAAATTAATAAAGACACAGAGAGAGAAAGCGAGGCATCTGGAGGGCTGATAGGCTGTGCCTAAACAGCAAATTTTATTTTTCAAAGGCCAGGAATAAATACACTTTCTTGGCTCTGGTTTACGTCATAGCAAGAGGAATGCAAATGGCCAGGCACGGTGGCTCACGCCTGTAATCCCAGCACTTTGGGAGGCCGAGGCGGGTGGATCACGAGGTCAAGAGATCAAGACCATCCTGGTCAACATGGTGAAACCCCGTCTCTACTAAAAATACAAAAAATTAGCTGGGCATGGTGGCGCGTGCCTGTAATCCCAGCTACTCAGGAGGCTGAGGCAGGAGAATTGCCTGACCCCAGGAGACGGAGGTTGCGGTGAGCCGAGATTGCGCCATTGCACTCCAGCCTGGGTAACAAGAGCGAAACTCCGTCTCAAAAAAAAAAAAAAAAAAAATGTATGTCTCACATGGCCTATACAATAGAGAAGTCAGATATGCAATCAGCAGTTGTAAAAAGTAACAGAATTTCCTGTAATCACAAAGCTTGCATCCAAACATTATTCACAAAGCTTGTTTACATCCAAACATTATTCACAAAGCTTGTTTACATACAAACATTATTCCTCCTGGCTGCAGGTATCTCTGGTTTGACCTTGTTTTAGAACTGAGATGTGAAAAGGTTTTTTGGTTTTGCTCATCAGAGTATCTTTTAATCGGATTCTCCTTTGTCTACTCCTGACTCAACTTAACTCAACTTCCCCATTCAGGAATCTCTGAGTCAGGAATCAAAGCCATCCCTTATGGTGGCATTTGCTTTGCAAATGTCGACAGTTAAACCATTATCTAGGGTACAAGGCAGTCTGGTAAGTAAGGTTTAAGGATTATTCTTAAAGTCATAAAAAGGTTAAAAGCAGGAACTGGTTGCCGGTAGGGGGTCACTCGGTCTAGCAGCAACGCATAATTTTAGGCCCAAACGATATTGTGGCTGATATTAGAAACTGATCATTCATCTTTGAGTTCCTATATTTCCGGATAGCTTGACTGCCTCCAGTAGGAAACTGTGTTTGGGATCAAACTCACCGTATAGTGAGACTCACGCCTTTTAGGGGTCTCACACGGGAATGTTCCCCACAGGGAGGGACATGTGGAAAGCTTTGAGGGTATGCTGGCAATATGCTTATTCTTTGCCTGAGTACTGGTTACAAGGGAGGTCCCTTTATAATTCATTGTATTGTGCAAATGTGTGTCATGTACTTTTCTCTTTGTGTGTGTGATAGTTTATACTTTTAAAAAATAAGTTTAAACAAGAAAAGGTTGTTTTGAATTATGGAACACTTCATAGGAAGGACCAGGTACAGAGTCATGGTGGGAGGACTTTGGCTTTTTAAAGGATGACCTGTATAGCAAGGGGGGATGTGGGCCAGTACCATACACACAGTTGATAATTTGATTAAAATCCTAAAGGTGGCAAATCCCACAAACCATTTCAGAATCCCCACTAAGGAGTCTGCTTTTGTGGGTAGGGAAGATGAGGTGAGTTATGGTTGCATTACTCAAACAGAGGGCCACTGAGGCTTGGGATGAGATACTGGAGAGGTAGTCCTCTGCTTGGTGCCAGTTTTCTGAATTGATTTCTGAGCCAGTCTTCTCATTTCCTTTAGCGTATCCACACCAGTATGAAGACACTGACCTTGTCCCGCTACATCTGTGAGTTGAGTCTACAGGAATACGACTATGTCCAGGAGAAAGCTTCCAAGCTAGCTACTGCCTCCTTGCTCCTGGCCCTCTACATGAGACATCTCGGATACTGGGTAAACACTTGTGAGAGAGGAGTATGGGGGTAGAGATTTAAAAAGCAAAAGGTCAGCTCAGGGGGAAGGTGTAAATTAGGGCCACGGGAAACTCTTGGGGACAAACCTGCCATGTACTCACAATTATGAACTCTAACACCTGGACAACTTGGGGCAAAGGTTTCTACAGCAATAGTTTTGAATTATGTCATTTTTCATAATCAAAGTACCCTTTGTTCCAAAGAAAGCTCACCTGAAAGCCCTATATTACATACCAGACTACTGTGAAGGTACTCTGGTTGTCGCAGAGGGTAGTGTGACCCTACTTCTTATCCCCGGCCCTGTTCCCCTCTTGCCTCTTGCAACCCCTCAGCAAGGCTGACTCCTGAGGGAGCTTGTCGGAATAGGGTTTGAAAAGCGCTGAGCCAGAGAAGAGTAGTGAAAGCAACTGGCTGTGAGTATAAACGTGGCACTCAGGGGCATGACTTTAGTGTTCTCCTCTGAAGAAGCCTTCAAAGCCTCCAGCTCTAATACAGATAAAACTCATATTTGATGCTTTCTTGATTTTATGAAAAGTTGAGGGTAAAAGCAGCTTTAGAGAATTTTGCATTCTTACTCATGGTATGTATAATATGCAATCCAAGCAGCAGAAGTATGCTTGCAAATGCAGCCCCTCTGCCTAACCACTCCTGAGCTCCTCCTACCTAAAAATCCTGAAGCCACTGAGGGAAGAACCTGTGTGTGCTGAGAAAGAACCACATAAAGTAGTTACGTGAACTTGGACAAGCCATTCTGAAATTTCCTGAAACAGAGAAAGCATTCAATAGATGACAGTGATGATGAAAAAGAATAAATAATACTCATAGCTGGCATTTAATGAGTGCTTAGACAGTGATCTAAGCACTTTGTGTATTAACTCATTTAATCTCCATAACAACCCCACACGATAGTACTGTTATCCCTGTTTTGCAGATAAGAAATAACTCCCATGTTTATATAGCTGATGAGAGGTGGAGCTAGGCTTTGGAAATTAGGAGTGGTGTTCACAATCTAAACCAATTGCATAATCAGGATGGGAATGGCCACAGCTCTGGAGCTAAGGACCTGGAGGCCCCATGCTAAAGCAGGCTTTGACCCTTGGATCCCATGGAAATCCAGTGGACCCTTAGGGCAACAGCTGATGGGTTCAGGGCAGCAAACTGTGTGCCAGCTAAGAGAAATATTTCAGGGTTTTCACACTTGGTGACTAAACCAGTGCGTATCAGCTAAATATCAGCCTGAATCTGAAATCCAGTAGTCTGGCTCCACAATCCTCTATGTTAGCATACTGCCTTTCCTGTAGATAAAGGAGGCTTCACAGAAGAGGTGACTTTTGGGCTGGGTCTTAAAGGGTATGTAGGAACTTGTGAGAAGAGACATTCTAGGCAGAGGGAGCAATAATTATAAAGACATGAAGGCATTAGAAGGGAGCGTGACCTGACTTCAAACTATACTACAAGGTTACAGTTAATCAAAACAGCATGGTACTGGCACCAAAACAGATATATAGACTAATGAAACAGAGCAGAGGCCTCAGAAATAATGCCATACACCTACAACCATCTGATCTTTGACAAACCTGACAAAAGCAATGGGGAAAGGATTACCTATTTAATAAATGGTGTTGGGAAAACTGGCTAGCCATATGCAGAAAGATGAAACTGGAACTCTTCCTTATACCTTATACAAAAATTAACTCAAGATGTAAGATTTAAATGTAAGACCTAAAACCATAAAAACCCTAGAAGAAAACCTAGGCAATACCATTTAGGACATAGGCATGGGCAAAGACTTCATGACTAAAACACCAAAAGCAATGACAACAAAAGCCAAAATTGACGAATGGGATCTAATTAAACTAAAGAGCTTCTGCACAGCAAAGGAAACTATCATCAAAGTGAACAGGCAAGCTACAGAATGGGAGAAAATTTTTGCAGTCTACCCATCTGACAAAGGGCTAATATCCAGAATCTACAAAGAACTTAAACAAATTTACAAGAAAAAACGCCATCAAAAAGTGGGCAAAGGATATGAACAGACACTTCTCAAAAGAAGAGATTTATGCGTCCAAAAAACATATGAAAAAAAGCTCATCATCACTGGTCATTAGAGAAATGTAAATGAAAACCACAGTGAGATACTATCTCATGCCAGTAAGAATGTTCATCATTACAATGTCAGGAGACAACAGATGCTAGTTAGGATGTGGAGAAATAGGAATGCTCTTACACTGTTGGTGGGAATGTAAGTTCAACCATTGTGGAAGATGGTGTGGCGATTCCTCAAGGATCTAGAAATAGAAATACCATTTGACTGAGCAATCCCATTACTGGGTATATATCCAAAGGATTATAAATCATTCTGTTATAAAGACACATGCACACGTATGTTTATTGCACCACTGTTCACAATAGCAAAGACTTGGAACCAACCCCAATGCCCATCAATGATAGACTGGATAAAGAAAATGTGGCTCATATACATCATGGAATACTATGCAGCCATAAAAAAGGATGAGTTCATGTCCTTTGCCAGGGACATAGATAAATCTGGAAACCATCATTCTCAGCAAACCGACACAAGAACAGAAAACCAAACATCACATGCTCTCACTCATAAGTGGGTGTTGAACAATGAGAACACATGGACACAGGAAGGGGAACATCACACACAGGACCTGTCAGGGAGTGAGGGGCTGGGGAGGGATTCCATTAGGAGAAATAGCTAATGTAGGTGACGGAGTGATGTATGCAGCAAACCACCATGGCATGTGTATACCTATGTAACAAACCTGTATGCTCTGCACATGTATCCCAGAACTTAAAGTATATATTAACCAAAAAAAAAAAAAAAGAAAAAAGAAACAGCGGGGTAAGATGTTAACAACAGGTAAACTTGCATGAAAGAAAAATGGGTGTTGTATATGTTTACTTTCATAACATTTTTACTTTATTTTATTTTTTATTTTTTTGAGACGGAGTTTCGCTCTTGTTACCCAGGCTGGAGTGCAGTGGCGCGATCTCGGCTCACCGCAACCTCCGCCTCCTGGGTTCAGGCAATTCTCCTGCCTCAGCCTCCTGAGTAGCTGGGATTACAGGCACGTGCCACCATGCCCAGCTAATTTTTTGTATTTTATAGAGACGGGGTTTCACCATGTTGACCAGGATGGTCTTGATCTCTTGACCTCGTGATCCACCCGCCTCGGCCTCCCAAAGTGCTGGGATTACAGGCTTGAGCCACCGTGCCCGGCTAACATTTTTACTTTAATATTAATATTTTAAAAAAGACGGAAGCGGCCAGGCGCAGTGGCTCAAGCCTGTAATCCCAGCACTTTGGGAGGCCAAGGTGGGTGGGCCACTTGAGGTCAGGAGTTCAAAACCAGACTGTTCAACATAGCAAAACCCCGTCTCTACTAAAAATACAAAATTAGCTGGGCATGGTGGTACATGCCTGTAATCCCAGCTATTCGGGAGGCTAAGGCAGGAGAATCGCTTTAACCTGGGAGGCAGAGGTTGTACTGAGCCAAGATTGTGCCACTGCACTCCTGCCTGGGCAACAGGAGCAAAACTCCATCTCAAAAAAAAAAAAAAAAAAAAAAAAAGCATGTTGTATTTGGGGCACAATAAGGCATCCCCTATTATAGAGCAGAGAGTATGGTAAAAGGAGAGGTGCTAATGATGTTAATAGTGACAGATGAGACCAGAATGGTAGATTGTGGTCAGATTGTGAATGAAAGGCCCTGTATGTCATGCTGAGAGACCACTTTACACTAAGGCATTGAAGGCTTTTTAGGCAAGGAAGTGACCTGCTCCTGTTTGTGTGTTTTAGAAACAGTACTGGTATACCAATACAAAAGAAGGTAGAGTAGATGAGAGAGCATGAAGATGGGAACACCAGTGAGTGGGCTATTGTAACACAGTCAATGTGAAGCACTGAGGGTCTGAACTGACACAGTGGCACTGGGGCCTTTTAATCTTATTTAACACACCCAGTCTACTCCATTACCCCTTGCGTTACTCCCCTACTCAGCATGCCAATGACTGCCCTTTACCTGTGGTGGTCATTTCAAACAGTATTTGGGGGAGCCCTGGTTTTCCTGCAGAAGTGTCTCAGGGACCATGTAAAAGATACAGGTGTCCAAATTTGTGGGCTTCTTAGCTCCTACGCCCACTTCCAGGTAAGATATTTGGGCTTCCAGGTAAGACACTTGAGAAAAAGGAGTTCAAGGAAAATAATGTAAGACTTTTTTTAGGAAACCACTGACTTATAAATCCTCTTTCCTTCTCTCTCTTTTGAGCTCCCCCCTTCACCACCCATTGTGGACATGCTCTCCTCTGTGAAGCTTTCTGTGACTTTCCCAACAGAGTTCATGGGTCCTGCTGCTCTGTTCCTCCAGTATCCTATGCTCACTTCTGTTATAGCACTTATCACACATTTTGTAACTCTCTGTTTGCACGTCTGTCTCCTCTACTGGACTAGAGACTCCTCAAGGGCAGGTGCCTCATTCATTCTTATGTTCCCAGGATCCTACATATAGGTCTTGGTAATCCTAGCTAGCATTGTTTGGGTACTTACTATGTTCCAGACTCTGTTCTAGCACTTACTATGTGCCAGACTTTGTTCTATGTGTGACACACACACACACACACACACACACACACACACACACACACTCTTAATCCTATGATGGAATTACTGTAATAATCCCTATTTGGCAGATTGGGAAACTGAGGCCCCAAGAGGTTAATTAACTGGCTCAACGCCAAGCTGTTAGGGGAACTGAAATTTGACCTGAAGCATTTTGCCTCCAGAACCTCTGCTCTTAAACACTGCTATACCACTTCTGCCACATGATAAGGATTCTTAGCTGAGTGAGAAAATGAACCTGCTGAATGATAGCTGTTAGAGCTAGAGAGGAGGATCCACCTTAAGTTCATGTTGGCTCTTGAGTTGGGACCTAAACTTTGTTTTGGGGTTTACCTGGCTGTTAGCTCTGGACCTGAGAGTGAGTAAATTACAAAATCAGTCCTGTTCCTTAGGACTGGTAGATTTCTATTTATATGAACATCTGTGACCAGGGCTAATATATATGTTTTTAAGAGATAGGGTCTTGTTCTGTTATTCAGGCTGGAGTTCAGTGGTGCAATCATAGCTCACTGCAGCCTCGAACTCCTGGGCTCAAGCAATCCTCCTGCCTCAGCCTCCCAAGTAGCTGAGACTGTAGGTGCATACCACCATGCCCAGCTAATTTTTAAAATTTTTTATAGAGATAGGGTTTTGCCATGTTGCCCAGGCTGGTCTTGAATTCCTGGACTCAAGCAGTCCTCCTGCCTCGGGCTCTTAATGTGCTGAGATTACAGGCATGATCCCTACCATGCCTGGCCAAGAGCTAATATCTAAATGGTACATATGGATATAGCCATCCCAGTAGTTTGTAGCTGGAACCTATTCTTCTAGATAGCATAGTATAATTATTGATCAGTGCCCATACTGTGTCAATCTTTGAAATGTTTTGAATGTCATCTCTGCTTAAACCATGTATGGGAAGCTTGGATTTGAGATAGCAGAGATGGAGGAAGGGTGTGCTTCCTGTATTAGAAATCACTATTCGTGCTGCTTCTTCCAGGTTCCCATCCTGGAGTATTACAGTGACTACAAGATCTCTGAGCTTTACTCTGTGGTCAAACGGCTGAACAAACTGCTGACTTTCAATCCTTACTATAATCTCAAGACTGTGTATACCAAGTATTCTCACCCGTAAGTACCAAGCCTCAGCTGAGGTTGAGTTTGTGTTCATTCATGGGGAAGCTTTAAAATACTAGGCCCAGACTAGCCTCACTTAAGAGAAGAAGGTTCAGGCATTTTTTTACCTTCTTTTCTACTAAGGTTAAAGCAAGATAGGGAACCAAGGGTCCTGTGTCCCATTTGTTCCATGGAGCCTGATTGTCTTTGCCCTATTCTATACTGAGCAGACCCTTCTTCCTTTTGCAGGGTCTTCTTTGAAGTCACCAAAATCCCCACCTTGGATATGTCAAAGCTGGAGAAGATTCTGAAGTATGATTGTGTGGCTGAGGGCCCGATACTCTAGCAGCAGCCTCAGGGCCAGGCATGCATTTTAATAGGGTATCTTTATTCTACGTTTGAATTGGTCTTTTGATCACCTTTATTCATTTTTCCTCCCTGTTTGTCTTTTCCCTAACTGATAATGCTATCAATATTTATGTTGTTCGTTTTTATGAAAGAAAAAATATTGTCATATTTGACTAGAAATTGAATAAAAAATTAATGGTTGTTGTTAAAATGGTTCACATCCCCTCTTATTGTTCAGGAACCCCATGCATAGCTCAAGAATTTTTTTTCTTCCTAGTCAACGCTGAGCCCTGGCACCTAGATTACCCAATTTTCTCTTCTGTTTAGAAGACTTCTCATGGTAAGAGGAATTGAGCTAACTGAACTGATGGATGGATCTATAGAAGGAGGATTCTGGTGAGGGGGGTGGTGCCCAGTCCAAGGAGAAAGCTCCTTACCTGACAGGCAGGCCTCACTGTTCAGAGCTGGGCAGCTGGCAGTGTAGGATAATACCCTTTGGTCTCAATCTCAGGTATTTTGCTTTCTTTGCTTCTTCCTAGATGGTGAAAAGTTGGGGATCGGGATTTTAATCTAAATGTAGCCTTGCTTTCAGTTACGCAGCTTTTTAGAGTCTTAATTTGAAAATTCTCTTGGAATGGTATGTGCTAAAACCATTTTTGGCCTTGTCTTTTGCCAAGAGAAGAAATTCCTACCTGTAAAATCAGCAAGGTGTCCCATGAATGCAAACATCAACTACTTGCACAGTCTCGAATTCATATAGCATTAAGAGGTTCTGAGTTTTTTTCTCACTCTGCCCTACCTTTGGGGTGATATGTATTGGGACAGTTACTTAAGTTGTTAATAGAGGAGTGGAGCATCCGCTATGCCAGCTGTTCAAGAGCCACTACCTCAGTCTCTCAGTCTCACCCCAGGATCTCCCCACAGTCCAGCAAGTAATGTCTACCACAGCAGGAGACCTCTAGGACTCTATTCTAGTATTGTAGCTGGCAATTATCCTGATTGGTCTGTGGCCATTTGTTACCACTTGTCAAATATTTTGAATATCAGTCCTGGAGGGTGGATGTTTGGTGGAGAGGACAATCAAGGAAGCAGTTATGGGGAAAATGCCTCTTCAGTTCTGTCCCAAGACTCCCCTTGCTATTTTAATTATATCACCTTTTCTGATGTGTTAGAGACGGATGAGCATGCCAAGCCGTTAGATGTCTCAGTGTTTTCCTTCCCTTTGAATCAGTTTCCCATTCTTCCTCCTGACTTGCTTTGTCTTGGAGGCCAGGCACCACTAGGTTTCCTCCTGCCCTATTCCACTGTATTACAAGATGACTAAGGAGTACAGCCAGAGAGGTCCAAACTGCTCGGCATTGGTTCTGCTGGCACAGCCAACTTTGCATAAACATGGTAAAAGCACTAGGCTGGAAGCTATCTTGCAAATCTCCAGCCTTATTAAAAGGACATGTCTTGTATCTGCTTTTGAATTCTGGGGCTTTACATCAAGGTGAAAAAAATTAACCAGTTGAATTATTTCCCCCTTTTTACCAACCCTGTTCTTGTTGTTTTTGCAAATGCCTCAACATTCATTTTACACACACTCATCACCACTTCAAAATTAAGATAGTTATTAGAACCGGATCCTGTTAAAGGTGGATGCAAAAATTATTGCTGTTTTTGCCATTCTTTTAATGGCAACAACCACAATTACTTTTGCACCAACCTAATATTTAGTGACTTGTTAAAGAAGTACATCTGTTACTTTATCAGGAATTTGCTGGCCCAATGAGGTGGTTCATGCCTGTCATCCCAACACTTAGGGAGGTCAAGGCAGGAAGATCACTCAAACCCAGGAGTTCGAGACCAACCTGGGCAACACAACGAGACCCTGTCTCTACAGAAAGTTAAAAAATTAGCCAGGCAGAGTGGCACATGCCTGTGGTCCCAGCTACTCAGGAGACTGAGGCAGGAGGATATCTTGAGCCCAGGAGGTAGAGGTTGTAGTAAGCCATGATCATGCCACTGCACTCCAGCCTGGGCAATAAAGCAAGACACTGCTTCAAGGAAAGAAAAAAGAATTTGCTTTTATGTTTTGATGACTCTCTATACATTTAGCTTTCTTTGTAACCTTTTGTATTTTTAACAGTTTTCTTAACTGAATGGAAATTATTGTATTTATATATGTATATAACTTTATATCTCCCTATATCTTTAAGATCATAACAGTTTAAAAAACAAAACTAAAAAATTCTAAAAGTTTAAATAAACTACAAAATCATCTATATAGGTCATAAAAACACTCTGGTAGAGAAATGTGCCCAGTAATTCATAAGTAAAACAAATGTAGAAAGCCTGTGAAATAATGTGATATGCTTAGAAAAATGATGGACACATAGCATAAATATCTAATAAATGGTGGTGGAACTCTATAGTAATGGAAGGGGCACAGAGTGGCTACAGAGGTGAGGAGGGGTGAGACTGCTAAAAAAAAAAGACTTATATGGTATGTTGAAGGTTTTTATACTGAGAGTTTTTATTTGGGAGATGTACCAAGGTTCAATTAGAAAATAGAACTACTCTAATTATTTCAAACAGAGGAACTTTAATGCAAGGAATTGGTTACTCAAGAACAAAAGAGCTAAGGAGCCACACACACTGCATGAAGCTTCTGTTTTACTTAGGGTTGGAGGGGCAATAGCAAGAGATGGTGTCACCAGAGCCCCAGATGCCAGGGATATCAAGCTGAACTTGGAACCAGTGACCATTTAGGACCAACGAGGGTAGGACTGATGAAAGGAGGCTGAAGCCAGGAAGGAGACACAATTACTGCCATACCTATTGCTAGAGGTAGAGTGAGAAAGGAAATAGCCTGGCTTCTTTATATTTTAATAGTTTTAGGGGAATACGTGGTTTTTGTTACATGGATAATTTATTTAGTGGTAATCTGAGATTTTGGTGCACTTGTCACCCAAGCAGTATACATTGTACCCTGTGTATGTAGTTGTTTATCCCTCACCCTCTCCCACCCTTCCCACAGGTCCCCAAAGTCCATTATATCATTCTTATTGCTTTGCATCCTAATAGCTTAGCTCCCACTTATAAGTGAGAACATACAATATTTGGTTTTCCATTCCTGAGTTACTTCACTTAGAAAAATGGTCTCCATTTGTTCTCCAATTCCATCCATGTTGCTGTAAATGCCATTATTTTGTTCCCTTTTATGGCTGAGTAGTATTCCATGGTGTATGTATACCACATTTTTCCATCTACTCATTGGTTGGTGGGCATTTTAGATTGGTTTCATATTTTTGTAGTTGCGAATTATGCTGCTATTAACGTGTGTGCAGGTGTCTTTTTCATATAATGACTTCTTTTCCTTTGCGTGTTTACCCAGTAGTGGGATCACTGGATTGAATGGTAGTTCTACTTTTAGTTCTTTAAGGAATCTCCATACTGTTTTCCATAGTGGTTGTACTAGTTTACTTTCCCACCAGCAGTGTAAAGGTGTTGCCTTTGCAACACATCCACACCAGCGTCTACTATTTTTTCACTTTTTGGAGTAAGGTGGTATCTCACTGTGATTTTAATGTGTATTTCCCTGATAATTAGCAATGTTGAACGTTTTTCCATATGTTTGTTAGTAATTTGTATATTTTCTTTGGAGAATTGTCTATTCTTGTCCTTTGTCTACCTTTTGATGGGGTTGTTTTTTTTCTTACTGATTTGTTCAAGTTCCTTGTAGATTCTGGATATTAGTCCTTTGTCAGATATGTAGTTTGTGAATATTTTTTCCCACTCTATGGTTGTCTGTTTACTCTGCTGATTATTTCTTTTGCTATACAGTAGCTTTTTAGTTTAATTAGGTCCCATTTATTTATTTTTATTTTTCTTGTATTTGCTTTGGGGTTCTTCATCATAAATTATTATTTCTAAGCAATGTCTAGAAGAGTTTTTCTGATGTTAACTTCTAGAATTTTTATGGTTTCAGGTCTTAGATTTAAGTCTCTGATCCATCATGAGTTGATTTTTGTATAATAGGAGATATGAAGATCCAGTTTTATTCTTCTACATGTGGCTTGCCAGTTATCCCAGCACCATTTGTTGAATAGGATGTCCTTTCCCTACTTTATGTTTTTGTTATTTTGTTGAAGATCAGTTGGCTGTACATATTTGGCTTTATTTCTGGGTTTTCTATTCTGTTCCATTGGTCTATGTGCCTATCTTTATACCAGTACCATGCTGTCTTGGTTACTATAGCCTTATAGTATGGTTTGAAGTCAAGTAATGTGATGCCTCCAGATTTGTTCTTTTTGCTTAGTCTTGCTTTGGCTATACGGGCTCTTTTTTGGTTCCATATGAATTTTAGGATTGTATTTTCTAGTCTTGTAAATAATGGTGGTGGTATTTTGATGAGAATTGTGTTGAATCCGTAAGTTGCTTTTGGCAGTATGGTCATTTTTACAATATTGATTCTACCCATCTGTGAGCATGGAATGTGTTTCCGTTTGTTAGTGTCATGATTTCTTTCAGCAGTGTTTTGTAGTTTTCCTTGTAGAGATCTTTCACCTCCTTGGTTAAGCATATTCCTAAGTTATTTTATTTTTATTTTTTTGCAGCTGTTGTATAAGGGATTGAGTTATTGATTTGATTCTCAGTGTGGTCATTGTTGGTTTATAGCAGTGCTGTTGATTTGTGTACATTGATTTTGTATCCAGAAACTTTACTGAATACAAGTATCAGATCTAGGAGCTTTTTGGATGAGTCTTCAGGGGTTTCACATACCATACAATTCACCCACTTAAAGTGTATAATTCAGGCTGGGCATGGTGGCTCATGCCTATGATCCCAACACTTTGGGAGACTGAGGCAGGAGGATTGCTTGGGCCCAGGAGTTCAAGACCAGCCTGGGCAACATTGTGAGACCCTGTTTCTATAAAAAATTTAAAAATATTTAAAACATTTAAAAATATGTAATTCAAGCTTTTAGTATATTCAGAGTTTTGCGGCTGGGCATGCTGGCTCATGCCTGTAACCCCAGCACATTGGGAAGCTGAGGCAGGCAGATCACTTGAGATCAGGAGTTTGAGACCAGCCTGGCCAACATGGTGAAACCTCATCTTTACTAAAAATACAAAAATTAGCCAGGCATGATGGTGCATGCCTGTAATCCCAGCTACTCAGGAGGCTAGGACAGGAGAATCACTTGAACCCAGGAGGTAGAGGCTGCAGTGAGCCAAGATCATGCCACTGCACTCCAGCCTGGGTGACAGAGCCAGATTCTGTCTCAAAAAACAAACAAAAAAAAGAGTTTTATAACCATCACCTCAATCTAATTTTGGAACATTTTCATCACCCTTCAAACCTATTAGCAATCAGTCTCCTTTCCCCACACCTTATGAGCCCTAGGCAACCACGAATTTACTTTCTGTCTCTATCAGTTTGCCCATTCTGGACATTTCGTATAACTTGAATCATATGATATGTGGCCTTTGCGTCTGGTTTCTTTCACATAGCATAATGTTTCCAAGGTTCATCCATGTAATAGCATGTATCAGTACTTCCTTTTATTGCTGAATAATATACCATTGTATGAATAAATATACATTGAGTTTATCCAGTCATCAGTTGGTAGAAATTTGGGTTTTTCCACTTTTTGGCTATTGGGAATAATTCTGCTATGAAGATTCATGTGTAAGTGTGGGGGCCTCAGTTTTCATTTCTCAGGTATATACTTGGGAGTAGAATTGCTGGATCATGTGGTAACTCTTTGTTTAACTTGAGAAACTTCCAGACTTTCCCAAAGTGGCTGCACCATTTTACACTCCCATAAACAGTATGTGAGGGTTCCAGTTTCCCTATACCCTCTCAACACTTGTTATTATCTTTTTACTATAGCTATCCTAGTGGTTGTAAGTGATATCTTATTGTGATTTTGATTTACATATCCTTGATGGCTAATTATGTTGAGCATATTCTCATGTGCATACTGGCCATTCGTGTATCCTTTTTAGAGAAATATCTATTCAAATCTTTTGCCCATCTTTTTTTTTTTTTTTTTTTT
Organism: Saimiri boliviensis; assembly: GCF_048565385.1. Classification (NCBI taxonomy): domain Eukaryota; kingdom Metazoa; phylum Chordata; class Mammalia; order Primates; family Cebidae; genus Saimiri; species Saimiri boliviensis. Next base: position 46,091,053 of record NC_133470.1, read on the forward strand.
GGAAACAGTCTTGCTCTGTTGCCCAGGCTGGAGTGCAGTGGCACAATCATGACTTACTGCAGCCTCAATCTCTTTGGCTCAAGGGATCTTTCTACCTCATTCTCCTGAGTAGTCGGGACTATAGGTACTTGTGACCACACCAACTACATTTTTTAATTTTTATTTTTAGTAGAGAGGAGGTCTTGCTATGTTGCCCAGGCTGGTCTTGAGCTCCTGTCTACACATTTTAAATTGGGTTGTCTCTTTATTATTAGGTGATAAGTTTTTAAAATATATTGTGGGTCATATATGTGATTTGGCAATATTTGATTATAGCAGTTGTCTTGAAAATTTCACTTTCTTCATAGTATTATTTAAAGCATCAAATTTTCATTAAGTCCAATTTATCCATTTTTAAATCTTTTTACTTTTGGTATCATAGCTAAGAAACCATCACCTGATCCAAGGTCTTGAAGATTTATCCCTGCTTTCTTCTAAGAATTGTATAGGTTTAACTCTTAAGTTTAGGTTTCAACTTTAATTTTTATATATGGTATGTAGGGTTCCAACTTCATTCTTTTGCATATGGATATTTTGTTGTTTCAGCACTATTTGTTGAAAAAAACTATGTTTCCCCCACATAATTATTTTTATACCCTTGTTGAAAATTAAATGTGAGAGCTTGTTTCTGGATTCCCAGTTATATTCCATTTACCTGTGTGATATTTAGCCTTATGCCAGTACTGCAGTTTTTTTAAGGATTAAAATTGATGACAAATAAAAATTATATTGGTTTAGCTTTGTAGTAAGTTTTGAAATTAAAAAAAAAAAAAAATGAGTCCTCCAAATTCTTTTCTCCTTTTCAAGTTTATTTTGGCTATTCTGGGTCTCTTGCAGTTCCATATGAATTTTAGCATCAACATAACAGTTTTTGAAAAGAAGTCAACTGGGATTTTGATAGGGCTTACATTTAACTCATAGGTAAATTTGGGGAGTATTTTCATGTTAACCATCTTAAATCTTCCAGTCTATGAACAGGGATATCTTTCCTTTTATTTGGGTCATGTTTAGTTCTTTTCAACAGTATTTTGTAGTTTTCAGAATATAAATAGTTCTTTTCCTAAGTATTTTTTTATTGAGCCATCAGTCTTGGATCACTTTCCTACTTCATTCCCTACAAATATATTTACCTCTTCGCCTATCTCAAGTATCTTTATTTACTGTTTTAAAGGTTGGACTGACCCACCTACTGTTCAAGGCAACTCATCTACCTCGAGACTTTTCTCCCAACAGTTTTTCTCCCTCTTAGCCCTCCCCCTGCTTTTCCCTTCCACCTTTCCTGTACTTTCATCCTTTCCTCTTTTGTAGTCTCTTCTTCTGGCTTAGAAATATGCTCAAAACCACTCTTGCCACATTCTTACAAAATAAAAAGCAAAACAAAATAAAACTTTTTTTTTTTTTTGAGATGGAGTCCCGCTCTGTTGCCCAGACTGAAGTGCAGTGGTGCAATCTCAGCTTACTGCAACCTCTGCCTCCCAGGTTCAAGAGATTCTCTTGCCTCAGCTTCCCGAGTAGCCAGGTTTACAGGCACTTGTCACCACACCTGGCTAATTTTTTTGCATTTTTAGTAGAGTTGGGGTTTCACCATGTTGGCCAGGCTGGTCTCAAACTCCTGACCTCAGGTGATCCGCCTACCTCGACCTCCCAAAGTGCTGGGATTACAGGCCTGAGCCACCATGCCTGACCAAAATAAAACTCTTTATCTGCATCCACCTCCCACCTGCTGTCTAGTCCATCTCTTCTTTGTACTAAACTTCTTTTAAAAGTACACCGACTCACTGTTTCTACTTAACTCATGTTCCATTCAGTCCTTAACCCATTATAATCTAGCTTTTGTCCCCTAGCACTTCATTGATGGGCCTTTTGCTGAAATATTGATGATTTGCTGATTGGTAAACCTAGTCAACAGTTTGAGCTTTATCTTACTGGAACCCTTTTGTTACCTTTGACACTGGTGTCTTTTCATTCCTTTTGGCACTCTCTAGTCTCTTGGTTTCTGAGCCATTGGATTTTTCTAGTTCTCTCATCTTTCTGACCTTCCTTTTCTATCCTCTTTGTAGGCTGTTATTGTACCATCTGCCCCTCAAAAGTTGATGTTCTGTTGGTTTCCAGCTTTGGCTCTCTGATTTATCTCACCAAGTGATCTCAGCTGCTCCCATAGCTTCAAGTACCACCAAGCCATTAACTTTTGAGGCTTGGTCTTCAGCTCAAACTGGTGGTCCTAGGTTCAGGCTTATATTTATCTTTTGTTGACCATGTGTACCTGAATGTCACACAGTTACCTCAAAGTGAACATTTCCAAAACGAATTTATTTTTCTGCTAACATCATTCTATCTTTTATGTTCTGTATCTTGATCACCATCAGCTTAGTCACCCAAACCAGACACTCAGGAGTTCCTCTGGGTTCTCTTTTCCCTTCTTAATAATCTCTTTTTCAATCGTTCTGATTTTTTACCTTCCATTCCTAACTTAAAGGCTGACCATTCATGTCTTAGACTTCCATGTTTCAATTATGACCTTATAAGAGGGTGACATCATTAAGTCTTGCTGATTTTACCTCCCAAATATTTCTTGGATTGGCATTCTCATCATATTCTCTTCTACCACTACCCAGGTTTGAGATCTCGTTCTACTGCCTAGATTACTATGGTAATTTCCTGCCTGATCTCCCTATCTTCAATCTTGTTCCTTTCAAATTCACCTTCCATACAAGCACCAGAAAGATTTAAGATTCAGTTTTAGGATTACAATTCTGGGTAAGATATTTAAGCATCTGTTATCCTTTGTTTCCCACTGAATGCAATCATAAAGCCTGGAAAGAACACATGGCATAGCTATTTGAGAATTCTGAAAAGAAAATAGCAAGCAGATTGGAGAACACCAGAATTTGGAGAAGCAACAAATTCATGGCAAGTTTCCCAATTTTTTTTCTCTGGCAACTTAATCCAGTTTGAAACCTTGAAGTGAGCACTATGGTACAGATGGAAAGCTCCAGAAGAAGCTTTCTATGGCTTGAGAAGTGAAAAAATGAATTTCTAAAGTTTGGGGTTGGGGAGATAGAAAGCCCCATCTTCTTATTTCTCTTTTCTTTTATACTCCAACCCCCAGGCAACCATGTAGCGTCAGCAACAGTGATAGCAATGGGAGCCTTCGAGAACCAATACTCTCAGGGAATGGACCCATAATCTCTATTTGAGGTAAAGATGTGGCCCCAAGAGAGCAGAGCTATGTTCTGTTGATTTTTTTCTCTTTCTGTTCTCCCACTGCTTATCTCCAGATGTGGCATAATTGGAGACATGAACAATTTCTGACTAGTGGACTGAAAGGGAAGTATTAGGAATTGGGTAGTACTGCGGAGTACTGGGGAGAATGTGGAGCAGTAGGAGCTTAGAAAAGTGACCCCACAAAGTTTTTTTACTGTACTTTTTGGTGTGTATCCTCAGCCTGTACATGTGTTGATCCAGATCCTAATTATCATATTAAAGAATTTGAGAACTGAGCTGACAGACAGCCATCTAGGTTCTAGACTGACCATTTCATGACACAGAGCAAACAGATCCAGATAGCACTGCAAAGCCTTTGAAAACTGAGGTTGGACCCTCAGCTCATGGAAGGCAGGTGGAAGCTTGTGGCCTGAACCTAATCAGATTGACTGGAAAAGCAAACATACATTTTGCATAAAATTTAAACAAGATCTACAATCTTATAATGTCTGTCCAGGGTGTACTCCAGAATTACTAGGCATACGAAGAACCACAGACATCTCAACTTGGATGGCAAAAGACAACAGCAATGACAAAAAGATAGAGGTGTTGGAATTATCCAACAAATACTTTAAGTCTGCTACTATAAAAAACTCAAATGGACAGTTGGCAAACACTTTTGGAACCAATGTTAAAATACAAATGTTAAGCTGTCGAGTCTCATCAAATAAATAGGAGCTAGCCAAATGGACATTTTAGGATTGAAAAATACAGTAACTGAAATTTAAGTACTCACTGGGTGGACTCGATAGAAGAGAGAGGACAAAGGAAAGAGTAAAGTTGAAGGTAGATAAATAGAAATTATGCAATGTGAATGACAAAAAAGATTGACGAAAAATGAACAGTGACTCAGGGACTTGTAGGACAATAACAAAAGGTCTGTCAGTCATGCTATTAGAGTCCTGGAAGGAGAGGAGAAAGAGAATAGTGCAGAAGAAAATCTTTGAATAAATAATGGCTGAAAAGTTCTCAAGTTTGGTTAAAGACACCACCAACCTGTAGGTTTAAGAAAACAAGTAAACCTCAAGCAGGATAAATAAAACCTGCAAATGGATAAATCATAGTCAAGCTGCTGAAAAAGACTAAGAAAAACATGGGGAGAAATGCCAGATATAGTATGTACCTAAAGTAAAATAAATAAATTTAAAAAAAAAGAAAAACAGAAATGATGCATTACGTACTGCATAGAGAACAATTTGAATGACTATAGATTTATCATCAGAAACTCTGTAGACCAGAAAGAATAAACACAAAATATTTCAAGTGTTGAAAAAATGATCAATCCAGAATTCAATATCTAGCAAAAAATACCTTTTAGGAATGAAGGTAAAACTTAAAATACCATTTCAGATGAAGGAAAACTAAGAAACATCACAGCAAGTAGATCTGCTGTAAAATAATTGCTAAAGGAATTTCTTCATATAGAAATGAAATAATGGACATAGAAAGTAGAATGATAGTGGAGACTCAGAAGGGTGGTGAGGGGGGGAATGATGAAAAAATACTTGGGCACAGTGTAAGTTATTTGATTGATAGATAAGCTAAAAGCCCCAACTTGACCACTACACTATGTTTGTAACAAACTTGCACCCTGTAAATTTATACAAATTAAAAATATCAGAAAGGAAATTGGAATATTGGGAATGAAGGAAGAGCAACAGATCTGGTAAGTATCTGGCTAAATATAATAAACTACTCCTAAGTTTTGCAAAACATATTTGTTGATTGAAAGCAAAAATTGCATTTCGATGGGATTTTTGATGTATGCAAATGTAATAAGACAGTGATAGCATAAAAGTGGAGAGAACAAAGGACTCAATATGCTGGTAAGGATTTTACACTGCAATTGAAGTGGTAAAATATTGATTCTAAGTAGACCGTGAAAAGTATATATTTTGTTATCCCTGGAGCAACTACTAAAAAAAAAAAAATTATACAGAGAGATGTCAAAGCCGCAATAAATAAATTAAAATGGAATACCAAAAGTTCAAATAATCTGGGAAAAAAGCAGCAAAAGGGAAACAGAGAAGTGGAACAAAAAACCAGGGACCAAACAGAAAAGTTAAAAATGGCAAACGCCAATTCAGTCTCATCAGTAATTACATTAAATGGTCTAAACAGACCAATGAAAAAACATATTATCAGGATGGATTAAAAAAGCATGACCACATGATGCCTACAAAAACTCACATCAGATATGCTGTTATAGGTGGGTTAAAAGTAAAAGGCTGAAAAACAAATGCCATTTGAAAAATAACCAAAAGAAGGCTTGAGTGACTATGTTAACATCAGACAAAGTTGACTTCAGAGCAAAGTGTCAGGAATAAAGAAGGACGTTATATATTGATAGTGTCAATTCACCAAGAAGGCGGCAATCCTAAATGTGTCCTAATAACGGTTTCAAAATACTAGAAGCAAAAAATGATAGAATTGAAACAAGAAATGAACAAATTCATAATTACAGTTTCAGTAATTGATGGAAGCTAGCAGACAGAAAATCAGAAAGGATATTGAAGAAATGAACAATACCATTAGCCAACTGAATACAACTGATGTTTATAGAACACTTCACCAAACAGCAGAATACACATTCTTCTCAAGTGCACATGAGACATTCTCCAAGGTAGGCCATACCCGAGGTCATAAAACAAGTTTTAACCAATTAAAAATAATAGAAATCATGCAGAGTGTGTTCTTTGGCCACAATGGAATTAAACAAGAAATCAATAACAGATAAATAATAATAAAATCTCCAAACACTTGGAAATAACATACCTTTAAATAATCCATGGATCAAAGAAACTGGAAACCACCCAAAGGACCTCCAGTGGATGAATGGATAAACTGGTGGATCCATGTAATTGAATTCCATTCAGCAATTAAAAGGAACAAACTGTTGATTCACACGACAACTTGAAAGAACATGAAGGGCATTTTGCTGAATTCAAGAAGCCTGCCTCAAAAGATTACACATATTCTATGACATTCTTGAAAGCACAAAATCATAGTGGTGTAAAAATAGATCAGTGGTTAGAAGTAGAGTTAAGGTGTGATTATAAAGAAATGATATGAAGGACATTTATAGGGCAGTGGAAACTGTTCTGTATCCTGATGGTGGTGGTTACATGAATGTCTACACATATTAAAATTCATGGAACTCTACACCAAAAGAAAAGGGCAATTGCATGATTATTCGAAAAATAGACTTAAAATTCAATTCTGATGGTGCTTCACTAGCCTAGCCTACAGGGTGCTGTACAGACTTCTTAATATGGATTACAGGGCACACCCTGGTGGTAATGCCTCAACAGCAGGGCTGTTTCCCCTCATAAAGCCCAAGAATGTAGTTTTTATGGGTGTAGACTGAAATGTGGTCCCGAAGGTCACAAATGTTTTGTCTCTAAATAAGACAGTTTTTGGTTTGGAAAATCAGGGATTTAGAAGACTCAAGTTTTCACCCTGGTGTAGTGTGTTGTGGACCCCTGGCCTAATACAGCCTCAGTTTCCTACCTGTTAAATGTGACTAAGAACTGGCTCCCCTGGGGTCATTATTAGTGTGACAGAAATTAAACCATATTTAGTGCTGAGCTGAACTGATTTTGCATTTGAACAGAATATGCCTTCCCACCTCAAACTCCTCCGGAGAGGAGACGAGTGTGTGATGTATGTGTTGGGCGGGGAATAGATGGTATTGTCAAGAGATTTTCGAGGTGCTTTATGCATTTATTTAACAGTCTGGGCTATACTTTATCCCACTTTACCTCCCCAGTAACTAATGTATTCCATTAAGATTTGTATCCTGTGGAGAATTAGCTCCTGGAACAATTACAGTGGCAGATATTTCCCCACAGGATCATCCAGAGTTGCAGCTAGGTTTTAGAATTCTTTGTGGCAGCCCTTTTAGTATGATGATCATACCTGATGGAGATTCTTGGCTTGTGCTGCTGCTGCCTTCCCTTACCTGCCATCCTGACCTGCATGTGGCTTGTTTAGAGCTTGGATGACCACCCAAGCCCACCTGCCCACCATTTCCACCACCATTCAACTTCCCCCATGCTTGAGGTAAATGATGAGGCACTGGAATTGATTATGTTTATTCATTTATTAAAATATTTCAAGAAGCACTACTTTATTAACTTTGAGGACTGGTGTTCTATTTGGTGGGGGGAGAGGAATAAGCACACTTTGTGGACCTTTTCTTTCTGCTTTTTCCAGTTACCCTGTGACTAACCCAGCTTCCTCCCCCAACCAGCCCCTGGCCCTGCTGCTTATTTGCAGGGGCCTCTAAGGAAATAAAAAGCACAGAGCAGAAAATAACAATGGATTACAGATTAGCTGACAAATAGACAAATACAATTCTATAAACCATGTAGCCAATCAAGGTCTCATATAGGATGGAATGGTGCTAATGGGTTTGGTTGCTTTGGTATTAGTTTCCACCTCTTGTGAAACAAAAATTCTTCCATCTGTGTCCTGAGGGAAGATGATGTTGACCCTGACTGTTTCTTCTGGCTCAGTTTTAAGGTAAAAAAATCTTTTTCTTATCCCCTGCCCTTATGGATGCAGCATAGGGCCTTTCTGGAGGGGACCCATAACTGTTGACCTCCTATAGTATTGACACCAGAGGCAGTTGGTGGTAGTTCAGATCTATGGGCTTTTTCTTCCCCACTATTCTTCTGGCCAGGAATTGCCTACCCAATCAATTCCTCAGAAAGTAATACCAAAGATAAAACCAAACCCTAGAGCTTTGGATCTTAATGATGTCTGAACATAATTGAGATGGATATTTGGTGTTTGGTCCCACCACCCAATCAATTGTATTACTGCAAATAGTTAACAAAGTTCTTAAAGGAGCTCACACATCCAGAGGCTAAGACAACTCCCTTGAGAGAGGGATCACTTCTTGCTTTGTTTCCAAGTCAGCATACACAAGGTGCTTGGCAAGCTGTCTTTCTTTTAGGGAAACTACTGGTAACTTGGCAATTTAGGAGGTAACTGAGGGATTGAGCAAGCCACACCTGCTCCTGGGCCTTGTCATCTATCAACTGTACTGCACGAGCTGACTGTAGCCCCAGATACCAGCGGTTTCATTCAGTATCATTCTGACTCAGAGTGGGAGGACAGGGTGGGTGAAAGGGAATCACATGGCACAACAGAACAACAGCAGCATCACTGTGCACAAAGACCTAACTATTGCAGCAAAGTAAGCACAAGAGATGGAGTCCTATTAGTTTACTATCATCAGTGATAAAAATAATTACAAGACACAGCCCTGCTTAGTGACTGCCGAAATAAAGATACCCTCTCCCAGGACTTCCTTCTGTTGTCCTAAATTTGCTCATTTGGAAATTTTCCCCTTCAGAAAAAGCTCTTCAGAAGCAAATGCAACTTGGTTCCCAACTCCTTGAGTGTGTGTGTGCAGATGTTAACACACACAACCATGGAGGAGCCAAGTCGGGCTGCAATGGTGAGCTTCCTAATTTGTTCTACTACCTGTTCCTGGGAAGAAAGAGTGATACAGAGAAAATCAAAGACACAGCGATAGCACACTCACTACTCAAATATGTACAACGAGTTAACATATTCTTATGCTTAAGTAAGCTTTACATGTTTTCTGTCATCTTTTTCCAATGACTTTCTTCTCTAGTTGTAGAGCTAGGACTTAATTTGTTTCGCACAGCAATCAGACATTTGGGGACTATCCCCTTGTTAATATTTTTCTCCTCACCTCTGCAGAGGTGGAGCACAGGTGGCTGGTTTAGGTGCTTTAGGCTGGTGGAGTTCCGGAGTTGAGAACCAGTGCTTGGAATCTAGATTGTGCACCTCAATGAACCAGCCATTGGACTGAATCAGGTAATTAAGCACACTAAGTTTGTCTGAGAAGTAGGGAGAGGCCAGTTTTCTCTTGATAAGTGGGAAAGGACACTTAACTAAAGGTATGACTCGAGGGTGGGGTGAAGATGCAAGGCTGACCAGAGAAACCTCTCTGGGCATTGGGGTTTAATCAGATTTGCCTGACTGGGAGAAGGCATTTTTGAAAAATGTGAATTAGGATTTGGAGCGATTTAGGACCAGTTTGTTTTCATGAGAAATTTGCAAGAACCATGACAGGAAAGCAGAGGCTTATAGCCTTCATTTCTCCAGGCCCATGTTTTTTCTGATCACTCGAATGCTCCTCTGTACTCAAGGGAAAAGGACAAGATGGTAGATTGAAGGTGACTTGGGAACTGACCCAACAGCCTGTCCAGAAGATCAGGCCAATATGGAGCTTGTGGGGAAGGGCCTAGGCTGTGACTTAATTGTCAGGCAGTCCCTAGTTCAGGCATCTAAGTCACAGAGCTCAAGGCCTGGTTGCTCCATATAGTCTTTTCATTGGGGAAGGACACAGTTGCTGATGAAGAGTCTAGGACAAATAGAGGAAAAATAGGCAGCCATGCCAGCTTAACCCCCTTCACTAGAGCATTGGTGTTTTTGTCCCCCTTTCCATGGCCTGGCTCAGAATTTTAAGAGAGCGTCAGAATCAGCTGGGCCATAGATCCCAGCCACCTCTAAGACACTGAAAATGCACCAAAAGACTTAGAAGCTCCACCAAGAACTAGGGCAGTTGGTAGAGATGTATGTGTCATGTAGGGTAAAGGGGAGTGGGAAGGAATTCCTGGATTAGCACAATAAATTAGGGTCACTTAGAGGTTGAGTTGTATTTTCAGTTCTTAAAAGTGTGTATATGTGTGTGTGTGTGTGTGTGTGTGTGTGTGTGAATACACACATCTTTATGTCTCTATATGTAATCTATACTGCAGCACAGCAGCAAAACATTTAGTTAAAAAATCCAGCAAGAATGCAGACAAACCCTCCACGGAGGCATGCAGGCTAGGATCAAGGAAGCAGGAGAGGAGCCTGTGTGGTTGCCATGAGGGGTGAGTTCCAACCAACAAGCCCACCCAGCCACCAGAGCACCACCTGGACATATGCAGACATACATGCACACATGGAAAAATGCAAAAGGTTTGCAGAGAGAGCGAGCGTGTGGTTACCACATCTACAAAAAGATATTTCACATGGTCATCTTAAAAGGAAAGTGGTCAAGCCCCCAGGATCCAGTTCTCATTTTAATGAGCCAACTAGAAGAGATCTGAAGTTGCAAGTTGCAGTTGGCAAGGATTCGAGGAGACACACAACCAAGCCTGGCGGTCCTGCCTGCCCCCTTCTCTTCATCTCCCTGGGAGTCTGTTTTTCATTAATTCCGTAGCATTGATAGTTTCTCTGCTGGTCAGAGAAAACCATTCCAAAACTCCCTGAAGAGGTGAACTCCCTTGAATCCTTTACAGATCCGATCCCGGGCCATTCATGAAGAGCTTATCCCAACAAATACTGTAGTTGCTCAAGATGCACAAAGAGGAGAACTGAACAAGACAACTTGGAACAAGAACCAATGAGGAAATGTAAACCTCTAAGGAGACCAGATTAAGTCCAGGAAAATGCATTAGTATAAAGAATTGGAGGGTCTTTCTTGGTGGTGCTTATGTTTGTTCTGAAATGATTTAGTCTAGCCTGTATTGAGGTTTTGAGAGTTTTTTAGTAGAATTCTAAATGCTGTGAGTTCTTCCAGCTTTCAAGGGCTACAGCTGAGATCTTGATGGTGTTGGAGGATCATCACCCTTTGCTTCATCTTCACGATGCCTGCGGTGCCACAAACGACCTTCAGAGGAAAAAATGGTATAGAAACAATGAGGTTAGCACATTGCCAGATGCCCAAGTATGTGGACCCGAAAGAGAGTAAAGAGTCTGTTAGGAGAGACTGGTTTGTTCTTATTGTACTAACCATCTCTGAATTATCAGAGAAAACCAGCTGACACCATGTGAGCTAAAGACAAATGGGATGAATTTTCAGAACCTGATAATCTATGGAACTGTTATTGACTCCATCAGTCTTTAGAAATGCTTGCAAACACCATGTTCTCCCATTTGACAGACTCTTAGAGAATGAAACCAGTTGGACCATACCTGAGAAAATATAGCTTGATCCAAGAGATTCTCTCTCAGATTTCATGCAAATTTTTAGTTTCTTGAAAGCAAACTGCTACCCTCTGTCCCTTTCTTTTTTCTTTCTTTCCTCCTTTCTTTCATTTCTCTCTCCTTCTCCTTCCTTTCTTTTTTCTTTCTCTCCTTTTCTCCTTTCCTTCCCTCCTCCCTGCCTCCCTTCTTTCCTTCCTTCTCTTCTTTCCCCCTCCCTCCTCCCTTCTTTCCTTCCTTTTCTTCTTTCTCCCTCCTTTCCCCCTTCCCTCCCTCCCTCCTTCCTTCATTCCTCTTTCTTTTGAGATGAGGTCTCACTCTGTTGCTCAGGCTGAAGAGCAGTGGCACGAAGACAGCTCACTGCAGCCTCAGCCTCCCAGGCTCAAGCAATCCTCCCATCTCAGCCTCCCAAGTAGCTAGGACTACAAGTGCACACCCCATGCACTACTAATTTTTTATATTTTGTAGAGACGGGGTTCCACCATGTTGCCCAGGCTGGTCTTGAACTCGTGGGCTCAAAAGGTCTGCCTGCCTTGGCCTTCCAAAGTGCTGGGATTACAGGCCTGAGCCACTGTGCCTGGCCTGTTCCTTTTTTTCCACGTCCACTATTACTACATCTCCCAAGCTTCCAGGTTGTGTAGGACCAAAATTTAGGAGAGACCACCATGGATATCAGAATTGGCATAACCGAAAACTCTAAGAGAAACTTCTTTTGAATCCCACTGATATATCAATAGTGTTTAGGGCCAATTCTGAAGAAAAAGGAATGGAACCAAAATTCAGACAATGAAACATACAGATATGTTTCTTTTCTACCACTTACTATAACAGGAACAAAAGTGTTTAGCTAGGTCACAGAACCTATTCCTGACCCTTAGGAGTGAATCACGCAGAAAAATCACGGCCTGTTTGCATTTTTGTTTTCTGTATATGTCATGGAGACCATGCAGGTTCTTCTTTTACAAGTGTCCATATCACTTTCTTACACCTTGTCCAAGAGATGGCTTGGTGTCATCTTGAACAAGGTGTATCACTTACTGCTAGCTCCCAGGTGGCCTCCCCTTCATCATCACCATTCCCACAAACATTGGGGCTTTAGGTTTCTGGGAGGTAGCCAGGCTGCTGGGGGTAGTCTCCATTACCCCTCTGCCTGAGGGAAAGACTTACCAATAAAACCCTGGACACTTTGGCCTGATTCAGGCTTGCGTTCCTCTTCTAGCTTTTTCCTTCTCAATTTGGGGAACTTAATTTTCAGCCTGAGGCTTCTACTGTCAGTGTCCGAAGATTTTTCCTGTGAAACAACAAGGGGAAGGTCAAAATGTTAGTTGCCTAATATTCAGAGATAATTTCTAGAGTCCTGGAAAAGTGGTAAACAAGGATGACTGCAGAAAACAGGGAGATATGCTGTCTATCCAGGTGTAAGAAACATCCCCCATCACTGGTTGCATGCCCTAGGAAAGCAATTGATCTTTACCAAGAGATTACTTGGTGCCAGGTGACTCACGAGCATTAATAAATGCTCTCATACAACTCTCAAAGCAACTTTGCAAAGTGGTTATTAACATTCCTGTATCAGAGATGAAGAAGCAGAAGCTTATAGAAGTTAAGTATTTCACCTGAGTTCATGTGGCTAGGGATTAGAAGGATGAGTTTGCTAGGGCCACTGTTAGCTCATATGGCATCTCTGCATGAATTAGGGAAAAACACCTCTTCCTTCAGACATACAGTTTGGTGCGCCCTTACTTGCCTCTTGGCCAAATACCTTCTTATAGGGAAGCCCCCTGCCTGCCAGGCCAGCTGCTTCCCTGTCTGGAATGCAAAGAGGGTTCTCTAAACATAACTACTATGAATGTCGGCTCTCTGCTGTGCAGATCCTGCAGGCTCTGTAATTCCAGCTCAGGCCTGCTAAAGTGTGCTTGTTTTACTACTGGTCTCAGGAAAACATAATTTTGAGATTAACTTTGTTGCCAGAAAACCCAGAGCAGGAGGGACGGGAAGCAGCAGGGAGAGGTAATATTTGGAAGATTTAACCACCAGTATGGCCTGGGCCCAGATGAAGTGCAGTCCTGGCAGCAGGTGCTGAGCAGGGAGGGGGAGTTTGCAGACATGAAAACAACACATGAAAACCTATCTTGTTTATTCTTTGTTGATCATCTCTTACTACAGAATGAGTCTTCTTTCTGGTTATTTTTCTATAATTGCCTAATTTTTCTACATGTTTTTTGCCTTACCCTATCTATTTATGATGAAGAGATTGGGGGAAGGTGGGTGGGGAGGAAGTTCCAGTAAGCTTCAGCTGAAAGCCAGCACTGGACCCCCTGTACTACAATCAGTCACTGTGTCCTGGCCCACACTGGAAGGGAAGGCACTAAGGAAGAATCCCTCTTTCCCTTTATTTCCCAATTCCCAAGTTACCCACCTCTGAAACAAAGATCGAATTCATCCAGTCTATCTCGGATAGCTTTTTGAACTCTTTATTCATGGCATCCAGGGTGCTTTGTAATGTGGCCTCATCCTCAGAACTTCTCAGCTGGCATAGACAGGAAAAAGAGTGAGTGTCCAATGACTAGCACTTTTGTAGACTCTTACACTCTCCCTCATTCGCAGTCCCTGCTAGTGGCCAAGAGACCACAAGGTGCCAACTTGTATCCCTTTGGCCCATAGCCAGCTCTTTTCTTTCTCAATAGTAATATCCAGAAAATAATCAAATTGTGGGTTTCTTCCTGGGGCTGGGCATGCTTAATAGTTTTGCAAGCAGAGAGGCCTTTTGATTAGTATCAATTAACACTGAGCTTCACTCCTATAGCTTGGGGTCCAGGACAGGGGTCCTACTCTTGATCTCAAGTTCCTGAAGACATCCCAGTGTTCCCCTAAGTAAGAGCTATGAAGTTTTGAGCACATACTGTATGCCAAGCACTGTACATACATGATTTCGTTCCATCTTCCCAGTAACCTTACAATATATACCTTACAAGGTACTGTTGTTCTCATTCCATGAGTAAGAAAACAGACTTCAAGAAGTTTACTGCTCAAGATCACACAGCTAAACAGAACCCAGGTCTCTTTAACTCTATAGCCTACCCTCTATACAACACTGTCTTAGCAAGGACATGTAGGGAGGTCAGATGCTGAGGGAATCTATTACATGCTTACTGTAATTTAAAGGTTGTTTTGTGAAGCAAGGAGAGAGATAGAGAGAGACTGGCTCAACTTTCTCCTCTTGGAAAAGAGAGTCTGTCTCCCCAGTCTGTGCTTTTGCCCCCAGCTATCACTCTTACTAATTAAGAAATGAGTTCTTGATAGCTTGTCCCCCAGGTTCAGGAAGCAAAGCTTCCTAGTAACACCCAAAACCCAGAGGATGAACTCTGTACAGTCCATGGAAGATTTAAAATGGATTCTTTTGGGACCATCTTCAACTGAGAAGAACCAAGTTCTAGAACATCAACACAGGTAAGATAGTTCATATTCCAGTAAGTAGTGAGCTGGGAGAATGGATGGGCACAGATATCTTCAACCCTGACATGATTACAGCCCACCTAACCTGGCCTCACCTCTCCTGCCTGGTATGCACTTTACTTTCCATCTAGCATTTATGTGGCTTCTTGCTGTACACAGGCTACTTGCTGCTCCAGCCATAGGTCGAGCCTTGTCAGCTGTCACAAATGGGTGACATGTGAATGAGAGGAGTACTACAGGGTAGGAGGTTATGGTCAGTCACAATGGGATATTGTGGGGGCAACAAGTCAGTGCTGACAAACAATGTCTTTTGCTTTTCAACTAGTAACTTACGCGAATACAGACTGCCCTAGATGCATGGGAAATGTGTGTGCCAAGTAAGGGAATTGGGAATTACTGGGTGGGATTCACTTTGACATCAATTTACTTCCCCTTGCTAACTCTGAGCTCTTTGCTGCCCTCCTTCTTCAAGGGGAGGAATAACACCCAAATGAAAGAAGCTTTATCTTCATCTCACCTCTATGACAGCCTTTCTGGAGATATATGGTCATTTTTAGCTGCTGCCTGCTTTTTGGCCACATTTGGATGTGTGGATGTATATGTGTGTTGAAGTCTTCACCAGGCCCTATGGGGTGGCAGACTTCTCAAGTGTGGTGTGTGCTCAAGTCGGGTTGTTGGTTCACACGAACCAGTTTTCAGGTCGTGAGCCTCAGGAAAGTCTGAGTGGCAAAAAGAGACCAAACTCACCTATTTCCTGCTGCCTAAATAGTCAAGGCCATTGAGCTCTGCCTATATATAGAAGGTACTTCTGTTGATGTTGTCTAAAGCTGAAAGACTAGCTTGGGGCTCAGATGTTGGGACAGCCTGACCTGATTGCCTTAGCCATTCTGCCTCCTGTGCAGTGTGCCAATTAGATGAGCAAATGAAAAGAGGAAATAGATGTACTTCTTGCAATATCAAGTCAGAAGCCCCTCTTCAAATAAACCTTAATTAGATGAGAGGCAAGAACAGCAACCCACCTCAGGGCCTTACCAGCCAACCCTAAAAATGGGATGGTCATAATTGGTCACCTAATCAGAACACACTCACTAAGTATGCATACTGGTTTTGCTTTCTGAGAAACATGCAACTAGCCTTGTAGCCTAAAAATGGAGCCTCAGTCTGTTCTCCCTAGCACCAATAAAATGTACCATCTATCAAGCTGCTAGTATGTGTTAGGTGCTGACAGTTAGTATACAACAACCTGGAGAGGTAGGGATTATAATTCCTATCTTGTAGATAAGGAAACTAAGATCCAGAGAGGTGAAGTCATGTAGCTAGTGTTATGGGTTGAATTGTGTCCCCCCAGGAATGATACATTGAAGACCTAATCCCCAGTACATCAAAATGTGACCTTATTTGGAAATAGGGTCATTGTAAGATGTAGTTAGTTGTTGAGGTCATATTGGATAGGGTAGGCCCTAATCCAGTGTGACTGGTGTCCTTATAAGAAGATGGCCTTGTGAAGACAGAGCAACACAGAGAAAACATCATGTGAAGATAGAAGATTGAAGTGATGCATCTACAATCCAAGAAACACCAAAGCTTGCCAGAAAACCACTGAATGCTAGAAAGAGGCAAAGAAAGACCCCTCTACAGGTTTTACAGGATGGCCCTGCTGATACCTTGATTTTGGATTTCTAGCTTACAGAATTATGAGACAATACATTTTGATCGTTTGAAGACACCTAGTTTTTGGTACTTTGTTATGGTAGCCTTAGGAAACTAATATATTAATAACTGGTAAGTGGTAGATTTGAGACTTGAACCCAAGAATCTCTCAATATTTCTATTTATCCACACCACCTTTTCACAGGTTTCTACATGAAAGAGGCATGTAGAAACTTGGGAGGTACAAATCAGCTCAAAGAGCTCATCTTTTTCTACTGCAGCTGAATCAAGTACGATAACACTCTACTTTTTATTGGCCTGGTCTGAACCTACAAGACATTTACCAAAGGACAGGTTGAGACTTTCTCCCAAGAATATGGTAATCTCTATGGATTAGCAAAACCCATGAAATCATACAATCAACAACAATTCTAGGTGACACAGTCGGGACTTCCAGGCAAGCACCTGGCCAAAATGCTCCCACAAGTCTCCAGTGCCCTTGGACCAAGCACAAGACCATGATCACGTTCAGATGGAATACATTGCCCTCCCATGCTTCAATCCCCTGCACTCACCAGCTTTTCATCCAGGAAAGCTGTGGTGTCATCATAGAGTCCTTTAAGACTAAATGTAATATCTACGGCATCATTTCTGCTTAGAGTCTGAGAGGAGAAGAAAGGAAAAGGAGAGAAAAAGACAAAGACAGGGGAGTTGTTGGTTAGTAAGCATGCAGCTGGCTTCTCCATGAGAAGGGAGAAGGAGGCTAGTAGGATGTGGCTATAGGTGAAAAAGCAATATTCAAAATATAGCACAATTAGTTCAGCATGAGCACCAACCAATCTGAACCAGTGCAAGCTGACAACTGCTGGTACAGGAGTTGTGTACTACTATGTGAAGTGGCAGAGCACGACTTGGCTTTGGCATCATTGATTTATTGCAGTGGGTATAGGAAAATAGAAAATATGCAAACAAGAGAATAAATGTAAGGCCACTTGTTGTCTCTAGGCCAAAAACCATCATTTCAGGGCAGGTGGAATTAGGGCCGACCATCTCTCTTCCTGCAACTAAGACCTTGAGCTGCAGGCCTCCTCCAACTGTAATCAGGCTCTGACACGATTATATCTTTCGCCTAGCACTAAAGTTACTTTTTAAAAGCATCACGGAACAATTCTGGCAATGGACAAAGCCATGGGATGGCACATTTAACATTAAGTGTCCAGCTTGATCTGGACTTTTCCCTCAAGAGGAAAACCAAGGCATCCGGAAGTTCTGGTTTCAGTGACATGTGTCACCTTATCCGGTTATACAGAGATCTACTTGGGATAAGGAAGGGCCACGGCCAAGTTTCTCTTCATTCATTGTCCATTTCTCCCTTGAGGCTGGTGTGGTGGATGGCTATTAGGGAAGAGGGCTAGCTCTCAGATTGATGAAATTTGCTGTGGTTTTCCCTCAGCAACCAACTTGGACCTGCAACAAGTCAAGGAATGACTGCCTTCCCATCCACTCTATCCATCAGTTTCCTGCCATATTTGCCCAATTTCTCCACCTAGCCTCTTGTTCCACTTCCCTCCCTTTCATCCTCTTTCCTATCTGGTTTTGTTGCTTTCCTTAATTCACTCCTTTTCCACTTACTTCAATGGGAATACAGGAAGCTGCGCCCAACTCACTGCCACTGTCTTGGCCATAAAATGTATTATTCAGGACGTTAGCACTGGCATTCACAGAATCCATGAGGACAGATACATGCTGGTGGACCTTGCTCAGGTCATTAAGTCTGTAATAAAGCAAGGACAGATAGATGAGTTGGGATTTCTGAAGGACTTCTGACCTGAGGCACTGGTGAGGGTTTGGGTAACAGTAGAAATTAAAGCCCTGGGTACCTGACTTGGATTCATGACTCCTTCCTTTTTGTTCTGCTCTTCTCTAGGGAGCTACCTATGCTAACAAATGTTTCTACTCTTCTCCAGGTATTTACCTTTACTCATCCTTGTCTCACCTGAATTTAGGTACTGGGACCTTGGGGAGGGTAGGAGGCTAGAATAGAGGCGGGCAGCTGACTCCAGGAACTCTAAGGCCCTTCTGATATTTAGGGGCAAGGGTAAACAGTCTTAGTTCTGGTTGGGCTTGGAGCAGTATCAAGAGATCCAAATTCATCCCTGGGTCTAATGAGAGATGTCTAAGCTGGCTTATTGTTTAGCACAAAGAATGTTTCCTGCCTGGATTGTGAGAGTCCTACTCAATCTTTAGAGCTCTAAGCTAAATTCCTCTCTGAGGCCAGGCTTCCTGGTGGCCAATAGATACAAAATGGCTTCTTCTCCCTATGCCTTCTTGTGATTCTCAGCTCTGTATCTAGGCCAGTCCACTTACCTGCTGATGAGGTTTTCTGCAAGCCGAGCTAAGTGCTGCATCTGGGCATACTCCTCATCAGAGAGGCACTCTTGAGAGTCCTGGGAGTGCAGCTGGGGTTGAGGGGCAGCTTGAATTTCAGTATGCTTGCACTCCCATGTTTTCATTGAGTTCTCAAAGTCCTGGAGATGAATACAGTGGCATATCTTAATGATTGCTGTAGCTACTAGGGCACATGACAGATCTGTCTGGGAGTCTGACATTTGCAGGCAATGGGTATGTGGGTAAAGTGTGTAAATAGGACGGAGGGCCCCTGACCATTCCCTCTCTCATACCCATCTATATACCTATACAAGTATCCATCATTTTATTCAATATATCTTCTGGACTCTGCCCTTTTAGCTTTTGTTGTTGTCAGTATGCTGGGTTTTGGGATACCAGGCTTGGGTCAACCACATGTCTGCTTTCTAGAAGCTCCTATATGAAGGCATCATGATTGACAAGACAGTGGAGCACCTTTCATGCTCCCTTCTTTACCAAATGTAGGCAATATGTGGTGACACAGTTTAGATTCAGACATATCTAATTTAATTTTGAATCCTGTTTCTGTCATTTACTAGTTACCCGACCATTAGCAAATTATTTAATCTCTCTGGTCCTCATTTTCCTCATCTGTAAAGTGGGAATAAGTGTATCCACCTCATAGGATTGTGGGGAATATCTACATGAGAGAAATGTAAAGTGCCTAG